>NW_020884914.1:5776891-6086665 GCF_003945725.1 Corapipo altera
CAGGGGTAGGCAGGGCAACTCAATGGAGGGGCAGGCAAGGCAAGGCAGAGCAAGGCAAGGCAAGGTAAGGCAGGGGTAGGCAGGGGAAGGGAAGGGGTGGGGCAGGCAAGCAGGGCAAGGCAAGGGAAAGCAGGGCCAGGCAGAGCAAGGTGAAGCAAGACAAGGGAGAAGCAGGCAGGGCAAGGTAAAGCAAGGGGGGGTAGGTAAGGCAAGGCAAGGCACAGCAAGGCAAGGCAGGGTTAGGCAGGGCAAGGCGTGGGAAGGGAGGTTGAGGCAGAGAAAGGCAAGGAAAGAGGGGATAGGCAAGGCAAGGCAAGGCAAAGAAGGAGTAGACAGGGCAAGGCCTGTCTTACTTTGCCCCCTCCCTTTCTCTGCCTTGCCTTGCCTCTCCCTCCCTTGCCTTTCCTCTCCTTCCCTTGCCTTTACTTGTAGTGATCTGTGAGTTTTTAACTACGTTCAGTGCTCTGTTTTGTGATGAAAAATCAGGTTTCTTATCCAAGTTGACAAATCTGCAGCTGAAAAATCACTGGAATCAGTATCTAGGCTTACTGGCCTGAATTACTTGAAATGCAAGGCAAGACTCACAAAGCAAAGTTAATCAGACAGATACTTATCTTTAGAAAAACATGTTTAATAACTTTTATCTTTAATAAATTTAGAAAAATTTGCTTAATAATGTTAAAATATTTCACAGAAACATAAATGGAGACAGAACTGATAAGGAAAAGTTGTCAAAATGTTTATTTCATCAAATTTGAAGTTACTAGTAAAACCAACAAAGTTCTGAAACAAAACAGTAAAATTGAAAGAGTTCTTTTATCTCTATCAAACCAAATATTTGCATACAGCATTCCAGAATAAGGGAAATTTCAGAAGGTATTTTTTCCTTTAATTGTTTTAATCTGAATAATCACTTCTATTCCAAACCTCTTGTTTTGCATACCTTAGCCCTGTATAGGCACTACCTTCAGCTTCCACCAAGCTTTCTTTAGACACCTCACTTTAGGTGACTGTAATCAAGGAAGAAAATACAGTATAATATTATTGCCATTTTCATTTTAGAGTTCTGTTGATAACTCAGGGTAGTTGCAATCCTAATTATTACAGCAGACTCGCTCTTCCTTTCATTGCCCATCATTGATTGACTCTGATTTGGGGTTGTATCCATTTTTCCCACCTTTGAAAATGAAAAGTAGGCTGGCAGGGAGAAACATTTGGAAAGGAATACTTCCAGCTGTGTACTTGGTTCCAATAAATCTCTTGCAAACTGTATGCAAACTCCTTTCTGTGCATCTGTTTCAGTAATAAAATGAATGGTTATGAGGCACAGTTTGTTACAGATCATGTGGGTTTTGAGATACTTCTCAGCTCTTGTCTGAATATTTAATCAAAATACACCCACATGTTTATGGCACCACAAGAATAACCCAGTGAAGATCCAGATGTGGTGCCCAGCTCTAACTGAGCAATAGCTCAGACCTCAGGGTTGCCTTATTTATAATTTCTTTGCACAGCAAAAGAACAGATTGCTGGGTTTTTTCCCCACTTATAATTAAATTTTGCCTTTCTTCTGCAAATACTTATTTTGCTTCTCAGCAAAAGCAGAGTATCTTATTGCTAATACTCTTAACCACATCCATACTTTCATCTTGGACATTTCATTTCACAACAATAATGAAATCACTCACCACAATATTCACCTTTTGGTTCTCAAAACAGACACTTGATAAAAGGAAATTGGGATAATGAAGAGCAAGAAGATAGAAGTTTACTCGAAAGGTGTTTCAGAGAACATCCTTCTACTATGAAAGGAAAACATTCCCACGTTTGGGAAATGTAGAGAATTACGTGCCTTTCAGTGTGTCCCGAAGATGGAGAGAAGAAGGGAAAGGAAGGCTGGAAGGGATGCAGGAAGGAAGGGAGGTAGGAATGGAGGAAGGGAATTGAAGGAATGATGGAATGAAAGAGGACAGAAAGGAGAAAAGGAGAGGGAGGGCACAGAAAGGAAGGGAAGGAATAAAAGAAAGAAAGAAGGAAGAGGTGAAAGAAGGAAGAGAGAGGATGGGCAGAAGGTGCAAATTTGGGAATTTAGTTGACTGTGCTGCTCCTGCAGTTCTGAAAATCTGGAGACCTTTGATTAACTGAATACAAATTTTATTCTTTCATAAATAAAAAAATCCCTTCTTTCCTTGGAAAACATGTACTAAACATGTTTTGACGGATCCCTTCAGTTCACCACCAAGAACAGCAGTCATGTATTTGCTATTAAAAGGTATCAGAAATCATTTTTTAAAGAAATGAAAAGCACCTTCTGAGGTGACAAACTGTAAGAACAAGGAAGGGGTTTAGGAGTGAGGTTTCTTACACTCACTTCCATCAGAGCTGAAAACATTTGGTGGGATTTGGCTTTTTCCTCATGTTTTCTGTACGGTCCGAATTTCATTTTATTTACATGACCCTTTGCAGAATATAAGAAGCTTCCACCTAAACTTTGGCTTTCCCCTGGCCTTGAGGTTGAACAAAACCAACCTCACAAGCACAAAGGGAGCTGCTGCTGCAGCCTTGGAGCCTGTGGGAGGTTTGGGTTTCTCTGAAGGTGTCAGAGCTACCTGCAGCTGAAGATCTGCCTTCCCTCGAGGTGAGATGGAGCGCAATGGACTTTGGAAGATGAGAAAACCTTGGGATATGCCCTCCTCAACACACACCCAACACAGCCATCATAAAAGCAGTATTTGAAGATAAATTGGAGCACACAAGCCCCTTGTGCCAGCCCCGAGGCACAAAGTGCTTTGTGCAAGGACATAAAACATGCCCCTGTAATATGGGGGAACGTTCCTGGTGCTTGGAAGCATCAGGACTTGTGTAGTTTGGGGCTGAGCAGAAAAGTGAGCATTTACAGCTACATGGACATATCCAAAGTGTCCTGTTTCCTCCTCATAATGCCTTTGTTTAACACATATAATTGCTAATGAAAGAGTTACACCATCTAGTTGAAAGTTGCACAGACCTGTAAAGAAATGCTGGCAGCAGATTATCGGGGCACTCCCTGGAACTACACCCTCCCGGGGTTTGTGAGACAGGAGGTGTTTGTGAGACAGGAGGTGTTTGTCACACTCCCCTGGAGCTCTACCTCGTGCCCACCATGGCAGATTTGAACAGGGCTCCCTGTCCAGGAGGGGAAATTCCTGAGCTGTGTAACAGGATATGAACGTGGGAAAAGGCGACAAACACGAGCAAAATGTCATTAAAGCTCATCTGCTTCTTCCTCTGCACCCTGATTGCATCAAATCTCACAGGTAAATGACTAAAATATCTCCAGTTAAGTGAGAAGACAAAGGGTTTCTGAGTCACAAAGTCTTTTGTCCTTTTGTTAAACATGCCTCTGCAGTACTTAAGCCAAAGAGTATCAGGTCAGGTGACATTGAATTTTAATTCTTTTTCTAAAATTTATGTTAGAGTGAGCAAATGAAAAAACAATCTGTAAATTCTGTGTTCTACAGGTCAATTCTGAACTCTAAAGGGAAGTTTCAGCTTGAAGGAATTTAAATAATGCTGTATTTGTCTCTGCTCTTTTGCTGTTCTGTAAGAAGCTGAACCCCTCGGTTTTTCTATTAATGCTGATAACTTTGAGCACAGGGATGCCTTGCCTGTGGAGTGGATGCAGGGTCAGAGAGGAAGGATATAAAGTGCTAATGAATAGCTCAAAGTGATTCACTGAGGGTCTCCTTTACCCTGGAAGGAGGTTCTGCAATTTGTAATCTGCTTCTCCAGGTAAATGCTGGACATCAAACACATCTAGAAGGGGTTTGGCCTCAGATCTTCTGACTACATTTCAGTACTTTTGATGGTCAGTCCCCTAGAAAGCAATATGGTTTGCCAGTGTGCTTGGGTTTTGCCTAGTTCTGTCTTAAATGTGCCATCTTAGGGTGTGTCAACAACATTCAGGTTGTTTCTTGCTCCATTTTTTCTCTACCTCAGAAAAAAAAATTAATATCTTCCTTATTATTTATAGTCCTTAATTTCTGATTACAGAAACTACCAGGAGTTAAGGATGCCTGGCTTTCATTTTCAACATTTAATTTACAAAGAGATTCCTTTATCTTCTTGGGATGCTATAGACATTATTTTCTTGTTCCCATTATTCAGAACTCAGAATTCCCTTGTCAGATTCTCCTTCACTGATATTTCCTCAAATGGAGAGGCAGACCCTGCTCCAAGATACAAGAAGCTGGGGTAATTGGTGTCCTCCAGATTGGCAAAAGGAGATTAAATGATACAACACTTGAAAGTTAAAAAGCCAGTGCTTACTAGCACAGCAGTGAGGAAGGATTTCTCAGGCCTATAAATAACATTTTACGGACATACCAGGAAAAGTGGAGATGGGATAAAGCAATGCACTATGCAACACCAATTCTGGAGTTACTGTTTCTTCTTGTGTTGTTGAGCCCCTGAAAGGAGAGGATATGATGAATAAAGAGGTAATTGTATTCATATTTTTGCAGTGTTCACATATTACTTAATAGTAGTGATGAAGTAATGATGAAACATTATTGTGTTCTGTATTCACAAAACAAGAAGGATATCAAAATCTATCCCAGAGCAATGGAATTTTGTCAGGGTTTATTTAAGACATTTTAAACTGAAAAGTAAGAGAGACAAATGTATTGGACTCCATCATGGTTTTTTTAATTGTAAATTCTTTATGTTTAACAAAAAGAGGATAAAAATATTATACAAAAAGGGTCATCACCATTCTAAGTGGAAATATATTCTTTGTGTAACAAGTGTACTGCTGAGAGGGTAGGAGGCAAAAATGCTATTTACAGAGAAAATCTGGACATGTCTCTTTTTGACATGACTGAAGACATTGGGGTAAGAGTCAGTATGGCTTGAAAGGCTGTAGTTTGGCTTTTCCTTTGAGGTTATTTCCATACTGCTTGGGAAACCAAAATCAGATGGAAATGTGCAGCCCTGGGCTCTCAGCCCTCTGAGTCCTGCCTGTGCTCTCTGCCCAGTTGTCCCCTGCACTTTTTTAATGATTGTTTCTTTTTCCTTCGAAATGCATAGACCAAAGTTAATGGATTATTTTAGTACTTCTCTGTTTTTACTTGGTGCTTTCTCTGTTTATATAACTTAGAACTGTCTTTTCTCCCAGTGCTAAACTTGTATTTGCTACAATTGTTTTGTGGGCTGTTGCAACAGATGGGTTGGAGAAACCATGAATATAATTTGTTTGGATATGACACAGGATACATTATGTCTAGATCAAAACTATTTTGGAAAAGCATGAACCTCTCTTCCAAACTATAACTTTCAGCAAGTTTCAGAAACTTAAACCAGTGAACTTCTTTTATACAGACTCATGCATTGGCATCAGGTACAGAGTTTTTCCTAGTGAAAGGAAGAAAGAAACCATAGTTTCTGCATCTGAACTTTTGTGGTTCAGCTGAAACGAGGTGACAGGTCTCACTGTACCAGTAGAAGAGTCACTGGTTTTGCCAGGATAACAGTGGACTAAGCTAAGCACAGTCTGGGAAGGAAAACTGGTTCCAAGCAGCTATGGAATAACCTTTGGGCCATTAAAAGCCAAAGTCCAATTCAGAACTATCTTCCTTTAAAATAGGTTTCTGGACAGTTTAATAAGACAACGTTTAGTACTGTTGAATACAAATATACGTATCCAAAAAGTCCTAAAGTCGAGGACTTAAAAAATTAGTAAACACTCTTGTGCAGTTCACCCCTGTTCAGACCTGGAAAACTTCATTGCGTGCATGAGTCATGTGGAAAACCAGTGTCTGATCATGTAAATGAGGATTGTTATGTAATTCACACACTTAGGTAAGCCAGCTCCCAAAATTAACACGGGAACCAAGAGTACAAAGAAAAGTAGCAAACACTCTAAATGTTGAGAAGCATGGAGAACACAAGAGACCAAATGAGTGGTTAAGCTGCAGTTTGACATCATTAAGGACTTTTTTTTTAAAGATTAAAAAGTGCCTTGACACTCATATGGAGCCTCAGCCAGCCACAAGTGACAAAACTGCTGATATGGCAGAGAGTGACTCCTCTGGTCTCTAAATGGCAAGAAAACTTCTCATCCCAGAAATACCTGGATTTTACTTCAAAGAACAGCTGAGAGTTGTGTCAACAGATCTGTATAACGTGTTGAAAATCATAAAAAAGTTGGCAACAAGGTTCCCTCTATCATTAGTGATTTTATAAAGATATATATATACAGGGAATATTCTAAGGGTAGAAAGAAGACAGACATTGTTCCAATGCTTTAAAAGAGCAATTGTCATGAAAACATTGCTCAGGGACTTGTCAACTTGATTTTGATCCTGGGTAGAACAACAGACATTAACTGGTTTAACTTTGTAAACATGGCTCAAAAGAAGACACCCTTTTTAATGGCAAAGACTGTTGGACTATAAACCTGTCAAGTGAAATAATTTAATAAAAGAATAATCTTTAGGTAACATATTGGGACAGAACAGTTACCTTGTTTTGGGGAGTGTGTTTGCCATTGTTACACTGGGTTGGTAGAAACTACTCCACCCATTCCTGCCTTCCAGAGGTTCCTTGGGAACCATTCCCTGCTGGGCAGAGAGAACATGATTGTCCTGGGATGGGAGAGCAGCAGAACAGAGATAAGTCTGTTCCCATAGGGTAGTGCAGGATTTTCCCATGGGGAATCCTCCTTTCTGTGCTCTGCTCCAAACACTGCTGAGGATTTTACATCAAGATACCACAGGATAAAATTAACTCTACTGTGGGTACCATCCCATGCTTTGATGATCTCAGAGTAATGTAATAATTTCATTTATAGAGCATTAAGTAAGTTTATTCTATTAAGAGGTACTTTGCAGCCTACAAGCACTTACATTATTAGAATCCTGCAACATGAAGGGAGCTATAGCAGAGCCAGGATCTTCAACAGTGTCCAATCCAACTTGGAGAGAAATTGCACATTCAGAACCACGGCATTCATTGGAACAGTTTATAGAGTGCATCTTTTACTTGACTTCATTAAATAGAATTGGATGGCTTGACCTTTTCTCACAGTTTCACTGATACAATGAAAACCTCTGGAATAAGGAAAAGGCACCTTTACCTTTCTGCACACAGTGCCAGCCTGACTGCTCTGTCATTTGCTCTTTGGTTGTCATTTCTTCTTCTTTGCAAAATACTTTCAAATACTGAAGTGACAGTAGTGAAATGAAGAGTGTGTATTTCTGATGGAAAACACTGTTTTGTACTATTGTTCTAAGCTGGTTTTTTTTCCTAGTACATTCAATTTTTTCTCTCTTTTACTGGGAATTTTAGGTGAAGAAGCTTTGCTGACAGCACCGCAGAACATCTCCATTCTTTCTACCAACATGAAACACTTCTTAACTTGGAGTCCTGTGATCATCCAGGGAGAAACTGTGAGATACTCAGTTGAGTTTCAGGGGTAACTTCTGGTTTTGTCTTCTTGTTTGCTCTTTGAACACTGCTTATCTACACTTAGTCCTACTTTGTTTTCTTTTTCTTTCTTTTTCTTTTTTATTTTTATGTTTTGAGCACTATTCAGCTCACAAGCATAAGAGAAGTTTGATACTTCAGGACTGCTAATCACAAGTGTGGGGGGGAATTCCTCTTACTCCAGTTCTGAGACTGTTTAAAGGTTCATCAGTACCTGAGTAATCCAAAGTGTGCATTGTTTCCATATAAGAAACCTGCCCTTATCCAAAGAATTCAAAAGTTAGGAAGATCAGCCAAAGTTTATGTAGAAGTAGAAAGCTTTTGAGATTTATTCAGTGTTAATCTTCTAAACATTTAACACACATCACAAAAGGTTTCTGATACATCTTGAGCTATGACTCGTATTACAGTATGGCTTTGGAATTCTGGGGTTCCAGGAAGGATCAAGTCAAATGAGTGGGTAGGATGTGATGCACCGACACTGCGTTGGCTCTCCCCACCTCCCACAGCACCGTGCTGCATTTGGCTCATGAGCAGGCTGGGAAATGTTCTCTAGATAAATCTAAAACACACCCATATTGCTTTCATACACTCCTGGTGTTCCAGCATATCCCGGTACTGGTTTTCCCTGGGAAGGACTAACAGGCAGCCTTAGCCCTGTCACAGATACATCTCCTGTCACACTGTTGCCCGTGTGCTTTCTTTCCTCCTCAGGGAGTACGAGCGAGTGTACGCCAACGAGAGCTGGATCCCCATCTCCGAGTGCTCCCTCATCACAGCCACACTGTGTAACATCACAGAGGACATCTCAGCCACCGTGGCCTATAACCTGAGGGTGAGGGCAGCTCTTGGTGCCAGGAGGTCAGAGTGGGGCACCCTGAAAGGCTTCTTCAATCGCAACACCAGTGAGTCCCACTAGCGGCTTAAGCTGCGTGGTTCGTGTCAGCTTCTCAGAGTTTGGTGGTGGGGATCCCTCAGGAGCTGGGGTTGTTGAGCCTGGAGAAGAGGAGGCTCAGGAGAGACCTCATCACTCTCTACCACTCCCTAACAGGAGGCTGTACCCAAGTGGGCATCAGTCTCTTCTCCCAGGCAACCAGCAGCAGGACAAGAGGTCATGGTCTTAAGCTGTGCAAGGGGAGGTTTAAGTTGCACATTAGGAAGAAGTTCTTTACAAAGAGAGTGATTTGGCATTGGAGTGGGCTGTCCAGGGAGGTGATGGAGTCACTGGACTTGGTCCCATGGTCTGAGTGACAAGGTGGTGTTGGGTCACACGTTGGACTCAATGATGTCAGAGCTCTTTTCTAACCTTTCTAATTCTGTGTGTCTGTGATTCTGTGTGTCTGTGATTTTGTGTGTCTGTGATTCTGTGTGTGGTGCCTGCCACACAAAGCCCAGATATCCACAGAGCACATCCTGCTTCTCAACTCCTCTCATGCTGTGCTGGGTGTTTCACTCCTAGACAGCCATGCTGTGTCCTTGGACAGGAGGCAGGGCCAAATACACCAGGGCTTGAATTTGAAGAGTTTCAAAGACAGCCAAGGTAACTGCAGGCATTACTTCTGGCAAGCTGGTTGTTCCTGCTCCTGATTTCAAAGAGTTGTGATCAACTAGGATAGCTGCCAACTAATCCATGTCATCTAGTCACTTCTAAGGGCCCAGAGCCTGATCCTATGGGAGCATTCACTCTAGTAAACAGCCATGTCACCCTATGTCTGCCTTATGCTGTCCTGAAAATCCAGCTCCCTCCTCCCATGTTGTCAGATATATGAACTAATCTCAGAAGAGGAAAGAAAAATAGAAACCACATAATTGCCCTCATTCTAGCAATGCAGGGTATTTTCTCCATATCCTTTCAACTCCTGCAAAGCCTGAGGCCCAGCTCAACCCAAGGATCATGATGCAGCCTAAAATTAGAGTACAATTTCCAGGGTTTCTCTGGAATCATTACCTCTGTTCTCTGCCATGTATTCAACTGCTTTCTGCAATAAAAACTTATGGTGGAAAACCTCTGTTGAGGTGACTATTCCGCTGTAACTCTCAATCTGGGATGGGCAGCAGTCATCAGGTCTAGCTAAGGGAGAAAATGCCTGTCCTAGACCAGAGCTGACCTGATATTAAACCTTCATCAGTCTTTGGAAGTTATCCACTACTTCATGAGTGAACAGTCCTCGCTCATACAGAACTCTCAGCAGAGTAGCATCAGAAGTGTCACCTAATTTGTTGAATGTGTCACTTGGTGTGGAAGATTATTCTAGATAATGCCTTAGCTGAAAAATCCCTCCCTTTTCAAGGAGCCCTGGTGGCACAGAGTTGAGCCACAGACCACAGTGTCAGGCAGAGAGAGGGGAAGGACATTCCTGAGACTGACATGAGAAAAGCAGCAGCTTTCTCACAGTTCAGTGAAGTATTTGACAGCTTAGTCCTGTGCCTCAGGGACCTCAATACAATCCTCTGGCTAAGCTGTGAAAGTTAGAGGATACAGTTTGCAATGGGATGCAATGTGAATACGACAAAGGTTAAAAAGAGAAGGAAAAGTCGCTCTAAGTTCTTGTCCTTCTGCATTTTTACTGCTTGCTCTCCCTTGTCTCTGCTTTCACATGTCTTAGGAAACCTGGCATGGAGTCTGAGAGGAGCTCAGGAATCCAAACACAGCCCACAGGTTGTGTATGGGGTTCCTAGACAGTCAGGGCATCAGCACAGCCCACAGTGCTTCCAGGCTGAGGAGCTCCAGTGTCAGAGGCGTAGGTGCAGAATCACATAAAGCATGATAACACATGGAAAACACTTTGAAAAGTTCTTCTTAAAACTAACAATTTAAGTCAGTCTCACTTCTTCATTTATCAGAATTCAAATAGTTAGTTGGTATCCAGTGTGCCAGCACAGAGCTAAAAAGAAATGCTCTTACTTGGTTGGTGGTTGCATCTTGCAATGCCCCTTTGTTGCTCAATATTTGTTTTTAACTTCCAAATAATGTTATCAATTTTCTGTTTTAATTTTGAGGCACAGTGTTAAGCAGAATTTCAGCTTCCATTTTAAAAGTACAAGTAGATTTCTGGGCCTCCCATTTGTGGCACATCCATCATAAACATACTTGGCTTTTATGTTTTCATATTGCTCAGTACTTATGGCAGTTCTCTGGATGTAAAAGCAAATTCTATTAAGAACATCTCTTCTGTGTGGGACTATGCACTGCTTTCCTTCCTTTCTTGAAAGCAGGGAGGTTGAAACTGGTTTTAGCTACAGCAGAGTGCTAAGTAATGGCATAGATAAGCAGTGCAGAGATGATCTCTGTCTTGTCTTGATTCCCAGTTCACAACTGTACAGTGTGTAGTTTCATCTATACTTGACCGATTCTCATTATTTCACTAATATTCCTCCCAGCAGAATTCCGGGCAAAACCAAGCTTTGAATACCAAAGTAAGCAGGAAGCAAATCACCTACAGATTCACTTGCATAAATTTACAAAAAATTAAGCCACAGCAGATCATCAGCCCAAGTCTACATAAAACCATGTAGACCCTAAAAGAAAATCAGGATTCATGTGAAATGCCAGTTATCCTGAGCCTCATAATGCTTTTTCCTTCACCTTTGAATAACTGCCAAAATTCCCATGAAAAAACAGTGGCTTCTCAGCTCCTGTTCTGCGTGTTAGTGCTGAGCTAATGCCCAGGAGCAGAAGAGCTGGGCTGATCTGGTGTCTCTGCTTCTGGCTGCCCAGCTGGTTCTGCTGCAGTCGGTCACGTGGGGCCCTCAGGCCAGACAGTTCCTCTGCTGGAGAAAATTCAAAACCTTTCAAGTTCTGTGCAACTCAGCTCTTGCCAAGCTCCTGTTTGAAATGCCTGTCATGGTCCTTCTCCTGCTGGAAGTCTCTTACTGCATCTACACATCCTGGGAGGTAGAGCAGAGGGGTTTCTGCCCCACTGAAGCAACCAGCTGTTATTCCACGTTAGTGTTACTGTACTTGTGATGGTAGCTTCTCTTCCTCTCCAGACTGGGAAAAAGAGGAGGGTTTTAAAGGTTGCCTCTGATGTGATAATGGTGCTCTCTCTGTGTTGGCAGCTTCCCTGACCCCCCCTGTGATGAAGGTCATAGCAGATGGGTATCATTTACTAGTGGAGCTGGAAGACATGGGGCCTGCCTTTCAGTTCTGTGTTCTCTACTGGAAGAAGGGCCAGGAGAGCAGGGTGAGTGTTACCCTTGGGCTTTGGTTAATGAGAGAGAGCCCTCAGAGATAGATCACACAGACACTGCCCAAGGCTCGTTTGCCAGTCCAAGCTCCTGCCGGGAGGCTGGAGGACCTGCCTGGAGTTGGTGTGTGCAATATCACTCTGCACATACCACTGGGCTGCTCTTACCCTCATGGAGAAGGTTGTCTGTTCCTTCCACGTTTCCTTCTCTGGGAAGAGGAGTCCCCCCAGGTACCTCAACTGTTGAAAGAAAGCAGAAGGCAGGTATTCCTCACACACAGCACAACACTCAGATCAGGCAGGACCTTAGTCACTGAGCCCTTACACCAGGGGAGTAGGTTACAGTCTAGTGTTGAGGTCCAACATCACCATTATGCCTCTTTGGTTTACGGGTTCTTCTTTCCATCCCCTCCTACCCTTCCAGATGTGTGTGGTCTCATTCTGCACTCCACTGTGCTTCCTCGTTTGCTGTCCCTTTCTTCCCTTACTCACAGAGTCCTCACTGACACCTCCTGCTGCTCCTTCCTTTCTCCCAGTAAAGTCTGGGCAGCATCATGGCAGGGCTTCTGTTCCAAAACCTTGTGTCCTGATGCCTTCTCTCCTGATTCTGTGGCAGATGCAGCAGAAGCTGGTGAGAGAGGTCAACTCTGTGGTTCACCTGGACACCATGGAGGCAGGAGCTGAGTACTGTGCAAAGGCTCAGTCGTACGTCGAGGCCATCAACAGGAGCAGCAGCTTCAGCCAGACCCAGTGTGTGAGAGCCCAGGGTGAGAGCCAGCCCTGCTTCCTATTCCTCTGGTGTAGTCATGTCCAAGGACACCCAGCAGATCCTCCTTTATTTCCACCCCATATCTCCTGTCTTGTTTGCAAGTGTGCCCATTTGTTCCTTGGGAGAGATAAAAAAGGGAGACTCGTGAGTGCAGCCCCCTGCACTGGCACAGGTATCCTTTCCTGGAGTGTGTCAGTGAGGGATCTCACCAGGATGGGTGCAGGGTGCAGGCTGACTGCAGTGAGTGTTTGTCCTCACAGTGTCTCTGAGAAGTTTTGTTTTGCTGCTTCTGTTATTTCCAGGTGACACATCCATGTGGCTGGTTACTGCCCTCATCTCCTCTGCTGGCTTTGCTGTGGCTGCTTTAACCCTGCCTTTCCTCACCTGGAAAACAAGTAAAATCTTTCAGTACTCCTGCTGCCCCATTGCTGTCCTGCCAGACACACTGGTAACTTTTTTTACTGTGCTTTATTGGTTTTTAGGGTGCTGGGTATTCCCAGGAGCATGGGTCAGGCAGGAAAGGCAGACACATAGGAAGCCACGCTTATTCCAGCATGATGGGCTGAGCTGCAGGAACCCAGCAGCCCTGAACTGGCTGCACAGCTGTCACTGCCTTTAACACAGAGCCCTGAGCAGAGAAGATGCTCCTGGTGCTTGTGAGGCATGGACTGACCCTGCCTGAGCAGCTGCTCCCTGAACCAGATCTGTGTCATTGGCAACATTGCTCCACGTCCCCTGGAACTAGCTCTGAGCTGCTCAGTTCCTTGGTGAGGAGAAACCTGACATCAAAGGCTCCCTCAGGAGTGTGTTTAAACACCCAGCTCGAGTGACAGTGCAGGTGGCAGCTTTGATGGCTGAGGGTTCCTGAGCACTGGGCAGTTGGGCAGGAAGGATGAGAGGAACAGTTTGTGGGGAAAAGCAGAAATAGAAGCAGACCAGCTCATCAGCCTGAGGGTGTTTGAGTGAGTGCATTTGTTTTGCAGAAAGTATCAGAGCCCTCCAACCAGCTGATACTGTGTGGCAGTGAAGAGGCTGAGCAGTGTGATCTGACAGTGGTTGTGATGCCCTCAGAAGAAGTTCTCCGACTGTGGCTACAAGAAACACTTTAGAGCAGCCCAGAAAACAAACAGCCTCTTTGCAGCATCTTCATCCATCTGCATCAAAAGCAAGTAAGGGTGACAGCTGCCAGTTCTATGCCTCCCCTTCACATCCTTACCCAGGAGCAGACATGAGGTAACTCAGTTCCCTTTCCCACATGGGTGGTCCCAAGGCAAAGCTCACCCTTCGCCCAGCAGGATTTCACCAGAGCAATGCATTTGGAGCCCAGTGCCTTAGTTCCAAACCATTTCAGCCTCAGTGTTTTGCCCCAGTAAGAGCTTCTTACATTACAAAACCAGCTGGGATGAGCAGGGAAAAAAATGTTTTTAGGGCTGCAGGCCCTGAGGTGACACTCATTGAAAAGGGTGTTGGCAGTGATTGAATCCTGATTTGCTGCGTGTGACAGATAACAATGTATGGTGCCACCAAAACTTACAGACAGTGCCATGAGGGATGACTGGATTTCACCAGTACTTAGGAGCAAGTGATGAGAACATTTTGGGTGCAGAGCTTTGCAAGAGCAGCAGCGTCACTAACAATGTATAGGTCCAAGATCACCCAGTCAAATATAGGAAAGCTGTGTATGAGTGAAGGAAAAACTAGGACCTTCAGAAAAAATATAATTAGGAATTAACTGTTTCAGTGAGAGGAAGTGGAGGAAAACAGGGAAAAGATTGAGAAAGGTAGGCTCAAGAAATAGGAGAAGAAATAAAAAGGGACAAAAGTAAGAGCAGATCATGGTCAGGATTGCCCAGGGTGCCTGCTGGGCACCCCTGGGGTTCAACAACAGGACACTGACTGTGTCACACAAGGCAAATGATCTTCTGTGGTCAGGAGGGCCAGGCTAAGGGGCAAACGGCTAACGGAGGAATATCAGGATGTATGGATCAAGCATCACAGCATTGTCATGGTAGTGATGATTCCAGGCCTGAGAACATCACTATCCTTCAGATATCCCATCCTCTTAAGGAAAGATATTGCCAAAGACACAAGAAATTCCTTCTAAGTACAAATAAAATATAGTTGTTTTGTATATTGCAATTGTGGCTGTCACTTTGGGGGAAAAAAAGTAATTTATTACCTCTGAAGCAGAGACTTGTGTTAGCAGGGCATGAAAAGACATTGATCTGAGAAGCTTTTTTTAAGGCTCTCAGTGGGTCTAATGAAATGCAAGACATCTCTTTCTTAAAGAATATATTTTCTTAAATTTCATTCTTGCAATCTTGCATGAGGCCATCGGGTGGCAACAAAACACCGTGAAAAAGTAGAAGTGACTCGGGACTATCCCTGTATTGTCCGGTCCAGGCTTTTGTCCTGGGTCCTAGTCATCACCTCCTTTTCATGTTGCAGCTCAGTTGCTTGTTTTATTCCTGTCTCACTGGCTTCTGTCTGGACAGTATTGGGATGTAGTACTTTGGTGTCAAATCAAAAGATTATTACTGCTGAATATTTAGCAAATTACAGAGCGAGAAAATCCATGCAGGTCCGAGCATTGAAGACTCAGAGCTGATTATCAGTTTGTTGCTAATTAACTGGGAAATGCCTAGTTGCAATTACCCATGTGATGCTGAGCCCAGACAAGATTTGGGAGCAAAGAGGAGAAGGGCATGTGCATGGGGTGATGTGACAAGTGCTGAGGGTCCCTAAATCAGGCTGGGGTGGCAGTGGAGGCATCCAGTGGCTGACTCCAGCAACAGGCAGTCCACAGCAGTGGTTTTTTGGAGGACAATCAGCACAAAAGTTCACTCCCCTGCAGGATTAAAGGCTCTTTGTCAAACACCCCCTTTAGCCAGTCTTGAATTTTCAAGCCATAGCTCCCCATCCCAGAGGCCTTGGTAGTAAGGCTGGCTGAGAGAGCTCCTGTGCCTCCCATTTATCCTTATTTTATTGGATGAGTTTAGTGTCTTGGTTTCTAGAGTGCCCCACAGGAAAATGTCCTTGTTCATTCCATGGCTAAAGGTCCAAAAAGTCTCAGCAATTCCTCCTATCTCTTCCCCTGACACTGTTGCATTATGGCAGTACCAGCAATTGTTTAGGGATACAGAGAAAAGAAGGGAAAGAAAAGGCCCCTTGAATGTGAAAAAATTTATTTTAATGCATAATTTCCAGCTGCACATTAAGCATGGAGCATATGTTTCTTTCTTACTTGCAATAACAGATTTTATGTCCCTCCTCATTGCCAATAAAGCAGCTAAACTGTTGTAGAAAACTGTGCAGACAACGTTAAACAAAAGAAACAGCTGAAAAAAAATTCTTACAGTAGGGGCATGGAAGGGGATTGTTTGAGTGCCACTGCCACCTCAGCGAGACTATTTTCAATTTACATCAGGATATTCCATTTTATGGCCACTTGAAGCCAAATTTGAGATGGTGGTTGAAAATCCCCAGCAACCTCCTCGCTTTAAGGGCTGGGCTGCACTTTGTGGAGCCTGAACAGAACAAGAGGGATTCCTCTGCCCCCCCTGTACCCAGTAGCACAGTGGCACTGGCGTGGGCAGCTGCCATCGGTGCCTCCCTGCTTCATTTCCCTGCATTCCAAGAGTTAATTGTGCCTCAGCAGTCATGGCAACCACTGCCTTTGATCACTGATTTTGCTCCCACGACCATGATACCACATTTCAAAGAAGGACCAGACGAGTCACCACAGTGAAGAGCGCTGTGTGCTGACGAACTTTGCTCTCTTTCTTCTTTCTTTCTTTCACGCTAAGTGGCTCCATTTCTTTCAAAATATGTTTCTTTTTTACTTTTCTCAATATATGTTGTATGAAAATAAAGCACAAACCTGCAGCATCTTTTCAGTGAGTTTTGTTTCCGTGCTGAATGTTTGTAACCTGCCGGCTGTGACTCAAAAAAACCCCAACTTTCTCCTTGTAAGAACAGAAGAAATGGTACTAAGACCATTTTTCAAAGGAAAAATCATGCAGACAAGCATAAAAACTGCTGGTTACGTGAACATTTGAGAAGAGCTACATATTACTGCATTGACAAGAAAACAAGGAATTCAATTATCTGTTCTGTGACACTAAGTGGCTGAAATATAGCCTAATTTTTCCTGTGAAGTGTATTTCCTTAGAAGTCTATTGCTGTTTACAACTTTTAAAGGCCAATATTAATATACAGTCCAGCATTTCACTGTCCAATCAGATATTTACCTTGACAAATTGCTATTTTAAGTATTTACTGCATCATTTCTGCATGTTTTGTCTCTTTAAAATTTAACAGCTTTCTTATAAAATTAAAAAGTAACCAAAATCACTGCAAGTCAATTGAGTTTCTTGCAAAGGTGGTACTGTGTCCTGCAAATGAACTGCTACAAAGATAATAAACATCCAAACCACTGCAGATACACATATTTGCTGTTCAAAGAATGTGTGTACAGATGATTCTGTTGTTATTACAGCACAAAACTGCAGAAACAGAAAATTACTCAGTTCAGGTCTCTTGTGGTCTTTCTCAATAAATGGCCTATAAAAAAAAATCAGAAATTACTAAATCAAGATATAAAAGCAATTAAAAGATGGCAAGGTTAAGTGAAATTGCCCAAGTAAATACATCACACGGGGCCCTAATTTGGTTCCACGTGGTGCCTGGGCTATAATTTAGCTGTTACTACAGAAATGGCTCCATCTGAGGATTTTAATGTCCGGGATTTGCTCGGGATCAAACTCTCACCTTCCTTGAGAGCCAAGGACGAGCTGTCACGGTGCAGCCCAGCAGACAGTGATCCTACCCCAGACATCCTGCTCACCCTACAGCCCCCAGTCCCACAGGGGGGAGCAACCCAAAGGACCTGTGCCTTCATTATCCCTTGGGATATTAACAGTATCTGATGGGGGGGGGTTAATTTTTACATTATCTTTTATTTTTTTATCAGACATCTGAATCAAGAGCGCGAGGCCTATTTAAAGACGGAGCAGAGGCTTAAAATAATTATATTCTACCTGCCAAACAATTCACATTTGGCAGGACTATTTTAACTGAGTACTCTATATCTGTATCTATCAAATCATGCAAATCTGTTCTGTGCTATGGTTGTTGCATTAACTTACACAGAATAGAAGGGGTCTGTGAAACCTGAATGACTTGGAGACTATCAGTGAGCACATGGTGGAGGAAAGAAGATGTCTGAAGATGCACACAACCTTAGACTTCAAGGGGAGAGGTGGGATGTTCCCTACCTGAGACCTTGCAAGATGCTGAGAACAGAAAGGACTTTTTCCCCAGCCAAAACTCAGTCAAGGAAAGGGTTGGAAAGAGGAAATATTCATGATCAGCTGTGAGCTTGGAAATATTACCAGGCAGTCTTTACGCTACTGCTGAGCCTTTTTCCTCTTGCAGCTTCATTCCCATTTAAGTTCCCACATTTACAGCATTTTTCCTTTGAAGAATTTCTCTTTTATTTTGCCCCCCTGCTGAGGCCAGAGAGTTCATATAGACCTGTGAAAGTGGTCTCTGAAACAAGGCAGCTCTATACTTTTTAGCATATTGCGGTCTTCAAACCTGCCTTCCACTGCACAGTCCTTCTCTTCTCACTGCTGTGCTTTCATTCTGGTGAGTGTCCTGCTCGTCCTCCAGGTTGCTCATATATCTCATCCCTCCTGCTGCTATCCAAACAGGCTGATGGCTAACATTTTCCCTCTTTCTGCCAAGTCCTGGCCTTGACTCCCTCTTCTGCCATCTGCTACAACTTCATTGTTAAATTTGACATTGTTCCCAACACTCTGCTGAGTTTGGTGCTGCCTCAGATGTCCTGCAGTTTAGAGGGTGTCTCTCACCCTGACACTGTGTGTCATTATGGGACAGTCTCACCTAGCCCTTCTCACGCAGTTTGGTATTTTCTTAGTCACTTTTGCATACTCATTCACTTTTCTTCCAATGCACCGTGAAATGCTGTCCCCTGCCAGGCAGGAGCTTTCTGAGCACCAGCCTGTCATCTGCCTGTTGACCTTTTCCCTTCCACTTGGAACAGTTATGCAATTACCTGGCTTTGCTATGGAGAGAGACCTTTTCCACTATGTTTTGCTTTTCCTATCAATCTCTTGATGTTTAGTTTGGTTGCTTTGCCTTTTGCTGCGCTCCTGGGGGAGAGACTCGTGCTCAAACTGAGGCTTGGTACCAAAATGTTTAAAACCTCCTGTATGGATAAATGTGCTGTGTCCTGTAGCTTTTGTTAACCAAGTGAGGGTTGGTCTGTTCTCCCAGGCAACCAGAGACAGGAGAAGAGGACACAGTCTTAAGATGCACCAGAGGAGGTTTAGATTGGACATTAGGAAGAAGTTCTTTACAGGGAGAGTGATCAGGCACTGGAATGGGCTGTCTGGGGCGGTGGTGGGGTCACCGCCCCTGGAGGTGTTCAAGGAAAGACTGCATGTGACACTCAGTGCCATGGTCTGGTTGACAAGGTGGTGTTCAGTCACAGGTTGGACTTGATGATCTCAGAGGTCTTTTCCAACCCCACGGATTCTGGGATTCTGTGGTTTGTCTCAGTGTAGATCAAATGCAGTGTTCTGTTGCATTCAGCCTCTAGAGCTGACCTGCCTTCCTGGGACAGCCAAACTTTGCACTCACCTTCAGCATCACTACCCTGTGTCCCTTTGTCTCCGAGCCAGAACTCTGCTGGACATCATGAGCACAGCTCTTGATCTCTTGGCTTGGAATGTGCCTCCAGACAGGACGTGCATTCATTCTGTGCAAGTCATACCAGGCCCCTCAAAAAGCCCTCCCTGCATTTTGCACAGAAACATGAACTGCAGGGTACAGAGCTTGCTCAAACAAATCTGCCTGGTCACCCCTTTCTGAACTAAAATCTCATTGCCAATCATATTCTACCACTTAAAATGCCTGGACATATGGATGAATCCTAATTATGGGAATAAAATGCATGGACATACAAATAAGCAAGTTATTCTTCATATAAATTACACCAAGTGTGCACAGTTTACTCCTTTGCCAGGCAGAAACTGAAAACTACAGACATTTAAATGTTCTAGCTGCTGTCCCTAAAAATATATTGATAATAGAAGGGAAAAAATGTCTTTAAAAAACCTCCATCAAGGAATTCATATGAATGAATTAATCTGTAGTTAGTGGATTAGGCACCTCCAAAGGCACAGTGGGATATAACAATATATACCTTTATATGAATATGGAAATCAGATGCCTGGGTTATAAAAGAGCATGTTTGTTTAATGAACCCTTTGACATTTCTCAGCATTGCCCTGTTCATTGTGGCCACCTTTGCTCTAGAGCTGTGATTTTGCCAGGCCAGGGTGCCTAAGAATATTGAATAACTCACAGGGCTCTGATGTGCAAGAATGCTTCTTTAATCACAGCAATAAAGAATGTGGCTTCTGCTTCTAGAGTTCTTCTTGAGCGGGGATGTAACTTCTTGTAATAACTTAGACATATCAAAGCAGAGATAACCTCAACAAAAAGTGCTAAATATTAATTAAATTTCCATCTTGATCCAATCCAACAGTCGATTGTGAGGAAACAATTCTCGTAACTGCGAGACAGAAAAATTTCTAATTCTAAAAGTAGGATAAACACTACATTTTGTTCACTCCCAGCAGAGGTGGACACACGTAAATGGCCTATTGGGAACAGCCTCAGGAATATCCTGCTTGCTCAGCCCTGACCTTTTGGACTGTCTTTTGAGGCAACTCACCAGTCAGCTCTCCGAGACACGAATCACAACATGACTCAGACCTGTCACTTCTTTTCATCTCCCTTCCTCTCCACCAGCTGCTGGAAGAATTAAATGCAGATAGCAGATAAGTACAAATCTGTTAACATCCCAGTCCCACCCCGGTTTTACACCGAGAGCAGCACTGGATGATTAATCTACTGCTGTTTGGGACAGACTGCAAATCAGAGAGCTGCAAAGCCCCTGTTTGTCACAGCAGGGGAAAGAGTGGCTGCAGTGGGACCGTCCTGGTGTCCAGGCAAGGATGAGCAACGCTGACAGCTGATCAAAACATCCACACCAGCCACTCTGAGGTGGGCGCTGAGGGATGCCCTGTCTGCTGACCAGGGCCAAGGGAATTGTTGTGGGGAAATCATACAGGAGAACCAACAGTTTGTTTTACCCCTTTCCTTTCTGTCAAGACTGCTAAAGGTTTTTGCTACAGCACTGTCACAAATCATTTTTTGCCTGGTTGGTTTAGGAACAGGAAGAATTTCCTGAGCAATCTTCTTGTCCTTGACTAAAATGCCCACAAGCAAAGTACACGAAAGGCACACTTCAAGTCATAAATTAAACTGAAGACCAGGATTTCATATGGAATCAATATTCAGCCCACCTTCACATCTACCCTGGTGGGACTGCCCATTTGCTGAGGGCTTAATTTCTGTAAAAAAACCCAGTACTAACGTCTCTCAGCAGCATCTCTTAGATGAACAGGATTATATAGCTCAGCCTGTGTGCTCAGAGTGCTCAACACAGACTACTTTGGGTCAGACCTCTGAGAAAAAAGAATAAAACCCAAGGTGAAAACGGCACAAGGGAGCCTGCACACAGTGCAGAGAAGACAAACTATGCAAAGTTGACTAATATACAACTGGGGGAATTATATAGAGCATTTCCAGCCCATCCCTCTTCTCTGAATATAAAAGTCAAACTCACCATCTTGCTGGACAGAGTGGGGACAGGGGAATTGTATTGGGGGCACACCAATAATTCATATTTACTGTGGTAGGGGAACAAGAAAAATATGAGCTATGCAGATCCCTATGTCCAAGGAGGAAAATTCTGGCTAGAAAAGGAGATTTTGAAGCATTTGCAAGACAAATGAATTGAGCAGGTGGATTCTGTGGCTCTGTGGTGCTGAGGAAAAGCAAAGATGGGCTGTCAGGAGGGGTCCAGCCCAAGGAGGCAGGAGGAGCTGGGAAGCCAAATCCAGTGACAGCTGGAAAGGACAATACAACCACATGAGGAATCCCAGGAGGGCAGAACTGTAAGAAATGAAAATTTAAAGAAAAGCTATAGGGTTTTAAAAATGTTGATTTAAACCCGGTATATAATCCCACACAGCTGACACTGCTGGTAACAAATAAACAACCAGACTAAGCTCCCCATGCCCCCATCATACCAGAGGACCCAAAAGTAGGGCTTCCTCTCATTTCACTGAATGGTGCTTCTGTTTCCCACTAAGTGAAAAACACAGCCTGATTGAAAGATTCCTTTGCAAATGCTATCATTATTTTAAATCCTCTGGGTCAAATTCTTTTTGGATGCGAGTAAATACTGAGTAATAACAATTTACACTGATCCTGTAAGAAATAGTAAAGGAAAAGGGGTTTAGCTATAACCTGTGAAGGCAGGGGTTTTTTCACAACATCAGAGGAAAGCTATTGCTGCAGAAAGGTTTTTAAAGATTCTCGTAGCCACAAGTGAAAACTACTTCTCTATAGTATTCAAATCCTTCTACTGTACTATTAAAGATAATACCACATAAATACAACTTAATCCAGGCATCTGAACTGCCTTCTGCAACATATGTATGATCTTTCCATTTTTATACACAACAAATCTGATAAACAGAGATTATATAAAGAGAAGGCACTGAAGTATTACAGCATGAGTATAGCACAGACTAGTTTCCTTCTTTTCAAGTAATCCCAATTTATGCAGTCAGAGGAGTCTAATAATGACAAAAAAACCATGACTTCCTTTAGGAAATACAAAACTATTCATATTAAAAAGTAGCATATTTTACTTTGTCTTCGATATTTCTAAATGTTTATTTTTCTAAAAGCTCTGTATCACAAAAGGGACTGAATTTCTGCTTTATTTTTCCTTTTTTTTATTTTTTAAATATACTGCCACTATCTCTGTTCTCAACAGCTCTGCCAGCCTGAAAAAGAAGAATGAAGAAGATAAGGAGGAACAGAAATAGAAATATGCGTTAGGATTAGGAGTAAAAATAAAATTTATGAAGTATTTAGGACAAAATTATCACAGATAACAAAACCCTTGGATGCCCACCCCTCTGGGAGATGGGCACAGGGAGCAGCAGAGCGTGAAGATGTTGGTGCTGCAGCCAGAAAACACAATCCACAGGGCAACAGAAAGAGCAGATTTGTGAGAAAAGAGCTGTAAAGACCTGTAGTCACACTTAGAGAAGTGTGATGATTCAGATGCTGACAGCCACTTGAAAGACAATCCTGAAGAACAGCACCAGCTTCCTTGTGAAGGCTTTCTGTCAAAGTTTCAAGTGCTTTGTTTACTCCTCTAAGCAAGTGGATAACCCTGAGAAACACAGAACATACAAATGCATTTACTAAGTGAATGTCCTGCAACATAAAAATAATGGAAGTAATAATCCTGTGGTTCCTCTAAATAGCTATCCTCTGTATTTCTTGCATGTAATTAAAGCCAAGGAAATAATGCTGATTATTTGGCTGCAAGGTGTCATGCTGAAAGGACTGGAACAAGAGAGGTGAGATTCAATTCCAACAGGACAAGACTGAGCAGAGGAACTCTGCTAGTGCAGACCACTGGAAAAAACCTGGCACTGGGGAGGTGGCTGCCACCATGTATACGCAGGAGCAGCAAAATGAAGGCTCTTAGGAAGGGAAGGGTCTGCAGCACAAAGCTATTTCAGTAACCTTCCAAAGTTGCCATCACAGTTGTTCTCACAGACCATGTGAGTTCTCTCACAAAAGTTTGCTGGTAACTTTCCAGTTTATTTATAACACAAAGTGATTAAAACCAAGTGAGTGTGTATAAATAGTGGAAAATCTCATCAATAGTTAGGTCCAGACATCCAGAACAGGCACTAACAAGAGCCAACACAGAGTCCTATGGCCATCTGTGAGGGGCATCAGGGAGGCAGGAACAGGTCCCTGAAGCCATGTGGTGGCTTCAGGGAGAAATTTCCCCTCATCCTTCCTGGCTTTCTTCAAGGAGTGGAGAAAGTGCCACCACATGTCACATGTGCAGGCAGTAAGGCACAGGAGGAGCTTGGAATGTGGAGTCCATGTGCTGCCTCAGTGGAGTGCAGGGTGGGAGATGGGAGCATTGTCCCTCTGTTAGTGGCTGCATGGTTATTTCCAGGCTTTGCTGGACTGCTCTGAGAGGCCACAATCATTCCCAAGGCTCTTGCAGGGAGTCCAAACAAGGCTAGAAGGAAATACCACTCAGTCCAAAGCCCAGGAGGCACATGCAGCTTTTTCACCACAGAAAATTGCATTCATCTACTCAGGACACAGAACTGCTGTGTGACAAGTGTGGCCAACCTCAGTGCTTGGGCACAGGGTCTTAGGGATTGTCCCTTCACCAGCATCAGGTGCCCTGCTCCTCGTGGCACTTGGTGTTCACCAGACAGCTCTGAGCAATGTGGAGAGAGGTCTGGAACTCTACAACCCAGACAACCATCACGATAGGGCAATTTCTTTGGAAATGGGATATTAAGTAGTGCTCCCTGCTCTCACAGCCTTGCCATCTGGTGAGTAAAGGCCAGGGTTTGCTCTAATTATATCTCTCCATCTGCACAAACCAGGACCTACAAAATTTCTTACAGACCCACTTCAACCAGAACATCTGTGTGTGCTCTGTCTGGAAATTAAAGGCTGAGAAAGGGGCTCCACTTCATGTCGTGGAAGATGTGGGTTTCACTCATCACACACTCAAATCTAAATTCCTCCAGGGCTTTGCTGACTGTCAGAGCAAGCCCCTGAAGAGAGAGATTTACACCAGTGTGCTGAGAGCAGAATCAAACCCCGGATTTACTACTCGCTAGCTCAGAGCAGAAATGCTGAAGTACCACTCGATCCCTCCTCCTCCTCCTCCTCCTGGACGAATCTCTATCCTCCGGTATATGAAAAATGCATTTCAACGCTCCACATAATAATTCTTGTCGGGACTAAGCCGTGACGCCTCCCCCCAGTCCGGCCGAGCCGCCCGTGTGCTGCAGTGGTCGCCGAGGTCTGCCGAGGACGGCGGCGGCAGCAGCATCTGTCCCTGTCCCTGTCCCTGCCGCCCGCTGAGTTCTCCTGCCCATCCTACGGGAGCGGAGGACAGCGAGTCTCGCAGCCTGCAGGTGTCTCCCGGCGGAGGAGGCTGCGGAGCCCCTTGGGATCATGTGTGGTACCCGAGCAGATGTTCACTCGCTCCTGGTGCTCTCTGCGAGGCAGACCCTCTGCGATCCCGTCAGCGCTCTGAAGCTCCCCGGCTCCGAGAGGACGGCCCCGCTCCCGCGCCTGCAGCTGCTCCTTTAACGTGCAAAGGCAGGATTTCAAGTGAAGGGAAGAATGGGAGTCTGGCTGCAGCGTTTCCTTCACCGCTACAACAGCAGATTGGGAGAAGCTGAGAGTTTTGGTGCCTGGACAACTGGATTCTGAATCGTGCGAGGCTTTGAAAGCCCCCCCTCTCCCAAATAAAACAAACCCCTTTGACTTCTTCTCTCAGCAGGAGGGGGAGGGAGGGCGGATTTACCATGAAGACAAATCGAAGATGCAGAGCCCTGCTAGCAGTGAGTCTGAATCTGATGGCTCTCCTCTTCTCTACAACAGCTTTTATCACGACCCACTGGTGTGAGGGCACACAGAGGGTCCCCAAGCCGAGCTGTGGGAAAGAGAAGAAGACAAACTGCCTCAACTACGGCGGGAATGAGACTGCAAATGAGACGAACCAGAATGTGGTTCATTACAGCTGGGAGACGGGAGATGACCGCTTCCTTTTCAGGTATTTCCACACCGGGATCTGGTACTCCTGTGAGGAAAATATCAATGCTGCTGGTAAGTATAAAACAACTTCCTTGCAGCTTGTGTAGCTCTGTGTTTGCCTCAGCGCGATAAACACACAGGCTGCGCTGTGCTGTGTCTTAGAGCAGATTCGCCCTGCAGAGAGAGGCAGGATTTTAATAGTTCTTTGTTGAAAAGCAACCTGTTTCCAGCGAGAGCAAGGATTTTGCTTGTTCACCTGCTGGCTGGTGCAGGGTCTGTGCTCTCCAGCCCCTGTGCTCTCCAGCAGCGGTGTGTGCTCCCCTCACGGGCACTGCAGCCGGGCACTGGCCAGCGCTTCCCTTCGAGCTGCTCCATGGAGCGCACAAAAGGCAGCGGCCGGGAGTTGTTAAGGAGGTTCTGACATCTAATTCTGATTGCCCCGAGGACGGTGGTCTGAATGACAGGGAAAGCACAGAGGTCACAGTTTTTATCACGCTGTAGCCCAGGCTGCTTCTTTCCTGGCATCCTTTCAGGAAGTGACCACCCGCAAGCCCTTCCTGGATGGTGTGTTTATTGAAGTAGAGAAATGGCAGTTAAAGGGCACAACTGGGCACGAGAAAGCTCCTTTCTGTTCCCTGCTCAGCCGTTTACTTACTGAGAACCACTCAAAAAGACATCTCTCCAGCTTCTCGGTGCATTTATTTGCTCTGCTGTACCCTGGCACTTACCAAGAAATAAAACACTGGAGGGTGGATGGCAGGCAGCTGCCATGGGACCCATGGAAGTCTCAGCAGATGCAAACTGACAGTCCTTGCACTCAGAGCTGTCTGGTAGAGCAAACATCCAAACTCTGCCTCAGAAAAAGCTCTTTTCGAGATTATGTGACTGAAAAATAAAGTTTACAAATGTGACAGAGTACGAGACAATGGATCGTGGTACTGGTTCTTTGCTGGGCTGTCTCCATCCTATCCTGCCATTGCCCAAGGAGGAGACTGGGGAGTTGGTCCTTCACCACTGCTGGGAGAGAGGAATAGTTAATATCCTACATCTCTGAGAACACAACCTCTTGGTAATGGGAAGTTTATGAGATCCTGGTAAAAGTGCTCTGTAGGGGCAAATTTGGGCAGGCACTCACAGCCCACTCCATCCCACAGGGCTGTGTGTTACATATTCTCCCTGGTATTTTTGAGGACAGTGCTTCAAGAATTAGTTGGTCATTAAAACTCAATTTAATATAAGAAAAGGAAAGTTCATGAACTCCAGCCCTGAGACTGTCAATAAACAGCTGCATGCTGAAATGAGGGCACCAAAGCAACCCTCTTGATGTAAGAAAAAAAAAAAACCACAGACAAAGGATGATTTATCTTACTTATTTGGGAATCAACTTAGGCCACAGCAGCCTGAGTGAGCAGCTTAAGACTCTCTGGCTTTTTGAGCATCTTAGCTGGAATTGGCACAATCAAGCATGCCCATATTTCTAGCAGATATTGAAATCTTTCCAAGTCAAGATTTATGTGTGAGATAAGTTGTAACTGTGTGACTCTAGCCCACTCAGAAAAGTGAGTTATCTGTGGGAGAAGAGAAATACAGTGATCTATTCTGTACTGGGTAAACAAAGCTGTGCTGGAGTGGGTGATTTCAGGAGAGAGCTGGAAGCCAGCTTTAGAAAGTTATGGTGAAAGCAGGAGAGAAGGGGTTGTTTCTCCCTCCCCACACCACCACAGCAGCCATATGTGTGTTTCCTCTTATTTGAAACACTAACTTGGGGGAAAGTACTCTTGAGTTAGCAGACCAGGAGGGACCAACCTTTGCAAATAATCCAGGCAAGCACAGGGACATATTGCCTTAGACAGACAGCTGCCTCATTCAGATTTATCTTTTTTTTTTTTTTCTGGTAAGAACAGGAACAATGTAATGGACACAGGTCTAAATTTGTCCCTAATAGTGTCAACATAAAATAACTGACAGGTTTTCATTCAGAGTTACGGGTTTGTAATACCAGACTGTCAGGATGTTGTAATGGCCTTTTGTAGCCTGACTGAGGCACCAGCCAGCTCCAATCCAACAGCCCAGTGGTCATGCTTGTATGTTCAGCCACCCCACTCAATATATCTGTGAGTAATCCATCCCATGGGCTCATCCCACCATGCACAACACACTTACTGACCCCAGTGCTGTGGGTATCACAAGTCATACACTCACCATGTGTGTATTAAACAGTACTGTATTACTCATATTAAATAGTAGTGTATTTAATTAGTCAAAATCCCCAGTTGAATGCACTGTATACTGTCAATAAGATCTTTCTTAGAACTTTACTCAAAGCATACTGAGAGTTACTGCAGCAGCAGCCTTCCTCCAGGCAAAGTCCTTTCAGCAGTCACTCGCAGCCTCACACCTCTGTCAGCAGAACATATGGTCACAGTCTATGGTCAGCACCATTCCCACAGCTCCCATCCCATCCCTGGTTCCTCACTGACTCACTGATGTCTGAAGTTGAGCACTGTGAGTCCCACCAGGCACACGTGAATGCCAGTAACTCTCCCTGTGATCGTGATGCTGTCAAAACTATGCAGAGCCTCCAAACTTGCCCAGCTGTGAGCCACATTCTTCATCCAGCCACCAACCAGGCTTTTGATTTCTCTCTCCCTCCAGTCACACCATCAAAACTTTCTGCTCCCTGCACTGGTGCAGCTGCAACACAGCAGATCTTGTAGAGCCAACACAACAGGACCAGTTCCCAGCAGGTTGATGCTGCAGGAACTCCAGGAACAGGACTCCAGGCTGGAGTGGCTGGGACACAGTCACACCTTAAAATGACGTTTAGGCTGCAAGCAAACCAATTTTTGAGTGTCTTCTCCTTCCCCTTGTTTATCTGCAATGGGCATTTAGATTCCAGAGGCTGAGGTGCAAACAGCATGTCATCCACTTTGTGCAGAGCCCAGCAGAGCGTGCCTTCCTCTTGTTGCCAGCTTCTAGTTTTCACTGACAGCTCTAACAGAGATTGAATGCTGTGATTATTTCTGAAATAATTTGTGAATCTAGAGTTTATTTTTATCCAGCATGTCTAGGACCGCTAAAGAATTCAAAAAGCATTTAGCACCTGAGAAATGTAATTGTGAATCTCCTCTGGGAACAGAGGGACTGGAGCGTTCATATTTCATTGGTAGGGGAGTCCTGTAATTATTTAGCACAATTTCTGACTCAAAAGTGTGCTGAATCCATGTCTACCAAAAAGAGGGCAAGGTTTCCTCTTTCAGAGTGGGTTTAGTGCTTTGGATTGCCACACAGGTAGAGGTACCTTCTGTAGGAGAAATGCGTCTAAACTCGGAAGGGGATGAAGCTAAAGCACATCCTACAAGCTCTGCTGGTCATGAGTCCTGTTCTGCCCTCACACACTGCACTTGTGGCTTCCTCCTGGCTCTGACTTCCTTGGCCATGGCCAGATGTCTCAGAGCCAAGCTCACTATCACTTAATTTCTGAGTGTGACTTTGAGTGTGTATCTTACTGCACAGCTGCAGTCTGGGGCTGTGCTCGGGCAGTGCAGGGCACCCCACGGGATCCCAGAGCAGTGATGTACCAATAGCAGCAGTGCTGAACCAGCTGGCAGATTCCATGACTCAAGAACACACATACCATGAAAAAATTACCACATGAAGTAGGTAAGGTGGTAGATGGTATCCTAAGAGGTAGAGGAGTTGGAGAGCTGGGAAACAATAAGTCAGATAGTTTTGCTCAATAATGTGTTTGCTTTGATGTTAGTAAAAAAAAACCACCATGAACTCAGATCTTGATTTAGTTGCCAATGAACAGGCAATCTCAGTATTAACATATACAACTAAGGGGAGAAGCAGCTGCCTAGTTGCCTTTCAAGAGTACTCTCCCATTAAATAAACAGCCTTTCCATCATGCTCCCATACTCCATAGCAGTCAGAAGAGTAGGAATGGATAAGTGTGGCTTGTTTTGTGGGTTTGGACTGATTTTTGAGAGCAAAGGGACCTGTAGCTCTTTGTATGCTCTGTGCCAAATATTCCTTAGCACTCTTGAAGGAATAAATGGTAGGTAATGGAATTTAGATGGTAGATAAGGATGCATCAAAATGAGCCATAATTATGGACATTAGGTGCACCTTGAGAAGGAAGCAGAGAAGGAGAGAGGTGTATCCTGCAGAAATGAGTAAATCTGTGACATACAGAGACCAGAACTTGCCATACCCTTTTGACAGCTCCAGAGTGGTTCTGCATCACCTTCTCCCCCAACCCCCTGTGATAATAAGCATATCACAGTGATTCACTGCAGGTGGCTGTCCAGAGAGGGAGCAGGAGAAGCACCTTGTGAGTATGTAATTAAAAGCAAGAGGAATTGGGAATTCTTGCTGGATTATGAGAAATACGATATAATTGGCATGACTGAAACCTGGCAGGTTTATTCACCTGACTGGAATGTAAAAATTGCTAGTTCTAAATTGTTAGGAAGGAAAGAGTGGTAAAAAGAATTGAGGAGGTAGAGCTCTATATTAAAGATAAAACTTCCAGCACTAGAGGAACTGAACCCAGGAGGCCTGGATAATCTCCATCTGAGGATGTTGAAATAATTGGTACATGAAAATGCAGGTTTAATAGAAAGAATCTGTACATCACTGTATTTAAAGAAGACTGGAAAAAAGTGATACAGGCAGCTTGACCCAGGAATCTTAGGACAGTTTTCAGGGAAAGCACTTAGTACATGGCAACAAATGGCTTTTATCAAAGGTAGGGCTTTATTGAAGGTAAATCTTTTAACAAGATGAATCACTTCTTAGACAAGGGTAATGGATTAGACCCAGTCTCTGTGGATTTACAAAAAAGCATTTGATGGAATGTCCCAGTGAAAATTCTTTACAGGAGAGCTACAGAGACTGGAGAGGATGGTAAGAACACGGTGACAGATGCAGGGATGCTTCCACACTGGGGAGTGCTAAACTGCCTGAGCCACTTCAGGCTGGAAGGAAGGCACAAGGTACAGAGACATGTGATATTGGAGGGGATCAAGTGAGAATGACAGAGATCAGACAAGACATATCATTGATGCTTCTGTGATTTAAGAACAAAAAGGCAGAAGAGACAAAAATAAATACTCCTTCCTACAGAGCTCCCTGCCAGGGAATGCTGTGAAGGGCAAAACTGGGGATTGCATGGACCCAGGGAGGAAACATCCATTTCTGTTACTAACTTGATGATTTGAGAGCAACCTCTGACTGGGAAGTCCCCAAACTATCGATGCAGTGTGGTAAGATAAGGGGAATATATGAGCAGAACCATCCTATGCTCACACCTTTGTTCTTCCCTAAATGTCTGTCTCTGGAGATAATACAAAGACAGTGAAGCAAGCAGACCTTTTGCTTGAACCTGTGGTGCAGATTTTATTTTATTTATTATGATGGGGATAAATAGATTGTAAGCTGACTAAAGAACAGTCTTACAAAGAGGCTGTGGCAAGTAATACAAAAAGGGCGATTATATTTCTAGTTGTCCTGAAATTCAGGGTTGGGTCTGATTCTGTCATTGTTGAGATTTGCAACCTAGGAACAAATTAACTAGGGATACAATTTGTGTCACCTAAGAAAAAATAAAGGCAAGATGAATCCTACAGCAATCCCATGGACATCAGCACATGTAGGTATCTGTGCCTAAAGTGATGATCATCATCATTAGAATACAGTGGTAAGCACTTCTTGGGGAGATTACATTGCTCCTCCCATGGGACCAACTGAGCCCTCAGATTATGTGTTTTCCTCATTGGCAAAGAGGAATCTGTGTAAGATTTTGCAATTCCTAACACAGAAGCCTTAATTTGAAGAGAATAATCCTACTTTGACTGTGTTTCTTACGTAGGCTGTGACACAAAATCTGGGACCATTGGCATTACAGAGCAGAGATTTTTCTGCATAACTGAAAATGTGAGCTGGTCTGATAGAGTTGTAAGAACAGTATTACATTTTAAAGAAGGTTAAAAGCACCAGATGCCAAGGCATAAAGCTCTGTGAGGTCACAGGTAGTTACTAATTGCAGGGAAAAGAGAAGCACCAAGTTGGGACCAGTATTTGTCTGTGGGGTGACTGTGAGCTGCCAAGTGCTGCCATATAAAGGAAAGGTGTTATTCCAGGGAAAAATCAGCACCACAGTGCAAGGCACAGGTGATACCTGTGCTTTTGTTAATGCCACATTATGGTAGGAAAGAGGGGGAGGTGAAGTAGATGCAGAGAGGGATTCCCGAGGTAGTTAAGGAAAAGAGGATCTCCTTCAAGGAAAGCAAACTGGCCCTCTTCAGTATAACAGATTGAAGAGCTAGAGAGGATGTGGTGATATCTTATATATATATATATGAGAAAAGAAAATAGTATGACTTAAGTAACTTCTCATTGGGGGAAAAAAGGGTGAAAATCCAAGGATGGGCTTCCCAGAGAGCGTCTCTGGACCTCACCTCCACAGAGGGCAGTGTGAGCAAAGGAAATCCATGGGCTGAAATGGGTGCTTCTAAAGCCACAGGAAGAACTGTAGGAGAGAAGAGGAATGTTCCTGGCATGAGGGAACTTGGAGCAAGTCCTGCCTAGCTGATTTGTTGGTGTCTTAAGGAGGTCTGAAAGGAGGTGTCTCGCCTGGCCCGCCCGGCTCACACCGTGCCCGTGTCCTGCTCCAGGGTGCCTGCTGGTCACCAGTGGCAGCCAAGAGAAAAATAGCTGCTGACTCGATTCATGTCACACTTTCTGGAGGGTTTTATGCCTCCTCTAAAGCATCAGAAATTGGCTACAGGTGGAGGCAGTGTGTGAGGAGGCTGCTTTGCTGCCGCTGACATTATTACAGCTCCAGTATCTAATTGGTATGGCTGCTCATGCACTGAACATTAAACTGATGATCTAATTTGGGATCAGAAGGGAAATCTCCCTCAGGCTAGATAACAGGGAGAGTAACAAATTTTTGCCTTCCTTTACAGCATGGGGAAGGATCCATTTCAGAAAAGCACTTGTGAGCTCCTCCTGACAAATCCCTGGTATTTTGCTTTCAGGATGAGCTAGGCCAGGCCATAGGAATTCACAGATTTATTCATGTTCCTCACCATGACTCTTGCTCTCTTCCCGTGGTACATGATTTCTGTGGTGGTGATTGCTTTATGGTAGGCATTCAGGTTTTTATGGGATGTTGGGGATATTTTGTGTCTGTGGTGCTCTGGGAGTTTTGGATTTTAGGTCCTCCTGATCCTGCTAGACAGACTCGTTGTATGAACATCCATCATACATAAATTGTGGATATAAAGTTCCTGCAGGCTGAGCCTCATAACAGAGCAAAGTGAGGGACCAGGCAGCTAACTGCTCCTTATTTGATGTTACTCTACCTCACAAGCAAGCACTGTGTTGTTTTCTCTTTGGATGTGTCTGTGCTCAACCGTTTAACCCAGTAGCCTTAAACGAAGCATCTGAGGAGTTCTGTTAGTTCCTTGTAAATGGAATAAACTTCAAAGTGCTGGAAGGCTAACACATAAGTGCCAGATTTCAAAGACAACTGAGATGCCTTACCCCAGTGTCAGTGTAAAATATGAACAGTTGCATTCAGGGCTATGGAGATAAATATGGGATGGAATACCAATCATTGTGGTATCCCCATGGTTTTTAAACAACATCGGACTCAATCCTGATTTTAAAACTTTCCTTATATGGAATTGGAAGATCTGGCTTAATGACAGGTCTCAAAATGGGGATGTATAGGTTGTTTTGGTTTAACCTCAGCTGGCAATCAAGTACTGCTCAGCCCCTCACTCACCAGGATGGGGAGGAGAAACAGAAAAAGGTAAAACCGGTGGGTTGAGATAAGAACAGTTTAATAATTGAAATAAAGTAAAACATAACAACAACAACAAACAATAAAAATAGAGAAAAGGGGAGAGAGAGGACTAAAACCCAAGAAAAAAGTGGTGCACAGTACAGTTGCTCACTAATGCCCATCCCATCCCAAAGCAGTGTTTGGCAGCTCCCAGCAAACTCTCCCCAGTTTATATACTGAGCATAACATTTTATAGTGTGGAATATCCCATTGGCCAGTTTGGATCAGCTGTCCTGGTCATGTTCCCTCCTGGCTTTTTGTTCATCTCTTGTCTGGCAGAGCATGAGACACCTGAAAAGTCCTTGATTAGGGTAAGCACCGCTCAGCAACAACCAAAGCGTCAGTGGTTTATCAACTATCCTCATCCTGAATCCAAAATACAGCCCTGTTCCAAATATTGGGAAGAAAATTAACTCTATCCCAGCCAAAACCAGGACACCAGGGAATAGGACTGCTTCTACCAGGATCCCCTGTTAGTCACAAATTGATGTAATATCATTCAGTGTTCTTGTTGGTAAACAAAATGGGAATATAGATCTTTGCTGATCTAGCTTAGAAATGACTACAGAAGACAGTGAGTAATAAGAAGCAGATGTTATTACTATGGAATGACATGGCTTGTAGGATAGTCACAGGCAAACCAAACTGAATGGGTTCCACCTTCCATTTGGCTACATTTGGTGGGGAAAAGGACTCAAACCATGCTTACAAGCCATTGCACCATGTTTAAACTCATTAGATTTGGAGAGATCAAAAAACACATCGTACTGTCATTCAGCCTGATTTCACTGTGCATCCCCTGGGCAGACAAAAAACACTAAATGAGAATTTGTTGCAAAGTTATTAGGTAGAAGCTTGGAAATAAGGTTCACAAGAGGAAATGCAAGCACCATTTCTTTTTCACTTGTTTTCAAAAACTGGATATTCTTTTGCAGTGTGCTGCTGTTCAATTCCTTTAGATGTCACGGAGCAAAGGTTAAAGTTATCTCAGTTTCCCTGCTCCAAGTCAGGGGCACTTGCCTGGAAAAACAGGACACCTCAAACCAAAAAGCAACTGAGCATCTTGGGCAGGAAAGGTGGGATAAGGTTCTGGAGTTCACTTGGAAACAGGCAGCCTAAACTGCAATGGCTAAGAGAAACAGGGAGCAGATAGATGGGCAAAACAGGGAAGAAATACTGTTATGGTGTTAACTGAAGAGAAGAAATACAAGTTGATGTAGTACAGGCTCTGACATTCAAGGTCCCCTCCCCTCCAGAAATCCCTTTGCCTCTTCCCTACAGTCATTTGAACATCTTTCAAGCTGCAACCTGAGGACTCGTGTTCACAGTGTTGTGTCCTGCCATGAGAGTAAAGCTCTGTCCTGGACCTCTGTCCCTCCATTTTGGCACATGTCAGCTTGTGATGTCTTCATTTTCTGGAGTAATCCCATCTGTGAAACAGAGTTTCCTTCTTTGCTGGCAGAGACTTTCACCTCTGCCTGCCCTGCCCATGTACCCCTGGAGATAAAGCACAGACACAGTGCACATACTCTGGCTGGGTATTACCTGGACGGTAGCACTGGCATGGCCAAAAGAGAATCCACGTTAATCCACAGCTAATATTTGGAAGAAGTGAGAGCTATGGAACCATATTTCATCTCCAGTTGGGGCTTTAGGGTCTTATGGGTTATTTACTCCTTTGATCATTGTTAGTCACCAGCCTGGATGGAACAGCTAAAGCCCACGGGGGACAGTAGAAAGCATGTCATGCTTCACACAGCGAGGGATCTACATCAGCTGCATCCTCTGTGAAGAGCATCATTTCTAGTCTTTTACAGTTTTCTGGGCAACCCTGCAGTCCCACAGATAGTAGATTGCCCATAACTAGTTTGTTCTGGCATATTTACATTCCCACAGAGTCAGCAGAGTGTGGCAGATAGTCACATCTGGGGGGAACAGGTGAAACTCTCCCCTTCCCGTTCCATGGCTTGAAATGCTTCAAGCAACTCAGAGTTCTGTCTGCTTTAATGCTTTCCAGATTATGAAGTCAGCCCTAATTTGACACCAGAGTCATTGAAAACCTCTCTCAGCACTATTGTTCCCTCAGTTCTTCCAGTCATTTAGAAATCTGAACTATTTTCCAGCTCTCCAAATGATAGATGTGTGTACACATCCATCAGGTCTTACCAAGATAATCAGCTGAATCTTGTGACTTGGCTGTGTTTCAATTAGACATGATTTGAGAGCAGCCTGTGGAGATGTTTGCTTTCAGATACTGTGCAAGATTTTTCACATCAGGGAGAGTGTCAGCGTGGAAAACGCAGTTGCCATGGCACATAGTGCCAGGCAGCACCAACCCCTGGGCATTCCCAGCTCTGCCCACACCCACTGCTCTGAACAGCTCTCCACTGCTCCCACCAACCAAGGGAGAACCCCACCGTGTGGATGGGACCTTTCTGATGGAAATATCACCAATTTTGGTGATTTTTTTTTTTTTTGAGGGGAAAACACACCTGAAACAAAAAAGTGGGAAGCTTTAACTTGTCCACTTTTAAAGGCAGGAAGTTTTAAGGGATTGGGTTTGCTGCAAGAGAACAGCAGTAAAGCATTCAGATCTAAAAACAACCCCAAAGCCAAAACAGATTGTGAGTAAACTCAGCCTGAGAAACTGAACAAATTCTCATGTTATTTAGAAGTAGCAGAAATGTTGATGGGCAGCAGCAATGAGTGGCAGCTGCCAGAGGGAGAGAAAACAATTGTCTGCATCGTTCAAGACATATTTTAGTGCAGCTCTGTATAAACTTGTTTATTTTCCAGAGGAAAATATCACTCCAGCAAAATCAACAGGGTCAACTGGAAAAATGTTGATTTTGCAGAGTAACACTCAATTTTTCATTAAAAAACAATTCAATTAAATGCTCTGTCTGGGATCACTTTAATCAAAGTTGGAATATTTCAGTTGTTAATTAACCTGATAACTCACTTTGAGAGAGCCCATTAACCTGTATTTTCCCTAATGTAGTACTTTTTTTTCACTGGAGTTGTAGTTGGAGTCCTCAGCCTCGTCTAGGCTGGGATCCCTTGTGGGTTATAGCTTTTTTTAGACAAATACAATGATTTTACTCTCAGTAGATGATGTGGGATCTCATCAGAACCACATGACTCCAGATATAATTGGAGAGATAAAGATTAGTTAGGGCCTATTGGGAAAAAAAAGGGGACCTTGTCTGTCACAGGCTGTGAGCCAGGGTGTTACTAAAAGGGAATGTTGTTTAAATGAAACATAATCATTTAAATTTCCGTCAGAAATGTACTTTTGAACTCGTAAAATTTTATGCAGAGTAAGTGAATACAGGCAGTTTTTTCTTTTTTTTCTTTTTTCTTTTTTTTTTGTGAGATGAAAAGCAGAGTTATAACAGAGTTCAGTCAGAGCTACCGGATTTCTTTTAAGTCAAATTATTTAACTAGAATATTTTCAAACCGTGTCATCGGAAGACATACAAAGTAGGATTTTTTCAGAGTTGTTTTTATTTTGCTGCTCTGGTTATTAATGAGCCATTTATCCCTGGCTCAGAGAAGAAAGAACTCAGGAATGTAGGACCGATAAGTGTGATCCAGGACATCAACTGCTGGTCCTTGCTATGGCAACAGCCACGGTAGAAGCAGAATATTGTCTTAAAGGCAAAGCTTTTTTAGGTGTTTTATTCTGCCCTCTTCCCAGTTTCCAGCCTAATCCACCAGGTTGCTGAGGTGTTCTCAGGCCAAATCCAACCACCTTTGGGCAGCGTGGGGGCCTGAAGACAGGAGCAAACAAACCACATATTTTAGGTGGAAAAAAAGGGTAGAACACACACGGGTCTCACCAAGGCTTGAAGCCAGAGAGATTCCAGTGAGCATGTTGAGCTTGGGTGTTCAGCTGTGTGCTGGAGTTCAGACCCAGCCTCTGTGCATCCAGACCTGCCTTTCAGCTGCCCTGTGTCGCTCTCCAGTGGCTCCCTGGTGCCTTCCACAGGCCCACAGAGGAATGCCAGCCTGCATCCATGCTGGGAGCTGCAGCCAGGCCCCCCCGGTCTGCAGGGTGACTGTGCCCACAAGGTGTGCAGAGCAGAGCAGGGAAGGTAGCCCAGAGATACTCCACACCATGAGACCTGCTGGCTCTGTGGGACCTGTTTGTCTCAGTTTTCGGGCAGGATTGAACCTGGGGGTTTTGGAAAAGCCACTTCTCTTGGGTAGGTTTTGCTTTCAAATTACTGTTTGGACTAGGGAGGGGCAGCTGTCTCTGGACTCTGCCCAAGGAAGGCACAAGGAATAAGCATTTGCCTCCCGCAGAGTCCAGCTGTCCAAAGTGTGTGTGACACTGGAGTAGGGCTCTCCAGAGGAAAAGGTAAGGGAGCAGCCCCACTACCTCCACATGCTAGGGAAAGGGAGGTGTCTGGGGACCTACCTGAGGTGACAGGACCCATGGATGACCCCTCCACCCTGTGCAGCTGCTCCCATCCCTGGAGCAGTCCTGCTCTCACCAGCTCCTTTCCCTGCTCCAGAGCACAGCCCTGCCAGACCAGTGCCTGCCTTGCACACAGCCTTCCACTCCTTCCTGAAATGTTTGGATGTCGCAGACATGAGACAATTTTCCTGACAAGTACATGCCACACACTTGGAAGGGTTGGAAGCTCTGGACTTCCCAGCACGTTGTGAGCAGCAGAAAGCAGTACAGAAGGATCATCTCCTTGTGTTGCCACAACTTTCTCTCTGTGTCCCTGGCACTGACACAGTGATCAAATCCACATCTTCCTGTAGCTGTTTCATAAGAACACACAGAAGCCCAAAGCTGAGCTTTCTTCGGTGGAAACTACTGTGGAGCTGGAAAGCATTTGCCCTGCAGAGCTGAGGGATCTTCCTCAGCTGCAAGGCCATGAGATGGGAGAAGTCTGAGGGAACACTGAACTTGCTCCTGGGAAGCTGAGCCCAGGGATTTTAATGCCCAGGGAACTTCTTGTCCCTTGACTGTTTGCTGCGGGACCCCTCCCCACGCAGGTTAGGCCTGTGTTCAAGGGGCAGGTGCACACACACACACACGTGTGAGCAGGCATGACACTAACATGTCTGACCACACAGACCCACCAGAGACAGCTGTGCCTTTACCAACACCCAGAGAAACAACATCACCCTCAGCAGCAAACTCTCTCCTCTCCCTGCTGTGCCTGAGCAGGTCTGCAGATCACTGCTGAAACATGCACACCCTGTCCCACTGGAGATGCACAGGCACATCCCATTGATGGTCCCTGAGATGTTTTCACGGGCTCTAAGTCTGTTATCCATATCAAGACCTCAAAAGTCTTTCCCACCCACCAGCTCAGTCTTTCCAGATGTATCTCCTCCCACCCCCTGGCTGCTTCTGTTTGAATTTTCCCCGACAAGTTACAATTACACGTAGACATGCACACATACAGGATTAGATTAATTGATTAGGATTGAATAGAGAAAACCAAAGGTAAATTTTGGACTGGTAGGACCCTGTGACCCATCAGCCCTTCTCAGGAAGGCCAGCAGAGACACAGCTGAGCCCGTGCAGAGCCAGTCTGGTTAGGAGGGAGTGTGTTTGTAAGAACTTGCATAGATGGTGTTTCTGCCTCACCCTTGGGAAGACACAGAAGAAGCTGGTGCCAAGTGTTTTGGTTATGGATCTTTAGGTGGTTGGTGAGTCTTCTCTCCTCAGCCTCCAGCAGCTCCCTGACACTGCTGAGCTCCACAGACCTCCTCAGGCACTGTCCACGGCCACTGCTCCTGCATGGAAGTGGAGAATTCAAGCCAGGTCACATCTCTTCTATATGTGAGTGAAGTGCAGGAGAGATCACTCCTTGGCTTTCCTCTCTGTCAGAATCACAGCCAGAAATGGGTGAAGGCAGGACTCTCAGAGGGATGAATCCTAGACACTCTTCTTGTTGCTTCTCTAAACAGCCTTTTCTGTATTCTCTGAGGACTCTCCAGGAGCCTGGTTAGGAGGAGAAGATGCATCTGGAAAAGGACAGCACAGCAGGATAAACTCTGCCAAGTCTAAAATTAAACTTAAGAGGGCTTAAGAGATCAGTTATACAAGATACCCAAAAATAACTTAGAATAAATCCTAAGAGGAATAGTGAAAGCACTGCTGACTTCTTCAGTCCTCAGTAAGATGCATGTCTGCATGGGGAAGTATGGATGTGGTCTATAAATACCACCAGTGGTTACCACTGAAAATGGAGGAGGGGTTTCCAGTGCTCCAGCAACAGGAACAACAAAGGGAAGTGTCAGGAGCTGCTTGTGCAGTTCCTTCCGATGACCTTCAGCAGCAAGACAGGCACAATCCAGACATCAGCTGCTGGAAGTGAAGTGACATCCTCCCAAGCTTCCCTGTCTCCAGTCTTTGTGCTGTGGCTCCAAATGGACTTTTTCTGGATACTCCAGCATTTTCTGTCCATATTATTTAAACTGGAGGCCTCACCAAAGCCATCTCTCCTGGGAGAGATGGTGTTCTGGGCAAGCTGGTTAGAGGGAGGAGGAGGATGCACATTCCTCCCAACAGCCTGTGACCACACTCTCTCCTCCTGTCCTGCAGACAAGGCACCTGCAGCCAAACACCCTCATACCATCAGCTCCCTCAGTACCCCCACATGTCAGAAAGGCTCCGTGCCTTGCCATGTGTCTGAAAGGCACCACGTACATCCATACTCCTTCTTCTCCTTCTGTTGCTCAGAAAATTCTGGGGAAGTTCAGACCTTCCAGCCCTTCCAAGTGTGTGGCACGTACTTGTCAGGAGAATTGCCTCATGTCTGCGACATCAAAACATTTCAGCTCTCAGAACAGCCTGTGCAGTTCCTGCAGTAACAGATGCCATACCCCTTTACCTGTCTTGGGATAACATGGTGGAGAGTCAGGTATTTGTTAAAATTTTCCAGTAATGTGGTTTGGATTCACTGCAATCAGAGGTGAGAGATGATCAGTGCTAGCCAGTCAGCTTGAAGTCAGGTTAGAATAAAACTTTCTTGAAAATAATAGCTTACATCTGGGGGAAGAAAAAAAAAAAAAAAAACACACAAAAACCACACCACAAAACCAGACTCAAACCACAAATCCATATGGCTAGAATGAAAAATCCTGCTTAATCTGCTTATATCAAGTCCAAATCTGAAGGTCACTCTCCCTATATTCTCTTGATTTTATGTCAGTGCACTCCTGAAACACCTCATGTCCTAAAACTCTGAGGCTCTGGACGAGAATGTTTCCTACTTACAGCACAGTCTCTTTTATAGTCCAGAACTCTTTTATAGTTTTTATATTTCTCTGGATTTCTTGGTTAGGGACTTAAAGTACAGCACGTGTGAAAAGTAATTGGGAGAGCTGGGCTTGTTCACATCCCTAAAACCAGAGAAAGAATGACTACAAAGGTGCCAGAGCAGCCAGAGAAGTTCAGGTTGGGTATAAGGGGCCACTTCTCCAGAAGGGTAGTGCAGCCCTGGGAGCAGAGCAGGGGAGAAAATCCATGCTTGGAGTCCCTAAATGGTGGATAACACCATCCTTGAAGCATTTCAGGATTTGGCTGGAAATGTCACAGTTGACCTGAGCAGACGTCAGTGATAGTCCTACTCGGAACAGGAGGCTGGACAGGAGACCTGCAGGTGATTTCTGTGATCCAGCAGTTGTCTTTCTCTCTGTCTGCCCCAAAACTTCATAACTTTTCCATTTGACATTCCTTCCGCTCAGTTAGAGCCTGCCCTACAAAACTCTTTGGCCACAGAGATGGTGCTTTGAAAGGTTAAGTGTCACTTCCTTTTCTTGGCTGTCCCCTGGGCAGTGCCTGGATTCACAGACTAGAAATCCTTCCCCTGCCATGGAGTTACCAAAATGTTCATTTCAATGTCAAGTGAACCTTTTCTTTTACAGCAACTTGTACATAGACTACAGACTATGTACACAACACTCCTCAGTGTATTTAGCACAGGTTTAAAATGGCAAAAATAAATTAAAAGCAGTAATAATAGCATTATAATAATAGATTGTTATGTCAGCACAGCCATCATTTGAATGGTTATGTTTATCTCAATTGTACCAAAAAAGACACAGAAAAATTAATATTTTACATTGGTTTGTACATATACTTGTATTAAAGCTAAGAAAAAATTACACACTGACTTTGCCATAACCGTGGCATTTCACTGTTTATTCTTTTTTAATGGCTCGTGTTTCCTAAATCAGTTCTTTGACTCTGCAATTAAAAATGAGCAAAGGTAATTTAAAAATCCCTAGTCCTTTAGCTGCTTTGTCATCAATTAAAGTCTTAAAGGGCAAAATGGATTCTCCTCATGACCCCTGGCAGACCTACTGAGCTCTGACTCCTCGAGTCAGGTGAGCTGTTGGGGACCTTGGAATATATCACACCAAAGGAAACACATGCCCTTGGTGGATGGATGCACCTGGGGCAGAGGAGTTATTTTATGATCTTTGACTGCCTGAAGAAGTAAAAAGAAAGGTCCAAGCATCCACCTTTAGGATATATTTCCTGTTCAGAAGCAATAGGCTTCTCTGTAAAAATAGAGGTGGAGTCCTAAACAGAGAGAGTTTAATTTGCAGTAATAAGTGGATGGAGCAGCCACGAAGCAGAGGGAGTGGCACAGGCTGTGATGGTCAGAGCAAGGCATTTGCCTGCTTTATAAACACTATTTTTTTCAATGCTCTGTGATTGCTTAACTTCTTTGTGCCTCAGGTTTTGTCTGACCTAGTCACGTGTCCTATCTGTGTCTGGAAACCTCTGTGCCCATAGAATGCTCCCACCCACATGGTGGGGCACAGGCATTGTCCAGTGATGGGAAGCAGAAGGGCAAAAGTGTCAGTGCAAGTGGTCTGTGCCCTCCCAGGGCAGGGAAAGCCTCTGTGGTGTTTTTCCCTGTGTCACTGCATCCTGAGGGCAGCATTGCTCCTGGCCTGGGGAAAGAGCATCACTGACCCAGCAGGGGCTCAGACAGCAAAGAAGTCTTTTCTGCACAACCTGTATCCCACAGTCCTGATGAAGGGACTGTAATCCTAAGGGAGGGTCCAGCCCTGTGAGCAGGGTGGGTTTGGTCAGGATGGAGGCACAGGTGAATGTCTGCCCTCAGTGTGAGACAGCCCTGTGGTCCTGTGGAGACTGGGGTGGGAGCAGTGGCAGGAACCCAGCCCAGAGAGGGGGCAAAGCAACACCGATCAACTGCTGACTGCTAAACCAATCCTTTTCTTTTAAAGGTGAGAAGTGTCGAAGTTTTATTGACCTTGCCCCGGCTTCTGAAAAAGGTAAGACAATACAGCCAAGGCTTCTTCCCATCGTACAAATGGCATCAGTGTTGTGCCTTGTCATGCTGGAGTGCCAGGGAACACATCCCTTCCTCAGCACACCAGGACCTCCGTGTCATCCCCATTACACACAGCCAGGTGATACAAACACCCAGGGTGTGTGACAGCTGATTCCTCAGTTTATGCAGGTCTGTCATTTCTTTGATCTTAACTCAGATGATTTTTTGCAAGAAAATACAGATTTATATTGTAATATAGACATTACCCTTCTTTCTCGGGTGAAAAAGGACATGCTACATGGTCTCCTCAGGCCTTGAAGATATTTATGGTCAGAAGAATGCAGTCACACAGCACCAAATATCATCTAGATGCATGTTTGTTTGCTTTACCCTTCTAAAAATTATATGTTCAAGTTCGCGGAGGCAGGCTGCAAACATTTTTCCTTACCCTGCTATTAGAGTTTACCTAATTAATTATTGAGAATTATTTAATTCTCAAAAGCAATTTAACCCATATTTTAAAATAGTATCTATAAGGGAAAAAAAAAACATGTAGAGTTGTATTAAACTGAGTGGCTGAGCCCATCCTGCTACCAGCTCCAGACAGAGCAGAGCACTCTGCCCACAGACCATGAGGTGCCCAGTATGTTTTGTGAGATCACTTGAGACACTCCCAAAACATTTTGGGCACGAGGTGCCTTCATCAGGTGTGGTGGAGCAGCAGTAAGTGGCGGAAGGAACAATTGTTCTGAGTTTGTCTGAATTGCTGATCCGCTGGAAAACGGAGAGAAAGGCAATTACCATTAATAAAGCAGAGGGTATTGCAGTGAGAGGAACAGTCACAGGGAGCCTCTGTGAAATCCATTGTAAGCAAACCCAAATAAATTATGCACATAAGGGAAGAACAAGCCTGGGATTACTGCTGCTAATGGGCTCCAAGTTAAATCTCACACACACAAATGGGACCTCGGGGCATAACTGCTCTTATGAAACCAGCAGCTCAGTACCCAGCAGCAATCAGAAAACAAACTGTCTGCTAGAAAGCATTAGAAAAGGACTTCAGAGCAGAGCAGAGAGCATGAGGACTGCACACATCTGAAAGCTTCACCTTTGTGTAAAATGCAGCGGGGTATTTTGTCCTTTTTAGTGCAGCTCACAGAACAACAACAGGGATAGGAAAGTTCTGGAAAGTTCTGTACAAGGACAAGAATGAGACTCTGCAGCCTGAAGGAGAGACATGGGAGAGGAGATATAGTGGACAGTGATAAGGATGTGAGAGGAGCTGAAGAGGCAGCCTGGGAGTTAAGATCCAATTCCTGAGTGGTTCCCCACTGCGCTGCCCAGCCCAAGGACTGGTGGGCACAGCAGGGCACCTTCAGCAGACAGACTCACAGCAAGCACAAGGTGTCTGTTATAAAGGCAGTGGAGTGGTTTTCTGCTTTCTCCATTTTCTGTGGAACTTCATTATGGTGCATAATGCTTGGCTCCAGCACCCACACACTTTCCAAAACAGCATTTAGTGCTTTACTTTTAGTATTTCTTTTGGTTGTGTGAAATGCTGTCAGCAATTTTTTTTTCCAGGAGAATTTTAGAGTTGCTGCATGATGTCAGTGCATATTTCTAGACTATTCTGTTTTTCTTTTTTGGAGGAAGGAAGGCTCCTTTGGTGTTGTGTTATGAAGAAAATTGTGTCTATATCTGAAGTCTTTCCATGGAGCTGTAAGGCATATTGACAGAAAGAAAGGGCAATGCTGTGTCAGAGATGGAAAGTGCTGACCACCAGGCTCATAAACAAAGCCAGGGGAAGTTCCACAGCTGTAAATCAAGTTGGACACTGCAACATAGTTAATGTGAAATTTTCACCATCAGTCTTGTACTGTACAGAGAAACTCTCACCTCATTTGAGGAGAAAATTGTGTATCAACGATGCCCAATTTACTTCCACTGAAGAATTCTGTAATTCTTTGAGTTAATCTGCTCTTTTCCAGTTAGAAAGAACTTCTTATTCCTCTAATTTCTTTATCCCCTCACTCAGCATTGACTTTAATGGTCAGAGGCTTATCAGCTACTCAGTTCCACCGAGTCCTAAGACAGATTTTTGATTCTTCTTCCAAGTAAATGAGATAGGATAAAATACAGTGAATAGCAAAATTTGAGTTCAGTTATACAAACAGTGCAGGTTTCTCAGTCCATTGCGTAATTGGGAAATTTTGGACTAAACTTACCTTCACAATGAGACTTCAGCTTACTCAGTTCCTGTACATATTCTTGGATTATTCAATATTCTTATATATTCAACAACCAAAAACCGGTTGTTCCAGGTTTTGATCATCTGAAATATCTCTATAGTGAATGGTCTGTTACTGCAAACGAGCACTCAGGCTTCCCAAAATTCCCTTTTCAGTTGGTTTTCCTTGATACAAAGAGCACCTCTGTCTGTCTGAACAACTTCTAAGCCAAAGAAGCCTCTTGAAGCCTGTGCCTACTTCTGAACACGTCACCTTCCACTTTCAAGGCATCTTAAAAAAAGGCCTAAGAACAAACTTAGCCTAGATGTACAGCCCATCTCTTCCAGAATCCATTGCCAATTAACAGCAGGACAGCACAAAATTCCTTCATGGTGTTTAAAATAGTCTTAGCATAGAAAAACCAGTCATCAAAGCTCACAGTAAATAAAATCTATGGTCAGCTCTAGTTACGTCCTTATCACAGATCTTGCATTCATAAATGAAAAAGTGTCTTATTCTTACTGTAAAAATCGAATAGTTTATGGCTGAGCTTCCCATCTTTATCCATTAGTGCTGATCTCCAGCGCAGAGTATCTCTGATCAGTTATTATACCCTTTGCATATATCTCACCAATGACATCTACTAAAAGGAGGCAGCAAAATTTGGGGCAAACAGACCCACAGTATGGTATAAATAAGCATTTCCAACCCACACTAGGAGAGCTTTTTCCTGCATTTAAGGCAGCTGCCAGCAATCTGTCAGAACCTCGTAAGCCTAACATTGAATTTATTAGCTGTTGCTGGTTCTTAGTGCCAAATCTGCTTAACAAAATCAGCTTCGTGATGGTAGATAATAACTAGGAAAAAACATTTTCCTGTGACAGTTTGCATTTGCTATTGATAACAAATGATAGGGCAATAGCTGGTTACAGGATTTTTAGTGGACTCTCACAGAGCAGATGTTGGGTTCCACCATGTATGTTCCTTTCTAATTTTCGTTACAGTTGTGAGCTGTAAAATAGCAAGTATTTCCAGAAGGAGTTGGAGGGAAACTGTCACAGTAGGCTGGACCTGATATTTCAGTTCTGAATTGCTTCTGGGATCTTCTACTCAAAACTTAATCAAAGTTTTGTTCCTGCTGAGTATTTTGCTGCCTGAAGAGAAGGGTAACCCACCTAGTGAGGGTGATTTATGTCCCTCTCATGGTGCCCAAAACACTGAGCCTGGAACACACCACCACACTCCTCCTCCCCTTGCACCTTCTGGGTGCACCTTCTAGATCCTCTTTCCCATTCTTCCAAATTTGTGCCCAAGAGAACTTCCAAGAGGCCATGGAGGATACATTCAACAGGAAAAAACCCAGGCCAAAAAATTATGTCTGGAAATCACGGCACCAGAATGGAAAGCAAAACAGTGCAATACATCCCATGAAATGAGCTGATAAATGGCTTCACTGACCACACAACAGGCAGCTGGATACACACAGAGGTGTGTTCCTCTCCTGCCCAGGGCTGTGTGGGGATTCAAATTCCCCATCCTTCTGTAGTACATCACTGTCAGCCACAGGGACACAGGGAGAGGTGGAGGATGAGGAGTCCTGACCAGGCCAACTCCTTGTGTAAGTGAAGGCTGGGATATACACAGCAGAAATCAGCTGGAAGCAGCACTTTTGCTGGAAGCATTTTGCTGGAGAAGAACAAGGGTTTGCAGGAAATGTGGTGCCCCCGAGAGTTTTTGGGATGGTGCTTATGGGGGCTGTGACTCAGGCACTTTCCAAACACTTGGAATGTTCACAGCATGTGTGGAATTGAGGTGCTCTGGCCTGAGGAGCCCTGTTCTGAAGTTGCTTTAGGAACAGGCTGGAAGGTCAGTGTTGGCTTAAAATTTAGAGATGACCACAGCAACACAGGGCAGGATTCACAGGGCAAACTCCTTGCAGGTATTGTAGAACCTGGCCTAAGTTATTCTAATGCTCTGTTAGACCTCTCCTACTTCAGCTGTGATACCTATGGAGTAATTCCCACAATGAATGGCAAACTAGCAGCAACTGCCTGGATTGCACTTCTTTGTCCTTATCGATGGGGAAATCCATGGGCATAAAATTAGCAAAGACTTTTTAGAGACCACAGGCAAGGCTAAACCTTGCAGAAGGAAAATGCTCATTGCTAGTGAGCATTTAACAGTCCAAAACATTACAGGGGGCTTTTTAAATCAGAGGCCATCCTGGCAGAGGTAGGAGATGTCTTCTGCTTGTCCTCTGCACAGCTCATGATGGTGCATCCTGGAGAGACAGAGCAATAAAAATTCTGCTTTGTCTAAAAAGTAGCTGGCAAAGCTAAGGTAGCACATGGCAAACAGCAAGTAAACAAATCAAGTCTCACCTAAACACAGCACAGAAAAAGAGAAAGTCGAGCCAGTTCTGTACATGCTCCTAAACCAGCACTTCAACAGCAATTAATGAGAAGGGAAACTAGATGCCTGATTTTAATGGATACTGACATATTAGGTGTACCAGAAATTCGATGGGAGAAAGATAATTAGCGGGACATTAACGTCTTGGTGCTGATTACACTGAAAGACAAAGCAGATGTCATGTACTAAAGCTGAATCAGAATAACAAGGTAATGTCATTAATGAGCAACACAATCTCCACGGATGGATTCCGTGTTCAGATAAAAAATGCAGAATGATATTAGTGATCACCCATTGGGACAGTTTCACAGATAGCAGGGTTAAACTTAATAAGGTGTAAGGACAGAAAACAAACCTGTAGTAGACTCTAAAATCCCATGTACAGACGGAGAAGTGCAGTGCTAGGTATGATGCAGAGACTAAAATCTGGACAGATTTCATGAGCATGAAAAAATTAGTGGGAAACTTGTTAATCTTGACTTACTCCTGAGTGAGGAACTTGATTCAAAATACTAGTAAGGATACCTTGTAGGGGTGACCAACAGACATTCAATATCCTTCAGAAGCAATAAAAGGGTTTTGTTTTTTTTTAAGTTGTGAAGAAGGAAACCCGAGAAAAGCGAGAGCTGATTAAAATACATTAAAATGTTCAGCTAAAAGGACAAATGAAGCTTGAAAACTTTAAAGCTACTGGATATACTGCAGGCCTCTATCTTTGTGACTGAGAGCAAATGGCAGATAATATTCAGTGCTGATAAATGTGAAGTGGTGAACACGGAGAGTCATCCTACCTTTACATATATAGTGATGGGTTCTGAATTAGCTTTTTCCCCTCAGGATAGAGTTCTTGGAATGATGACAGACACTTCTATGAAAACATTAATTCACTGCTCTGCAGAGATTAAGATGAAAAGAAATATTAGGATCATCGTAGGAAATAAAGAACAAAACAAAAAAGTCACCATGCCACCACAAGTATTCATGATGTACCCACCTTCAGCTCTCTGGGAGTACCTCTCATCCCTCCCTTGCCAACCCCAGCTAAAAGTCATGATAAAATTTAAAGAGATAAAGAGAAGAGTGACAGTTATGGTCAAAAATAGGGAAATACTTGTTTGTATGAGGACAACGCAGAACATATTCCAGGCTGGAAAAGAGACAGACGAGACTTGTAAGAGCTGAGTTAAAAAACAAACCTCCTTTTTTGTGTGCTGGGGAGCTGTTCCTGAGAAGAAAAACAGAGGAATGATTTTCTAAAAGAACCACTTAGAGACCTGCATCCAGTAAAAAGAAATGTAGCTGGGTCTCCCACAAGAATTGTACACTTTCCAAAACAGTCTCTACATTCTTGAATACTTCCTATTGCATTATTCTTCATATATCTGCAATAAGGTAAATCCATACCCACATAGACCTGTGCACTTGTCTTAGGAGATCTATGATTAAGTGTGCAGGAAAAAATGTGTTATTAGTATTTTATCTGTGTTTTCTTACACATCTGTTATGAATCATTGAAGTTAGCTTTAAAAGCTAATTAGACATACAAAGATGAAACCATCTTTGAATAGCAGAATTCAAGCTACATTCCTAATTCCTAAAAGGAAGAAACAGTCTTGCTTTTCATGATGTAGGTCTTCAACAGGAATCATTGATCCCAAATACATTTAGTAAGGCAAATGGACATAAGGATAGTCCCAATTTAGAGTGGTTTTCATCCTTTTTTCCATTCTATTGTTCTACTCATTATATTACTATACACTAGGAAAAAGGGAATATGGATAAAAAGATATTCCCCAGTCTGCTCAGTACCATACACAGGATCAAGTTTGCTCAATGCCAGAACCATCAAAAGTCATAGAAAACACGTCATCATGTAGAAAACAACCATTTTCTGATTCACAGCTCTGCCTCACCTTTCAAAATAAAGAAAGCAGTGAAGAACTAAAGCTATAAACAAAACCAAACCAGCTGGCTTTTCCTCTCTCCCCTCAACACTTTCAGGGCTTTATCACCTGCTTTCTCACGTTTGCAAACCAGTCTCCTGGCTGGCTGCCGGCCCTTTTTCTATGTGTTTCACAGTAACGGGGAGCTTTAGGTACCTCTGATGACATTTAGGATCATGAAGCTTCCCTTTTTCTCTCAGAGTTTCTGTGGTCTCCTCTCCTCTCAGTGTTTCCAGGCGGCAGCAGGAGAGGAGCAGGCAGATGGTGTGGCACGATGTGACGGCATTAACCGGCAGACGGGCTGACTGCTCAGCGCCGAGCCCTGACGCCAGACACAACAGCACTGCTCGCTGCTTGTTCCTCTCACCATTTACTGATCACTCCAGTACTTCTGCCTTGCAATTCCCAGTATAGGAGCAGTGGAGATGAGCAAATTGCTGAAACCATCAGAATGCCACTGGAAGAGAAAGAGTGGGATTTGCACGGAGCTTGCCTTACTGCTTTTCCCGAAAAACATGCACAATATTTCTCAGTGTGTACCCATTTGCCTTAATTTTCCTCTCTTCTCTCTTGCACTGAATGTGAAGAGGAGAGATTACAGTGAGTTCCAGGTGTCAGTTCCAGCATAGCCACTAGGTCTGGAAGAGCAGAACAGTGTCAGTTAGAGTCCAGAAACATAAGGACAGCAAATACAGACCAGAAGGCACATGAAGATAACCTTTTGTTGCTAGAAACATGAACGAGGGTAACAACTCCCCCACCTCACCAGCTACTGCAGCATGCATGGACACCAAGAAGAACAGTGAAATATTTTTGCACAAAGAAGAAATAATATCTGCACCCTCCATGCAAGTTCACACCACCCAAAAACAGGTTTTGCCCTCATACATGGTCTTTTTTCCTCCCAGATGTTGGATGACATCTGTCTGGCTGACTTGTCACGGCCTTCTGTGGTTTTTTATGTTGTCTGGCAGTTTAGGGATCTTGGGGATCTTGGGGACAATGACTGTGAACCACAGGCTGAGAGGAGCACTGTCTTCCCTGGGTAACAGCATCAGTGTCTGGGGTAGCAGCATGCCAGTGAGGAGGCAAGAAGGACTCACACTCTCCAGGACAGCATTCCTTAGACACTGATGTCTCCAGCTGCTCAACAGTGCAGCACCCAGCTTGTCCTCCAAGTGCTGTGCTCTGGATTTCTTCTCAGTCAGGGGCAATAACCTCAGCAGTTATTTAGGAGCACACCCTGCTCAGCTCCACTGCTTCAGAAGTGATAGAAGGTTTTTTTGTCATATGATGAACTGTGATGCAGAAACCCCCCCTAAGCCTCTCCTTGCTTGTACCAGTATTTGTCAGACAGATCAAGGCTGAACTGGCAGAGGAGTGGCTGGAGATGATGTCTCAGGGTGGCTCAGACAGACTCCGACCCTCAGAGCAGCCGAGTGACACTGAGTTATGAGGAACGTGGCAGCTCTAAACCTTTGCAAGATCTCCTTGGCTGCCTGCAGCATTGTCCAGCAGGATTACCTGCTTGGGGACACAGTGTGACAGCTCAGATGAGACTGCTCTGGTCAGACCCTCAAGCCCATCAGCCACCAGGGCAGTTCTGCTCTTAGAAGGGCTGTGATGAAGCAGCCACAGATCCTCTTCCTCAGGGAGCAGAGGCTGAGGCAGTAGGTGTTTCTAAGGAGGATGAAATCCCACTGAGGCATTCTAAATATGAGCTTACCCCAATTAGGAAGCTAATTTTCTGTCTGAAAGAGCCCTCAGAAATCAATACAGATTCCAGACCATTTCTTCTCAGGCATTGCTCAGGGGTACTGGGGTTTCAGCAGGCAGTGCCACGTGGTGTGGCAGGTAATACATTCATTTATGGGTTTATTTATGCTGGCATTATTTCCAAGCCACTAGCCAAAACGCATGACTGACATTTTCATGCACACAGTTTCTGCACATAACACAGTTAACATGACTCAGCAATCTCCTTCAGGAATAGCAATATGATTTTCCCTGAAGAAATCCTTTAAGAGCAAACAGCTCATGTTTATGGATTAAAAATGCTTTGAACTCTCACAGCGATTCCTCTGTTGGCCACCTCTTCAGTGTTGCCTTGAGAACACGCACTAACACTGGATCTTTGACAGTCATTTTCGTGGCCTGCCCAGCCTGGAGAAGTACCAGGAGAGGATTTCAGTATCGTTATTTCATCTGGAGATAGGACCTCACAATCTGGCATCAAAAAATGTTGGCACAGTGAGCTGGCACCAAAAAATCAACTTTTCTGATTTGCTGACAAGTTATGCATCCAACTCCATGGCTGCATGTGACTGTAGGAGGTAGGAGGTATATATGTGATTTAGACTCTCCAGAACTGCCTTGTTGGCTGTATTCATCTCAAAAACTCAACAGTAATTGAAATTATGGAACATTGGGGTTCCAGAAACAGCAGCAAATGCTTCTTTATCATCCTACACATAATCCCATTCAGATGTTATCCAAGTTCTTAGTGTTTCAGTCCAAATTGCTAATGAGTCTGAGAATGGTTTTAATAATGCAACACAAGACAACTAAGAATCATCTTTGCATGTTGTGGGGAAAGAGCATGGAAGAACACATCAGGCTTGGCATTCCTCAGTTTAACCAGAGTTCTCTCACAGAAAAGTTGGAGTCAGCAGCTCTTGCTTTTTTGTGGCAGGAAGGGGCAGTAGATTTGAACAAGGAATGAACTTCAGGTATCAAGCAGTCAAAATCAGATAAAAACTCCTGGAAGTCATCAACCACGCTGTTCTTTGGGCTCCTTCATCAGGAATCCAGTGAAAGGTGGTACAACGCCTTGAGTTCTTCTAAGTAGAATTCCTATGATTTTGTTTTCAGAATTCCTGTTTCAAAGGAAACTCAGCATTGGAGATCCCTGACTCAGAGTGCTCCTTGGTGGCAGATGACAGCATGTTCATTTAGAGTGCCTTCCCTGGTGATCAGGGCTGACTTGAAATGATTTCAGGTTTTGTGAACAATTTTGTGAGACTCATTGCAGGCTGAAGTAAAGCTTCTTTACCTCACTGTCAGAAAAATACCCCATTTATTTTGTTCATTCAGGACTGTCTGACACATCCTTTTGTTAACACATTGTCTCAACATGATCACCAGCTTTTGCAGAGGTGTACTCAGAATCTATAAATCTTCTTGCAGAATGTTGTTGCTGCCCTTCACTGCCTGACAGGAAGGCAAAGGGCTGATCTCAGATGGTTCATGATGGACTTGAGTGCCTAAAACCTGTGGGTAACAGTTATCCCTTCAGTCACAAATGAGAGTATGCTCACTTTGCTTGGGATGCTGGAAAACTGATTTCCTTAAGTTTTAAAAATGCTACTGCAGTGGTCAAGTCCATAAGGAGGTGGCACTGATGCTTCTCACCATGAACTCCACAAAGACAGTTCCTTAGCACACTGATGAGTAACTAACAGAAGCTCAGAGTCCCAGTTGGCTCACCAGTCTTGTGAAATCAGGATCTCTGGATAATGGCAGAAGCACAGATGAAAAACATGCTTTCACCAGGGCTGTGTTTTCATTTTAGGCAAAGCTGGTGATCATATAGAGTACAACCAACCTTGAGATACATGATATGAAGGTGATATGATTCCTTCTGATTTAGGAGACCTATGATATGAGTTGACTTATGTGAAATCTTTCGGTGAGTCACAGCTTTGCCATCTCAAGTTCCAGATGAGCAGCTCAGCCCAGGTCCTGTACTTCAAGTTCTTTTGCTTCACAAGGAGCCTGTCCTGAAGATGGTGACCTCTTTACCTCCACAAACAGCTTCACAGTTTGTGGTGCTCTGCTTCAGAGCAATCCCACCTGTGACATCCAGCATAAAGTCTGTGGGGCAGGAGCAAAGATCCAAAGTGTCCCACAGCACACAAGAGTAACTGTGTGCTCCTTGCACACACTTATCCTCGTGAGAATGTGTGTGCAGGAGTGCAAGTGAAACCAGTTTTGATTTAGTTTTGTTTTAGAGTCAAAGACTCTCCTTTCCTAGGGGGTCTCACGTGGTGGCCACTTCGTCACCGCACTATTTCCTACACAGTGAGCAGGGGTGACACACACTGGCAAAGGCTGCACACGGTGAGGAGGAGGCAGGGCAGGGCCTGAAATCCCTCTGCATTAACAAAAAATGTCCTTGGGACAGGAGGCACATCCCAGCTGAGCTCTGCACCCAAACCCACAGCACCTTCTCTGCACACTCAGATGAACAGGTTTGATGAACAGGCAAGGGAAATCCATAAACAGAATGAAGACCAAAAAATGAGAGAAATCTGGTGATTTATAAGAATACATAGAAGATACAGGCCATCCAGGTAGAGCTCTCCAAGTGAATCAACTGCTGACTCTTGTGAAGGAAAGATTTCTTATAAAAGCTGAGTTAGGCCAGACAGATCCCTGGGGCAGAGGACACAGGCTGGAGGGAAGTAAGACAGGCAGAAAAGGTGACAGCAGAGAAGATTGGAAAAGAGAAAAATCCTCTGGAGAGCTCTTCCCTGTCACCTGGAATGACTGAGGTCTCCTCAAGAGAAGGAGCTCTCTACTTTGCAGGAAGGAGACTGTAAGATATTGTAAGTGGAAGTTATGCCAAGTGACTGCCTCATGAATCTCATGTAGAGAGAGTAGCAGTGGGAGATCACCATCAGCACACAACAGAAAGACACTGCCTCCTGAATTAATAACCTGAAGCAACTGTTCTGCTTCAGGCAGGCACAGGAAGATGCAAAATTCAGATACAGCTTGCATTTTCTGGGTGTTATTATTTCAGATGAAATTCAAAATCAAAGCAGGCAGAACAGGACATACTCAGAACTATGCAAACACTGCATGTGGGACTTGCCTTTTCCCCACATTAGGTGCATTTAAAGGAGGCTCAGTGTACACCATGAAATAAGGCATGAGAATTAGGCACAGAGTTCCTTTGCAGACAGGAACAGGAAGAAAGAAAAAAGAATAGACTATGCCTTCCACAGCAAACACAGTCTTTGTGTCTCATTGGAAAAAGGTTTTACAGGAGAGCAAACTCACATCTCCTTGAGCTTTTCATCATCTCCTTGCAAGGTTACCCTGCTGGCAAAACCACTCATATCCCAGCCTCGTGGGAAGGGAAGCCAAAGCACTCCCTGTGACACCAGCCACACAGTCAGGTGTTCCTTCCTCCTGTTCCTTTCTCCTTCCCCAGGTTGATAAAGGACACCAGCCAGGCCCACCCCCAGCTCACCTCCCAGAGCCCTCCTGTCCCTTGAATGTGCACGAGGCTGCCTTTAGCCATGTGCCCTCACTTGCCTTTGGGACACGTTAACCCTGATCCTCCCACACAGACACGTGTGCATCTCTCCAGCCTCCTGTTCTGCCTCAAGCACACGACACTTGTGTCTGCAGCACCCAGCTTCAAGCACTGCCTCCTAGGTGTGCAACAGGTAAAACATGTACAAAAGCTGGGTACATCAACTGCACCCCCAAGCCATCAACCAACCCCCCCAGATCCCTTCTGCAGGGGTGCAATCCAGCCTCCTGTCCCCAGTATATCCAGGATTGCACTGTCCCAGGAGCAGAATCCAGTATTTGTCCTTGCTAGATTTCATATGGTTGGTCTACCAGGATCTCTTTAAGGCCTTTCCACTCTCAAGGCACTCAATGTCTCCTGCACCAGCAAACTTCCTTAAGCATTCACTCAACTCCTGAGTTTGCCCTAAAACTGAGCACCACTAGTGACAACCACCAGCCTGATGTTACCCATTGACTACAACTCTTTCAGCCCAACCCTGCAGCCAGTTATTCCCCCAAGGAAACAGAGACAGAGCCACCCCACAGTTTTGAGCTGCAGACCCTATTACAGCACTGTCCTGATGTGAAGATACCCCCAGTGGATATCCTCCATCCAGAGTTGAAACAGGGCAATAAACACCTGGGCAGGTATGTTGTGTATTAATCTTTCAAGTTGGGGCTGAATGAATCAGAATTCATTAATTAGGGCTGTCAGCTGCCTTGGTTTATGGGTCAGGTTTTCATAATCTAATTCTTTCGAACTCAAATCATTTCATCATTCATTCTCTCATCATAGAAACTGCTGGTTGTGAGAAAATGAGGCAAAATCCCTTCTAAATCCTGCTGTATCACAGAACAACACCGTTGCTCTCTCTCCCTTGTATTTCTTTTTGGAAGAGTGTGCCAGTTGCCTGATACCACATTGACTAATAGGACTGAGATAAGCAGCTGTTTGCTGTTGATAGATGCAATATTGCACATACAGCCTCTGTGAGCAATTAAAAGGTTTATTTATTGCTATCTCTGTAGTGTGGTTTAAGAACTCAAAAGGTCAGATATGGTGGCAACAACGACTAGCTCATATTAATTAGATGTAATTATAAAGACAAGTTTCCAGAAAAAAAAATATGAGCTGGGATCAGCCTGGTCACCAAGAGAACACTCAAATATTTGATAAAAGTGAGACTGCATATCTGGTTTGATAAGCTCAACAGTAGGCATTATCACACATGTGCTCTTACAGTGAGGAGAGAAGGTATTAATATAAGTGAAGCCTGTAGCAGTCTCTATGGTTACAGCTAACATTTTCTAATATAAGCCATTGTCTTCAGATGCTTAACTTTCCATGTTTCAACTGCTTAGGCTGAAATTTTCCATCACTGCTCATTGTTTCCAGGTGAATTCTCTAGCAATCAGGTTAGCAAATGTACTGGAGAATTCTAGCAGATTCTCATGCTGAAACAGCAATTGGAAATCGGGCAGGGACTCAATATTATCATCTGTTCCCATCCTCTCCAATTTACCCCGTGGCTTGGTGACTTTAAAAGACTCAGCAGATCCTGCTGGAGGTTTTGTTCTGAAATTTCCAAATGTGGCATCTGCTGTAGGTGGATCAGTCCCTGCTGGTCACTGGCACACGCTGCCAGACCCACTGCCCCGTGCACAACCCCAGAGCCCCACAGAGCTCACACGGGGCACCACAGCTCTGCCCTTCCTCTGAGGGTTGTCCCCAGGGGCTGAGGGAACAGAAGCCAGTCTGAATTTTGTATCTGTAGCTCTTCATCTGAGCAGGTTATAAATAACTGTGCCCCCCCCCAGGTTTCCAGGCTAGTCCCAGCAGCACAGCCCCGTGCGGGGGATCCAAACACCCCGGGGCAGAGCAGTCATTCTGCAGGACACCAGTTCTGTGGAAGAGTTTCTGGTAACAGGCCCCAACACTACACTGGGAGAGGCAATTTAAAACCTGGACTGAAGACATTTTCTAAGAACAGCCCTGTGAAAAGGAGGCATCCAAGCCTGTCCAGCTCCCATCGGTGCTGTGAGGTGCTCTGTGCAACAGCTCTGTGCCATCACCTCCATGAGTGCCAGGCTGTGCTCATCCAAACCATGGCACAGGGAGGGAAAGCGAATTCTCTGTGCTATGCTTTGGGGCAGAGGAGCCAAGAGGTTCCTGGATACACTCAAAGAGGTTCTTTAGTCAAACTGGGATCTTAAACAACACCTTGTTCTTTCTGCAGTGTCCTTACCCCCTGACACTTTTCACATCTTTTTCCACCACTTTTTCTATTTGTCACAGTTTGGGTGGTTGTTTGCTGAGTTTAAATTTTGTGAATCACAGAACCATCAAGTCCAACCTTTGGCCAAATACATCATGCCCACTAAACCACACTGCAAGTTGCCACATCTACTTGTTTTTTGAACACTTCCAGGGATGGTGACTCCACCACTTCCCTGGGCAGGCTGTTCCAATGTTTAATCACTCTTTCAGTGAAGAAATTTTTCCTAATATACAGTTAGTGTGATAAACAGTAAAAAAAAAACCAAAAATTACAATTGATGACCTTAAAAACCAACCAACTGTAACCAACTTCCAAAAAAAAAAACCTTCCTAATACGCAGTTACTCCTGTATGTTCCTGATGTTCCTGATTTCCTAATTAACTTCCACACAAACTTGACCCTTTTGAAAGCATTTCCCAGCTAACTGGTTGCTGTTCTTGTGCATTGCAGGTGTCCTGTGGTTATCAGTAGTTTCTGAGGTGTTGTACATCATGCTGTTGGTCGTCGGGTTCAGCCTTATGTGCCTCGAGCTCTTTCATTCAAGCAGTGTGATAGATGGGCTCAAGTTAAATGCCTTTGCTGCTGTCTTCACTGTGCTTTCAGGTATGAACCTTCCCTTCTCCTTTTACCTGAGGAGCCACCACAAAGCAAAATCCTATAACTTTGAAGGGATAAAAACCCGAGGCTCCAAGACTTTCTTATCCCCACTTAGCATCACATTTTTCACTGTAATTTTTTGTTCCTTTTGGCACGAGGGACTGCGTGATAAATTTGCTTCTTGCCAGGGAGAAGCGAAAATCCTTATTCCTGAATTCACAACAGCAATGCAGTAATTATCCCTCCCCAGCCTGCACAGCCATTACCAACAGCTACAGCCTGAGCTCCATTTGCAGCATCATCACACTCATTTTCCAATAGGAAATTAAAAACACGTAGCGTTGAAAATTCTTTTCCCCTGTGCTAATCCTGGGAGTAGGTGAAAGCTGGATTCTTCAAACAAAAGAAAGAAGCCCGTCTTGTTCATTAGCAAAATTGAGAATGAAAAGGGTTCTAATAATCACACTGAGGAGCAACCCCAGGAGTAATCTGGGGACATGAACATCTCTCAGAACAACTGTTTCAGGGTATTTTCATGCTCAGCCTGTACTTGTAGCCCTTCAGCACATGAACTTGAGGAATTCACTTCTCTGAAAGAAGTTATGAAATCTAACCATGTAGTTAAGTGCTCCTTCACTTCTGTGAAGATTTGCTGGCTAAAAACCCTCCAGGATTTATAGATGCAGCCACAGCTGGCTCGTGTAGAGTGCTCCTGCATGGACCTCTCGAGCAGAAAGAACTTCTGCAATAAAAGTGCATTTTATTCCGCTGCATTTCAAGCTGAAAGACATTACAACAGGCAGTGTACATTCTGGGAAGGAGCTTGTATCTTCAGGGGTGGCTGCAAATTTTGAAATAATAACACGAAAAAAAAGATCAGAAGTAGAGTTGAGATGACAAGAGAAATCTGGTAAGAACTGCCAAAGCATCTTTTTCTGCTTTGGATGTAATTTAGATTTTTTAAAAAAAAAAGTCAGTTCAATTTTCAGAGTCAAACTCTGTGGAGTTCTTCAGCATTCAAGCAATTACTTCCATGCTGTTTCTCTCTTTCTTCACCATTAACTGCAGTTTTAAAGTTTTGTAAGAATGATGAAGTTTTCTTTCCTACACATCTTTCTATTTTTATTTGGCCTTCCCTCTTTTTAAGCACATTGCCAAGATGGTCCAAATATAAACTTCAAAATTTTACAGGGAAAAATGATAGAAGAATAGAAAAGAAGCAAAAAAACCCCAAACCCCAACACACTGCTAGCTGTTATTTTTCCATGACAGGGATACCTGAGGAAAGAAGAAAACTATATTTATTTAAGCCTAGCATATTTATAATGACATAGCTTAATAGAAATTAGGTAATGAAGAGGACTTTGCAATGGAGCATAACACCTCTCATTAAATTCATGCTAGAGTTCCCTCGTAAAAGTGCAATGAGACCTTCATATTTTCATAGCTCAATATCTAAAGGTTAGAAAATACTTTGTAATAGTGTGGTCATTTCTTGCTGTTCCTTAACCTCTTAGGAGCCATTAAAAAAGACCCCACAAGATCACAGTTTTGGTATCACTCTTAACCTTTCACAAATTAAAAAATTTGCATGTCTCTCACGTAATATTTGTGATAAAGCATTTTAATTAATGTGATATATTCCATAAATGGTATTTCTAGTAAAGGTATCTGAAAATGCTTTAAAATATATTCTCTTTTCCCAATTTCCTTAATGTCCAACTTTCCAAAGTTCCTTAGTCTCTCCCATTACTGACACCTAGAAACAGCTCTGGTCCTGTAAGGCTCGTGATCTCAGGCCAGCTATAAATGATCAATGTTTCTGCACTCCTACCCACTCCAGTCCACCACATTCCCAGGATTTTCCATCTGCACTCTGTAATGCCCTGGACCCCAGGTGGGTGGACATTACAGGCACTGTGTCCTCTTTGCCCAGCCTTAAGCAGCCAGCTGGAGGAAAAGATGATCCTGTAAATACAGCATTTGTTGACTGATGTCACAGGCAGCTCATTGTAGCCAAAACGTGACCTTTAAATGTAAAACAAAAAGGACCATAGAGTACCCCCGTGGAGAAAAAGGACCACAGGATATTCCCTTGGAGAACTTGGCAAGGCACATCTAACATAAACCAAACAAAACCAAATGCACACAAGACAGCATAAAAAAAAGACTTGTCTTGTTTTAGTGTAGCTTGTACAGTAGAAAAATGGCACCAACAGCACCACCAGGTACAGAGCAAGCCCTGACCCTTCCCAGACAAAGCAAGGAACACCACAATTCCATTGTGGTTCCTGTGTTCCAGCACAGGACTTGCTGATGACCTCCCACTCACCTGTATCAGTGCACTGTCATCCCCCCCTCCCACACAGGGACAGCTCTGAACGTTGCTGAAACCCCATCAAGGCTTTGCACAACAGGAGGGAGCAGCTCGGCTTTGCTGAGCCTCGTCCTTGCCATCTCAAACCTCCCCCTGGCTCTGAGTGACTGTGGCATGTCTCAGGGCAGGCTGTAATGTTTTATTAAGGTTGAAAAATCACTGACAGTACATATAGAAACAGCAAAGCCCAAACTTAAGATCGAGACATAACTGCCAGCTGAAGAAAAATCCATTTATTCAAAAAGTATACCAAGGTCCCAGTGCATTTTGGAAATTAAATATAACCAGACACGAGCAAGGTGTGCACCACTTTGCTGTGCTCCCACTGGGCCACCCACCCTGCCCAAACATCATCTCTCCTGAAGCGAATTGCTCTTTCCACCTCCTATCTTTGCAATGTCACTCCAACACGAGGCAGCTGAGCAGATCACCACGGCTCCTTGTAACAGAATGTCTTCTTGCAGCCTCTGCAGTTGTTTGTATCAAATATGGCATTTGTCTTGCTCAAGGACCTGCTTAACATACCCACAACACAAACATGACATTCCCACACTTCCCTCCTCCAGAGCTGCCCTGAATCATCCGCGTCCGGAGAGACTAATGAAGTGCTTTAGACTCTGTACATGAGCAGGAAAGAAAAGCCAAAATTTGGGTATGGGGGGTGGGAAATCAGGATCTTCCACCTGTAGGAAGGGCAACCATGGGAAAAAATAGGTGGTCAGAGATAAAAATGAATGCTGACTTTGGTTAAGGTGCAAAGTGTAACAGGGGGACCTCACTGTACCCACTGTGGCAGAACATCGGTATTTCTTAGTGCCTTGAATTGTCACTGCAGCACAAGAGGCTTTTTGACATCTGTAGGTCCAAGGGCTATTTGGGATGTGCTGACCCTGCCCCCTTTCTTTAGCTAACTGCCTGAACCCACACTTTGCTGAGCTCAGTGGGGAGCATCGCTCTGCAGGAACATCCCAAATTGTTGTAGCCAGAAAACCCTCCAAGCATCAGAGCTGCTCTTGGCCAGCACTGCTTGAAAAGTGGGGTTTGATTTTCCTCAGAGAGATGCCTAAACATAAAGCTCAGGCAGTTTTTTCTGCTTAAGCTGCAGAACCAGCTCGGTGGCAGAACTAACTCAGGTCACTCTGTGATTTAACTGCAGGCCTGTTCTTTAACATCACAGAGACTGCAGTGTCTAACACATTGTCTAATCTTCACCCAGTTGCAGTTCTCTCGTAAACTATAACAGTGTCACAAAAGCATCACCAACACTGTACCATCAAAAGTATCCCCGTGGTGTCCTCTTACCACACATCATCAGGAGTGCTGAGCTCCCCTAACTTCCTTGTGTAACTTCCAAGTGTTTCATAAGTGTTCAAATTCATGAATCTTAGCAACTGTTGAGACAAAATATGGTTGTTTGGCATTAACACATTCAGTCTGCATTGCCTACAGAAGCCTCTCTCCTCATTCCCTCACCTGAGGCCTGTCTGTGATGGGCTAAGTGAGATAACTGGTGGGTGGCACACCCCTGTCATGCAGCAGCAGGGTTGGTGGTGCTGCTAATAGTGCAACATTTTCTTCAACGATTTTCTTTCTCTAACTCCTCTTTTGATTGAGAATTCAGTATGATGTAAAATAACGAGCTCTCAGTCACATCTTTCCTCTGCCCATGCAGCTCCCTCCTCCACAGTAGAACAGGAGGCATAAAAGCACAACAAAGACTTTTTCGGAGTTCTCAAAAGCACCTCCAGCAGTAACTATGTCAAGAATTGTAACAAACATTAGCACAAAAATTCCTGTTATGATCCCTGCTTCCCAGGTCTCTTGGGGATGGTGGCACACATGATGTATACTCAAGTTTTCCAAGTGACAGTCAGCCTTGGGCCAGAGGACTGGCGACCACATTCATGGGACTATGGATGGTCCTTCTGGTAAGTGTCACCTGCTTTTTTTGAGTTGTTCCATGAATCTGTTGGGAGATTTTGCATATCACCTCCAATTGCCAGGAACGTGCATGTGAATTCCCAGCTCCCAAAGTGCCAGGGGAAGCACAAACCCCCAGGGCCGTGCAGTTCTCGAGGTGTGGAGGACAGATACGGGCGGCTGTGCAGCAGCAGCTGTGCCTATCAGCAGGTACAGAGCATTTGTAAATAAACAGCACCCACAATTACCAACACAGATTGAGCACTCTCATTAAAGTTCAATTTAGGTACATAATTGCCATGGCATTTCAGAGACTTTTAGCTCTTTTTTTTTTTTGGTTTTTAATTAATGTCTCAGTTGAACCTTAGGGTGCAGCTTTTAACTCAACTGCAGAGGAAGGTGCAGCGCTGCTGGCACGGTGATACTTCCCTGCAGATCATGGGGAGATGGCTTGTGAAAATGGACAAGGCTTTTTTTTTTTTAACTTTCCCATCTATCTTTAAAAAATCACGTAAAAATAATTTGGCCAAGATACATCGACTGTGTTATATTGCTTGCAAGTTTATAAGAAGCTTAACAAGAAGAGGAGGCTGTGGAGAATAAAAATACCTGCAAACAACATCACCATTCCTCTAGAGGCATCAGCCTCTTTGGATGGATAGGGAAAATACTTTCTTTTTGTCATTTCTAAATATAGCACATTATTTTCTTTCTGTCTCAAAGCAAGGACAACAACCTTTGCTAACACCAATAAATAAATACAAATACTTGTGCACAGCACTGCAGGGTATTATTAGTCTTTCCTTCTCCCCTCTTTATTCTGTGTTTCATGGGAGGAGTTACCAACATTTTAGCAACATGTTACAAAATTTAAATCACATTATATTTAAAATACAGTTTATTTTGTGTCTCAAAAATGAATATTTATTCCATGTGATGATAAACTTATAAATACACTGCATTCATATATTTATAATATTTATATTAATATTTATTAAAACTGTCATAATAATTGTATAATTTTCAATATATTTAAATAATAAGGCATATTTGTCTTCAGTAATCTATTTAACAATTTACTGCAATACTCAAAATTCAGAATGTTGTTAAATGTCTGGAATGATAAGCACTCATTAGATTATTCTCCTTCATCTTGTGCTAGCCAAAAACCCCCATGTCTCAGAGCTGGTGGGTCCCACAGGGCATTCTGAGTTCTCCCTGGACCCACTCATCCCACCCACGCTCCAAGCCAGCTGCTGGGAGCCCAGTGTCCCACGGGGATGGAGCTGGAAGCTCTGGCTGCTGTCCAGACCCCAGCTCTGTCCCAGAGCAGCTGCTGCAGCCACTCCCTCACTGTCCCCAGGCAGCCACAGATTTAAGGGCCAGGACTGCCCCTGGGTCAAGTCTCACTGTGGAGGACTCTGGAGATGCCCACAGGCAGACAAATATGTGAGAGCAACCTGCTCTCTCCCCATATTCCTGAGGTGGGACCTCAGCTTCCCTCCACACAGTGACTGTGGGGTCACAGCTGAGCTCCCCTCCTGCTGTCGCAGTCACAAAGCATCTCCTCAGATTTGGTGGTCTCCTTCCCTCCCCTGATACCTTCCAAGGCAAGACATTTATCTGTGCAGGATGTAGGGCAAACAGAGCTCAGCCACAGCTGCCCTGAGAGCATTTTCAGCCTGAAGAGGTGCTCAGCAGCCTGAGGGAGACCTGAGGGAGACTCTCACACCATGCCAGTGATGGATAGCAGACCTGGAAAAGGGAGGTTGGGAAGTCAAATGCAGTAAAAAGAAGGCTTCTCCCTTCCAGGTAACACTAATCCACCACTGCTGTACAGACCAGAGAGCTACAACCTCCCCTGGCTTCACCCAGACTTAAACACCTTCTTTAAGAAGGGTTAATAAGAAATGCCCACCCAGCCTGGTGGAGTTTGAAAACATGTAGGAATTAATTTTTGCTCCATCTGGCTTCTGGTGATGTCCTGAAACAGGAGTTTTCAGTACCCTGGGCCAGTAATACAACCACCAGCATTATTTCCAGCCTGCTGTAAATGTCCCACTGCAGCACCTGGTTACAGGACCTGTCAGAGCCCAGAGGACTGGAACAGCACTGACAAGTGGGGCCAGGGAACATTGTCCCCATGGCCAAGAGCCAAAGGATCTTGGGGATCCAGGCTGCCATCCCTTTCCCAAGTACCAGTGGGGAAACTAACTTTTCTGTGACTCTCTTTCCCCTCTATTGAAAGGGAATGATAAAAATGCTTCTCCTTAAAATGAAGAAGAACTGCTTGTGATCTACACAGATGTCCCAAAATTGAAAATGCACTGCTTGCTTCCTGTTATTCTGCCCCATTCCCAAGCCATTGGCAAAGCCTGGAAGTTGGTCTGTGCTCTGGCACAAGCCAGGAGTGGGCTGGGGGATTCTCCTGGCAGGGGGTTTCTCTGAGGATCTGTGGATGTTCAAGTTCAGCCCCTCTAAAGAAAACAAATATAAAAAACTTGAGTTGTTTGAGCCACAGAGGAACTTGAGAGCCCAGCCCTGAGCTCAGCTGCCAGAGGCACTCCACCACATCTGGGACACAGCTGGCAGGGAGGGGCACTGCTGTCAAAGAGGTCTTCACATAAGGCAGGGTGTAACTTTACAGGTAGGGGAACCTCTCTTTACACTTCAAAATAAATAACATTTAACCAAGGTCCATAAAAACTAAAACAGATCCATCACAATTGCCTAATTATCATGATTTACCAAACGCCAGACATTAAGAGTCTTCACTCTGTACTTCCTTCTCTGAACCTTTCAGCACTTCTGAGTGCATGATTAGAAATCATCAGAAACTTCAAAAGAAAAATTTTCCTGCAAATGTCATTCCCCAGGCACAGTAAAGCATGTGGTTTTTGCTGGCTTCTTCCTGGATACTGCTTAGGAGCCCAGCTGGAAATGTTTGCAGCTGTTGGAGCTTTTCCACACACTCCATGTAGGAGGAGGACATATGCCAGGCTGGGAAGACACTGTGCCTGAACAATCACACCTAGCACGAGTTTCCTTTCCACTTCTTCACCCAAGCATGGGAAACCTGAGGGAACTTTGTCACCCCAGGGGTCACTACATTTCCTTCTCATTTGGTTGCATCTGGCAAATGGGTCCAAAAATGATGAGGAAAGAGCTGCCTCCACACATCTCATTGCCTTGGGAGTCCCTGCAGGACTTGATAGGAGCTGAATTTTGAAATCATTGAAATGAGCCATTTCTGTTTACTTGTGCCATTTCTCCCCTAGATTTTTTTTTTAGTTCATGAATATGTGTTGTTTTTCAAGTTTTGTCTAATTTGAAATGAGAAGCTGCTTCCTTGTCTGCAGGTCCTTTGCAGAATAGGAAAACAGCTCCTGCTGAGAGCTGTGTTGGCAATACGTGTTTATAAGATAATGCTACTGGGGCTGTATTCTTTCTGCTCTGCATAATTTAGACCCATTTATTATAGAAAAGGTGAAAAAAGCAGCAGGTAAAGTGTGTCACTGTCACAGATGATGAAATCAACCCGAGTTAGTTAGGAAGCCACTGTGAACTCTGTGTAGCCAGAGCTGATGGGCTGAATGTGAGAGCCAAGGGGAGCCAGAAGACAGAGAAACTCTGCAGACAAAAGGAGGAACTCAGTGTCTTTTTTTATAGCCCCATTTCATGCTCAAAAAGCATCTTAACTCCTTGAGGCCATGAGTCCCCCCCAGCCCCATCTGAACTTGAGGTCAGTGAGGTGCAGGGAGGGCAGAAGATCCTGGGGGGGAAACCCTATCCTCAGGTAGGGAACAGAGCAGTTCCCAGATGACTCTCCTTGCCAGGAGACCCAGGACAACACTTGCTTAACTTGGCCTAGTTGGTTTTTTCTTACATTTTCCTTCTCCCTCTGTCTCCTCATGCTCCTGGTTGGTACTTGCAGGTGTCCTGCCCCTGACTGACCAAGGCACTGCCTACACACTGGGAGGGTCAGTCAGGAAACCCTCAGGTTGGGTCTCTCCACAAAATGCAAGTGCCAGGCAGGCTTTCAGAGACCAGATATAAGCCAGAAATGTTAGAAATGTCCAGGAAAGAAAGAATTACAGTAGTCTGATGAAGGCATAAAAATCAGATTAGGAACCATCCCTGCAGTAGCACTGTGCAGTCAGTGTCCCATAGATTCTGGAGAACTTCCAATGGTCCAAAAGACATGGTCTCTGGGGCATTACTCCCTCCAGGAGTATATGAATTCTAGCCCTTGTCTGCAAGGCTTTGAGATGTTTCAGAGGCAAATCAGGAGGTGTTTGGCTCTTCAGTCAGAGAGCACCCAGTGTTCACACTAACACTGTGCCATATGGTTCTCCATGGGATGGAGGTTGTGCCCAGCCCCTCTCCCAACCTCCTGCCTGCACCTTGAGCATGAGCCACAGGTCATTTGAGGTAAGTTGAGAAGAATGGGTTTGTCACCTCTGACTTCCCTGCCTCGTCTCATGCAGTGTATGTCTGTGTCTCTTGGCATCAGAAGTATAACATGAGCTGCTGTGCTAACCCAGCTCTGTCTGCTGGTTTGTCTCTCCACAGTCTGGCCTGGGGCTCTTTCACCTGCTGCATGGCAGCCTCTGTCACCACCCTGAACTCCTACACTAAGACTGTCATCGAGTTCAGACACAAGCGCAAAATCTTCGAGCAGGGCTTTCGAGAAGAGCAGAACTTCCTAGACCAGGAAGCCATCAAGTACTTCAGAGAAAGGTCAGTGCAGTCAGTCACTCCATCAGGGGAGGTTTTCATGGGCTCTGCTAGTCCCAGAAAATCCAGGCTGTCACCCACTGCAGCATATGTGGGTGAAGTCTCTGAGATACCTTGAGAAGGTGTGTGTTAAACTCAAAAGGTTCTCCTTGATGTGTTTTTACTTAAGTTTTGTGATGTCCCAGTGCCTGTCCTTTCTTATATACTCTATAATCGCAAGACTGACAAGTCCTTACCATGTGCATCCAATTCATAGGGATTCACAAGCTGTGCTGCCAATGTAAGCTGATTTTCCCTCTCTGGAAAGGTAAAATTGTGGGGATGCAACAAATGTGACAGCCATCATTTCTCAGCACATGAAATAGGCACCTCCCAATAATCCCAACAGCTTCTGAGGCACTTTCCAGCCACCCCTAGGCCGTTTTCCACAGTCACATGCCTAAAACCCATCCCTGTCTCCTCCACACAGCCCATGCTCTGGAGCTGCTCCACACAAGTACAGCGTGTACATGGCAAGGCACTGCAGAAACACCCACACAGTGCCACCCACAGTGCCACCAGGGCTTAGAGGGACCCTGAGTCCTGTCTGAGCCCCAGAGGCCCAGAGATGCTCTGTCACTCTGCCCATCACCACACCCTGCCCCACGCACTCGGGGCTGCTCTGGGGCATTTGTCACCCTCATCCTGTGGTGAGAAACTTAAGGCTTTGTTTTAAAACTGTGGAATGTGAAAAACACACAAACATGGATCTCACACAGCAGGGAAGGTGTGATGGGCTCCACAGGGGTTTGTACCTTTACAGAATGAAAAGCTGATCAGTGCAGCAAACCCTCACCAGAAGTTTATTGCTTGAAATAACGTAAAGACATTTTGGGGACAGAAGACACAAGGATCTATTCCTGTTTGCCTGACCAGTGTGGCAGTTTCTCAGTGGTGGAAGGGGACAGAAGGTTTGCAATGATCAGCGTTTTAGCAGCAAAGTGAGGATCTCTTCTGAGAGAGAACTAGAGACCTCCCATGCTTATTATTTTGCCTTGGTTATCCTGTTGTTTGTTAGTCTGTTGTTACAGTTATTCCTCTGCTAACTTCCAGGATTTCACCCTACCTTTCAAACAGTCTGGAAGGAAGAGAGAAATGATGCAGACAACCATGGTTTGCCTAATTTTGCATTTGAAGATTACAGTGAATCCTAAAAAATTCTCTGTATGAGAAAAAAAAGCCCCAACACAGTGAAGAGGAAGGGGTCATTACGTGCCTCAGGAGAAATCAGCACCCAGGCAGGGAAAACAGACAAATTATTGAAGTGAGAATTACAGATTAGAGCCTGGAAGAATTATAAGGCACAATATGTTGACTTACATTGAGATATGCTAAGGAAACTTGATAAAGCACCACTACTGACCCTTCTGGAACAGTAAATAGAAAAAAATCATTAGTAGCCTAGAGGATAATAACTTTTTCTTTCACATGGGTGTTGTGGGTTTGATTTTGATTCCTCTTGCCCTCACCATATGACACGATTTCGCCCCCAGCAATTCACTCCTTGGCCACATCCCCCCAGCCCTTCCACACACACTTGGCACACACAGCTCAAGCATGTGGTGTTCCCAAACTTCATGATTATGACTTTCTTTTTTTATATCACATTATTTTAATTGTTGTATCTGAATACATAATAGGAAGCCCAGAGACAGTGTTACCATGGGATCATTCTGGAGGTTTAAAGCTGTGCAGCAATATACCAAATTTTTTTTTTTAAAAGTCATCATATTCATTATAGTTTCACTGCTGTGACCTGGGAATACTTGGACACTACAGGGGGTCCAGGCATTGTCCATTAGCAACACCCTGTTGCTACATGCTGTGGGTGCCCACAGTCCCACACAACTTCCCTTAGCTCCCATCTGCCTTTGCACAAATAGAAAATAAGTTCTCTTTCCTTCCTGTGCATATACCCAGGGATACTTCACATTCCCTCCTACTCCTCCACCTCCATGTTCCTTTTCATACCTCATGAATAAAACCCTCCAGCCTTTCTTCCTTCCAGTTACTTTGTACATATCATCACCCTTTTTGCACGTTCCTTTGCCTCGGTGCACACCCAGCACTCCGTGTGCACACACATCTAACCTCTGGTTTGGATGGACTCTGTGCAACAGGAAAGTTAAAGCATTATTATTATCATTGTAGTTATCATTATTTCCAACAGCTACATCTCTCATCTAGGAGACAGGGAAGAAAAATGTTAGCTCCATTTTGCCTGTTGAAAGTTTTTTGTTGGAATGTTCTTCTACAGGCCCCTGCTCCCAGAGAAGAAATTTGCTTTATGAAAAGTACTGACAGTAAAACAGCGCTAATCTCGCAAATGCTTTCTCAAACATAATCTCATTGTATTGCACTTAATTTTAATTGTATGCAGCTTACAAGTTACAAACAGAGACAGCCAAATTCTTTGCCTGCTTGCACCCCAAGGACACAGGCTCTGTCTCTCCACAGCCTTGTTCCCATCACTGGGAAAACGTTTAAAGAGCTGCAGAAAAATCAAAGATTCATAGTGTTATATGCAACAATCATTTCCTTCCCAGGCCTGGGAGACTTCAAAAAGTCAAGACAAAAGAGACACTGTAGTTCACACCATAAAATCAAAAGATATTAGAGCTCTTCAGATATAACAGGTACAATAGCCTTCAGGGTAACTCTAAGAAATTAAACAGGTCAATTATACAGACTTGGAGGGATTATTCATGCATTAAGTGTTCTATAAAATTATCAGAATTACCTACAACATGTCAGCTTTCAGTCTTTGTCCTTTTATTGCTTGTCCTTTTTTACCATTTTTCCTTTGAACTGAACATTTGTCTAAAACTTTTGCTCACCTTTTTCAACTGTTTTAGTTTATTAGGTGTCAGTTCTTAATAAGTCTCCTTCTTCCTTCCCTCTCAGTTTCTCCTTCTGCCCTGTTTCACATGAATGCTCTTTGCCCATATGGTCTTGATCACAGTCCCTTGTCTGTGGTTCACCCCCAGCTGGCAGACGAGGAACCCTCACATACCTTTCTGCTTTCTTTGCTCTAAGGATCCCTCCAGATAAGCCAAAGGGACAAGGAAAATTCATTTTCTCCTACATAGACTGACAATCTGTGACAATCAGCTGAAGGAATGTCAACGTGCCAGACCTTCTCCTCCTCCCCTGCCCAGCTGTTTAGTAGCTGTGGCTGTTTTAGCAGCTTTGTGCATATGGCTGTGTAATAATTAAGACACATTCACAAAAATTCTGCTCATTTAGACCAACTGGCTACACCAACACTATAATCACATCCATTCAGGCAAGGGCCAGCACAGCCAGGTTATCCACATTGAATGTCTTTTCCTAAATTTGTCCTCAGTTTCTTACCTTCCTTTTCTCATATATTAAAAAACCCCTTTCAGCCACTCTCCTCCGACTTTCCCTGCTCCCAGAATTCTGGTGGACTTTGATTTCAGGTAAAGAATGAAAACTTCTCTCTGCTTCCTTGGTGTGCTAGGGGCAGAAAGTGCAGGTGGGGCAGATGGAGACTCCAGGCAAGAGTTACAGCTGCTGGAACAGGGACAGTTGTAGCTACAGGGAGGAAGGTCTGGGGCAAGGGAATATCCAGGCTTGGGGTGAAGGTAAAGGGCCTGAAAGGGTGAGGGATAAAGGGCCTGAAAGGGTGGAAATCAATCCAAGTGAGCTCCTCTTGGAGATCTAGTCACTGCCTCGAGAAAGGAATAAAAGGCTAGCAAAGTGATAGGAGTAAAGTTGGATTACCCATGGCCCTCTTTTAATAATGACTAGAGGAGAGAGTAGCAACTTTTGGATGTGCATCCATGTCCAGGAGGCCAGAGGTGCTGAGTCCCACTGGAACTGAAGCCACTGCAGAGAGGGATAAAGGAGGATATCCCACCCTGGCACCAGTGGGAGAGGGGACCCTAGAGATCAGCACAGCCCTGTCTCCAGTCTGGTATCCATCCTTTTTGCTCCATGTGAAGCAAATCTCACTGACTAGGTGCTGTTAAACCAACACACAAATTTAGCAAGTAAATCTGGAGGATTCAGCCTTCCCCAGCTCAGCCATCCGTAGCACAGCATTTGCCAGCTCGCAGCTGTCCATCAACACCCATTGTGGCATTACAGCTGATTTCACAACATTTTTCTTGCTGACTGAGCCCTCACTCTGATCTGCAAAACCAACACAACGTCAGGCAGATGCTGCTGGTGAAATTCTGGAGTGAGCTGAGTTCAAACTGCCGTTGATACCAGTGCAGACAAAATGTCCCTGCAGGGACAGAAAACGTAGTTTTGAAGTGCTGGGAGCAGTTTGAGTCAGATGGCAGGACCAAAGCTATTGCAGAGATAATAAATTAGGACTATTCCCAACACTATGAGGACCAGAACTTTTCAAACCATCCTTCACACAGTCTATTTTGTCCTTTTTTGTACATTTCTGTAATGTATCATACTCACAGCTTGCTTCCTCTAACTCCATTGTCCTCATGTAAGATGTGCAGATCATATTAATGCTTTCCAAAGAGATGCCAACCTTTCGCTCTGATTTCCTCCTTGGTCACCCAGATAACTAAAGAGGTTTTCAGCACTGACCCAGTGTCCCTGCTATTCATAGAGTCAGTACCTTTTCCTACAGACATCAGTTTCCAATGTTACTATTGCCCTTTCATTAGCACATGGGGATGAGTACAACCTTCTGCCTTGGATTTATTCTGTACTTTATTCTGCAAAACAAAAAGGTTTATCCACAGAGCTGTTCCTTCTGGAAAATTGCATGGACTGGCAGTAAAATGATTCAGCAGTAGCAACACACCCCCTTCCAACACACACCTACTGTACAATGCTGTCGGTCCCTGACACTTAGATCCATCCTGAGGAGTGAAAGAGTGGGACAGACACAGCCCTGAGCCCCTCATTTCTATTCCCCATGGCCTCTTTACATGAGCTGTCCCTAAGAGGGGCAAAGCCAGTGGAACTAAGTCCTTCCTGAGACCATCAGGATCTCCATAACGGGCCTGGCTGTGGATGGAGGAGCCTGGGTGTGTTGTGGTCTTACTGGTTTTCACCCTTCCATTTCTGTATATTTGGGAGCAGCCTTTGTTTCTGTTAAAGGTGCTACTTCTGTATTCTCTTTTCCAGGGCTGAGGAGGAGAGGGCTGAGGCTGGGGACCTGAGGTTACAGTGCCTCCATAGCTGCTCCCCAAATAGTAAGTGACCATGGCTCGAGTGTGTCTGATACACAATGGCTTGTCCTGTCCCCACGCTGGCTCCCTGGGGCTCAGGATGAGGCTTGGATTAGGAAGCTGGGGAAACAGAGGTTTGTTACTCTCCCAGACAGCATTGCCCAAGTGATAATCAACCAGCACATGAACAGTGCAAAATCCTCCACCGTTCAATTTAGGATGTGCACATATCCTATAATTTTGTGTTATCTCAAGAAGCTGTGACTTCATAGTAGTTTAAAAATATGCTCTAATTTACACCTGTATAACTTTCATTATCACTACCTTTTTTCATCTATATTTATCACCAATTCATGATGATGCATGCTATTGAATATAAAAATGATTGAAAGCAGCTTTGGTAGACAATAACTTAGTATAATTAATGCCATTTCTTGCACTTTCTCAGAAAATTGCTATGCTTTTATTCAGGCTTTGCAGAAGCTCTTGCTTTAAACTATGGGAGTCAGTAGTTCAATGTACAGAGCAATGTTGGAGCACGGCTCCTGCCCTGCTCTGAATACTATACTTTTTCTTTACTCTCCAGGAAAGATGTGTGCAGTTTCATGCATCTATTTCCTTGGAAAGAAAGCAAGTGATCCTTCATTCAGCGGGAGGGAGACTTGGGACAGTGACTTGCTGACTCTGCGCTCTTAAAATTTGGAAACCTGCTGGCATTTTGCTGCCTCTGTCTTGCTGAGATGCACATCTCAGCCACGTACTCGTGGAAGCTTGGTGTCTGTAACCCTAATCACTGAGGGTCCTGATCCCTCCCCAGACCTGCTGGAACTGCCCTCCAGTCCCATGTCACTGCAGGTGATCTCCCCACAGGCATGATAGTGCTGGCACTGCTCTCCAGCTTGGTTTGTCATCAGCTCACTTGGTAACTCCTGCTCCTTGAAAATGTCATGTCAGTTATGGACTTTTCCACAGGCAGGAGATCCACATCCCTCATTTTCACAGGCCTGAACATGTCTATTGGTACAAAATTGATCTGGGTCATGTTTCCTGAGAAAATTCCCCACCTGCCAAGCTACTGGCGGGTGCTCAAGTGTACTTTTTTATTATTGAAGCCTGTCCAAAGGTCTTTGTTTCAAAGAACAAATAACAAGTCTTGACATTAGGTGTTCCAAGGAATAGAAACAAGGCTCTTGTTGGTCCTACACCCAGCCCTGCCCCAGTGCTTCAATTCTAAAGGACACAGAGCTTTACCCCCCACAGTGCTGACAGCGCTGGGAAAGCAAACTGCAAAGGAGAAGCCCAGTGTCAGGGTAAAGAACAGTGGCCATTCTTCAATATTCCATCAGTCTCAGCTTCACATCTGTTACCCACTGTAATGAAATCAGATCAATATTAATGAAGTGACAGGAGTGAAGTTCTGCTCTCAGTTCACAGTTTACTTATGAATCCAATATAAGCCGCAGGATCTTCATTATTCATGCTTATTAGGGAGGAAAAAACATTAATTGCTGCTGCTCTGGATGGCACAAATCCTCACAACTCTCAGAAGAACATCTCCTTCCTTGAACAAGTCCATCAAGCCTGCACCTGACCCGAGGATTCTCCTTGATGCTGTTTCTGGCTTCACACACTCCCACTCTGTCACATCAACCATGCAACAGGCTCGTGGCCAGCAGAGCACTGGTAAGAGCAAGAGAATGATGTGAGAAGCACTTGGCTAAAGGCAGGGCAGCCCCAGAGGTTCCCCTGGCTCCCCTGGGTACCTGGGGTCTGCTTGGATGGAAGAAGGGGACACTCAGAGCAGACCAAGTCCTCACCACTGCTTGGTCACGTCAGCACCCACGTGCCACTAACAGAGCAAATGTCAGCAGATCACTCTGAGCACTTTATGAACACTTCCCAGAGAGGTGATCCTGAGCCAGCAGGACACCAAGATGCACCACCCGAAGTTATTCCTGCTGCTCGGTTCAACCAGCATTCATTCCCTGGAGGACTTGCCAGCTGCCCTCACTTAGAAGTGCCCTGAGGATGTTCTGATTGGAACCAAACAGCAGATAAGGAGTATTTGCTCATGCTCAGACATCATGACTCTTTCTGTCCTCCCACAAAGACAAACCAGGGCATCTGTCCTTGTTGAGAGGCAAGGATTTGGGGGAGTGTCGCTGAGGAGTGAAAGAGTAAAACCTTTACAGAAAAGAACAAGACTGAGTGACCGTAGAAGACAAACGCCGTCACAGCCAGGTGATTTTGGAAGAGACAATATTAAAGTTTTTGAGCAGCCCAGGAGCACTGTGGGAGCACAGGTAGCACGAAGGGCCTTATGCCAAGGCAGGATATCAGGTTCCTCTGTTGGCAAGACTAAGCTCTCTGTTTCGAGAAGTGACCTTAAATTATAAATCTCATCAGAATCTTGATCCCAGGGGAGTCTTGAACAGGACAGTTATTCAGTCTTGATATTTCTATATTAAGCCATTTAATGTCCATCACTAAACTATAATTTTCCTTTACCAGGGTTAAAAAAAATTTTATTTCCTTGAAACCCCTTTAGCAGGGTATAAACTTGCCTGAGCTGGGCTAAGAACAGCACCAGGGAGCTCTAGGTATAACTTGGCATCCTCTGCTCTCACCAAGCCACCTTCCTGTGCAAACATATGGCACTGGCCCCTATACATCTGATATCCTTGGTCATGATTTACTCATACCAAATTTAGCATTTCCACTGCAAAGCCCTAAACACTCTTGAAGTCTGTTTGCTGTCATTTTGATGTTTCAACTGTTTCCTTCAGATGTGCAGGGCTGGGAGATCTCAGTGATCCAGCTGTGCACAGTCACCACACAAAAACAAGAGAAGGAGAAATTTCACATCAGGATTTTTTTGTTGTTGCACAGTTATTTATTGCCAAGAAATGCTCACTGTTCTTGGGCTCCAGACAGCAGCAGTACCTGATTTCAGACATCTGTATGTCCATTCCACTTCCACCCTCTCCTCCAGTGTTGTCCCACCACGAGGCATTAACGGGATGAGCCTGGAACCCACAGTGCAGGTGGGAGAGGTGCAGATGGTGGATGTAGAACAAGGGGTAAGAGAGAGGCAGGAAAAATGTCACAAAGGACAAGGAAGGACAGGTGTGGTGGCAAAGCAAAAGAAGAGACAGTTAGCCCAGAGGAGCCAAGAGCTGAGCAGGAAACAGCATATTCCTACTGTCTGTGGCTAAAAGCCTTGGTGTTATCTGAGGCAGATAAACCCAGGGTTCAGGACACCAGCCTCTCTTGTAGAAAAGTGAAAGATTATTCAAAATTAATTCAGTGTCAAAAAAATAATATAGTCACTGTTTTGGCAGCGTGGGCATTTTAGGAGGGTCACCTGACAAAGAGGAGGCCTTGAAAAAGATAGTTTTATTCTCGTATCATCACCCTGTAGGCATTTCCCCTGGGTCCATCCCACAGCTCCTCTACCATCCTCCCACCCCGACTGTCTACAGCAAGATTTATGCAACCAGCCCCTCAGAGCTTCACTCTAGAGCATAGTGTAATTTTTTTCCTATTCAGACAAGTTCACCAGAAGAGCTCTAGACTTAAAACATGGTGGAAATGATTCATAAAAAAAAGAATATCCACCGGTTGGATTATTTATTTTTTTTTTATCACTGGTCGCAAGCGCCACAGAAGGAAAGTGGTGCTGGATGTGCAGGCAAGTTCCAAATGTCTCCAAATTCAGTCTGTTGCACAAGCTCAGCTGGAGAGGGCAAGGCACAGACGGCAGCCAAGGTCACTGTGACAACGGGGAACATGCTTGATATGCTGAGCAGCGCCGGGCTGGGAGGCGCAGACAACAAGGGCCTGACGCATTTGAAGTGTCGTTCAAAGTTGAGCCGAGGTTTCTCCTTGTGGAGGTACCTGACAGCTGCAGTTGCTGCCTCTTTGATGTCAGCACTGATTTCAACCCCAGGACTTGCAATCCTTCCCATAATTTATTCCCTTCTTGGCGATTTGCCTCATAAAAACAGGTGGGGAAAAATCCCCCCCGACAGAGCGCCATGGTTACAGATCTGAGATCCAGCCCGGCTGTGCTGGCAGCCACAGGAATCTCGGTCCTGTCTTCAGGCAAGCTCTTGCCCACCAGGAAATTCCAAATTAAAGGTCTCAGTTCTGTCCTCGTTTACCTCTTCTAACACCCAGACCAACATTTTCCTTTAACGTTGCTTCTTGAGCCACCAGCTCCTCTTTTTCCAAAATAGGCATGTTGATAAAAGCAAATTCAGTCCCACGTTTAGCATGGCAGCCCATGAAAATTAAAGGGTGGAAAAGGAAAGCAAAATAAGCTGATAGTTTATAATACTTTTTTTGTTTCCTCCAGTGCACAGGTGAATTGGAAAGGTTTCTTACATAAATTTCAGCGGGATTAGTTATGAAACGTGCTTTCTGTCACTCTCCGAAATTGCATCTTTCAATAAATGTTTCATCTCCTAAAGCTAATCCTGGATTTATGCAAAAAAACTCCCCAAACCAACCCCCCCCCCCCCTTCCAAAAGTCAACCTGTCCCACACTGCTGGAGATGTGCAGTGAAGTATTTCAGACTGTATATGCACCCAAATAGCCTTTCTCTTTCCTGTGCATATTATATTCCCCCCCCCAGAATGTAGGTAGGAATTGTTGCTCAGTTCATGTTCAGGTAGTTTTACATTGTGAGATATCTGAGGACAAATATATGTATCTTAAACAAACAAAAAAATGTTATAACGTGTATTTTTAGTTTAGTTGCCTAAAAATGGGGTTTGCTCTTGTCAGAATAAAATTCCTGTGCTTTGTTACAGCAAAATAGGTTTTCCTGAATATGGTGTTTTGTAGTGAATGCCCGAGATTCAGCTCTGATTTAAATAACCAGTAATTTTGTGTTGTCTCTGCCAGGAAACCAGTCTTTCCACTCCTCTTGGTCCTAGAGCAGCCAATTCCCAACTTTCTGAACACCACACAGCATGACCCAACACGGCCCCATCATTCCCTGCTTTCAGGAGAGACTGAGGAGCAGCAGCTGAGTTTCCAAAGGCGACACAGCACAGATATCCAGCTCCAGGCTGCCCTCAGTCCCACTGCCTGCTCTTCCAAAGCCTGAGCTACTGATTCCCCCTTATGCAAGGAAGGGGCAGCAATTCCTCTGAGCCAAATAACACTGCTTTTCCTTTAGAAACCCTTTCATTTAAGAGGGACTCTCCTGCAACAGGCCTTATAAAGTCAGTATGGAATGGGACAGCCCAGAGGCTCCAGTGGAAAAGGATGGTGAGATGGGACTCAGAGGGTAGAAAAGTGAAAGAAGGAGGGGAAATTGTGGAGGAAATAACGTGTTTTCATAGTTAGGCAGAATCACAGACTGACACAGTGAGGACAGGGCCCCCAAAAGGGCTCCCAGCATGTCCAGGCTGGATCAGGCTGCTTCTTTCCTTGTCCAGTTGAGTTTTGAACACTTCCAAGGATGGAGATCCCAATACGTCTCTTGGCCTCTGTCCCAGTGTTTCTCACCTAGGGTGAAAAAGCTTTTCCTCATATGCAGGTGGCAATCCTGGCCTTCCAGCCCCATTCAGCCAGTTGATAAAGGCAAGGCACTCGCAGGGACAGGTGCTCCCTCTGACATTTGTACTTGTTTTCTCTCCTGTTCTTTTTAGAACTCATTTTATGATTTTTTTTGGCTTTGTTTTTATGCAGTAACTCTGTAACTGCCTGGTTTTCCAATTATAAAACCTCTGAATTTGATTTAAACCTGATAATTAAGCCATGACTTAGCACATTAACCCTATTGAAGCCCAGAGGTGTGAGACATGCCCTTTAGGACCTTAGAATTTGATGTTTAATTGCATCCAACCCTGAGAAAGGTGCAGGGAGGTGAGAAGTGACTGTGACACTAATTCAGGCCACAGGTGCTAACAGGACAGGACTTCATGCTTTAGAATCTCATCTGTCCCACCCAGACCAGGGTTTTCTGCTGTCTTCCACCACAAGAGAAATATAGCAGATGCACAAGAAGACTCAGTTGGTCACTGGCATCACTACGAGAGTTTGTCATGTCCTTTGGCTGTTAGAAATCCCAGATCATGATCTGCACAGTGGGTGTCTTTGTGTTCCCCTTCAAGGTCAGGGCATTTCTGGCTGCATCCTCTACCTATCAGGATAGTTCCAGGCCACTGGGGTACATCTTCCTCTCTTGCCATCTAAACTGACAAAGTCAAAATTTTGCCATAGGAAAAAAAGCCAAAAGACCTTGGGATCTCTCCTGTCTGGAAGCAGCCAGGAGAAGAGTACAGGAAACAACATCCAGGAGGGGTAGTCTGGCATCCCACACAGTTGTCATTTCCAGCCACCTAAAGCAGTTGGTCAACCCTGGACACAGTTTACACCTTAGTGGGGAGAAAGAAAATTGCTTAACACAGCAAGAAATGTCTTATGTCGCCACAGGAGCAGTGACATCATTCTGTGCTGCCCTTCTCTTTCACCCTTGCCTGTTTATTCATCCCTTAATTCACTGGATACCACGCAGAGCTCCCAGGAGACTAAAACCTGTGGGTCCATGGCAGGAAGGCAGGTCTTCACCCTTGGCAGGGGTGGCCAAGGGCAGGTGCTGTGGCAGCCTGCAAGCCAGGATTAAGCCTTTTGTGTTCTCCCTGTCAGTATGTCAGTAGTTTTCTCCCCTTCCTGTCCTTCCCCAGCCCCAAATCCTTGGTTCTTGTGGAGCTGTGTGACTTTTGGGAAGCAGAACATGGATGTTCCAGTGATTATCACACTGATGTGATAGCTGACAAGGGCTCAGTGGGCACCAGGGAGAAACTGGTCCTGAATTTATGTGCCTTATTCTCAAACACTTTGCTCTTGGTCGTGAGAAGCAGAGGGTTTCATGCAGACCTGAGAGGCAAATCAGCCTATGGGGAAATTCAGTTATGGGAAATAGGCTTAAAATTGCCCCAAAATAAGGCTTAAAACTGTCTTATAAGCCTTTAGCCCAGACCAGAGGAAAAAGTGTGTGTTTGTCTTTCTTTAGGGCTTCACAACACCCAGCTCTAAGTGTCACTAGCCCGCAGAGGAACAGGAGTGACCATAATGCTCAGAAAATACCCCCATTCGCTACGTCAAGCTCTTCCAGCGACACATCAAGCAGCTCTTCACTTTCATCAGAACCAACCAGCCAGATCTCCATGGGTCAGGATCAAACCCTGCTGGACATCACCTCCATCACTAGATTGGCCCCAGGAGAATCACCAAACCCTCAACCACTCCAGCAAAGAGATACAAATTTAGCAATATCGTGTTCCAGCCCACTCAGAGCAAGGACTATTCCAGCGTCTTGCCCAGCCAGCCTCAGGCTCAGTCTAACACCCAGCTCAGCCACACCACAGCAATACTCTGACTCCTCTCCAGTCAGCCCAGGGATCAATGCAGCTTCCTTCTATACCTTCTGTCCTCACACAGCACAAAATGAACAAGCTTCAGCTTCAGATCACACACTGACCCCAACCAGGACAAGCACAAGGCCTCCAGCAACAACGACTCCTGAAGAGAGTTCCCAGGCTCCTGGCTATTCTAAAACTGACTTAAAGAATACAGGAAAGGGGTTTGAATCAGATCTGGAAGATCCTGATCATGAAAGGTATGTATCTAGACCATACAAGTCTCTAAGTCCTCAAATGACCCACTTGGGTCTAGTGTCATTAAGAGCCCCTCATAAAGAAAGTTAAATATATTTTATGCTTTAGATGTTTCCAGTGTTTGTTTTCCAGTAGCTACCCTGTGCTCCCACTAAACCCTATTATCCAAGAAGCAAAATACTCTGTTTGCTATACACCCATTTAGTTCTCCAGACCTGATGACAGACCACCCCTGGGCCAGGTCATCAACCTCAGCTCCTTCAGCAGGGCACAGTTTTAAGGTGCCTCCTTTCCTTCCAAAATGACACAGCACATCTCTCCCTTGTACCAGCAGAGAGAAACTCTGCTGCCCCCGTGGAGCCCGACAGATCAGAGCTGGGGATGATGCTCAGAGACATGGCCGGGATCTCCCTCCCAAACCTCCACCTCTGCTCCGACCCCAGGCAGGCTGGGCTGGTTTCACCCCTCCTGGCCTCTGAACTCCACCCTGTCTCTGCAACTTCTTTCCTTGGCAGGAGATTTGTGACCGCAAAGGAGTTCCAAGCCATGGAGAAAGAACTAGAGGATGTGAAGGAAGACCTGAAATGCCTGAAGTGGAAGGTGAGGCACATTGGTGAGACGGTGCAGCCCCTGGCCGAGGACAGCAAGAGGTACAACGGCTACACCCTGACGGAGCTCAAGGCCATGGTGCAGTTCGAGGATGACCCCTACAAGGCCGCCCACAAGATCCTCACCGCGCTCTTCAGTGATGTCTACAGGCCACAGCACCCCCCCACCGAACAGCCCTGCAACTCCCGGGCTCTGCCCAGGCCCAAAATAGACCCAGAGCTGTACATGGTGTACTGTGACATTCTGAAAAGCATATTCCCTGGAATTACCAGCCAGACCTTGAGGGAAGAGACGCAACACATGCAGAAAAGCGCCCAGAAAGCAGTGCAATAACAGCAGAGCCCGCAGAGGCTGTGCAGAGTGAGAGGTCTCTGGTGGTTTGAGGACTGAACTGTGGTAGGTGCCAGTGGTTGAGTCTGTCCCTTCCAGGTATGGATCGTCTGTAAAGATGTTGGTGAGCTCTGAGCCCTCATGCCACTTGCCCAATGAGACAGAGTGGGAAGGCATCCTGCACACTTCCCACACGTTAAAAAACAATTGCTCCTTTAGTGTCTCTTTCAATCTATGGACGTTTCCTTGTTTCCAGCAACTACAAATGCCAACAAAAGAATCCCAAGAAGGCATTGTACGTCCAAGCAAGGGCCTTCTCCCAGCCCCAAACAGACCAACCAACCAGCATCTGGGTAGTTTCTATTTTCTAGAGTGTATCATTCATTAAATGACATTACTTGTTAGAAAATCGTGCCTGTTTTTTTTTATTTGTTTATCTAAAGGTGCTTTGTATATCAAAACAATCAGCATCTGGAAATATTTCACACATATAATAATATATGATATAATATATAATAATATAATGATTCCAAGAACTGGAGTGAGATCTGGGCATTGCAAACCACCCTCCTCTGCCCACCTGCATCCTGGGTTAACCCAGGGCAAGGCAGTGAGGAGCTGGGGTGACCCCAAGCAGGTCCCCTTTCAGGTAACGGGGCCAGGGGACAAGACTGTGTGATGTGCCCCTAAAACACCAACCCAGCAGTGAGACAGGTAAAGGTCTGTGACCTCCAGCTCTCCCAGTCTGTGGTGACTGGGCTGGCAGACCAGCTCAGAGGTGTTCACAGCCGTGCTTTGCCTTCCCACAACGTCGATGCCGAAAGGCTGCGGCCCCTTGACGGGGTATCACAAGGTGATCTCTGCTGTGGAGCCTGCCCCAAGGGAAGGGGGCTGCTGGTCATGGAGGACACACAGGAAAACGGCCCTGGAGCTCCTTCCTCCTCATCTGGGAACCATGAAAGCACAATGGATGAACAACAGTTTGTGCCCCAAGTTCTGCTCACAGGGATGGCCATTCTGTAAAGACCTGGTGAGGGTGGAGGGATGTCCTTGAGCCACTTTGCTCAGTACCAATGGCAGCCACTGCTCCCCTGCCCCACTGGGTCACCCACTCCCATCCAGACTCCTCACCACTGTTTGGAAACAGTCACTTCCCCAGTATCAGTGTGACAAAGCCATCAAAACTCAGGACACGTCTGTCCTGCACACGGCTGCTGCTCCCTGCCAGGCCACAGGGATGGCAAAAGGTAACCTGTGAGTTCAGCCCCCCTTTCCCTCTGCTATAATCCACTTCTTAAGCTTATTTCAAAAATAACAGGGAGGAGGAATAAAAAAACCAATTACAACAAAAACCCAAAAGCAGATCATTCCCTGTGCCACCACAGCTCCAGACACCTTGGGCAATGGGAGGGGGCAGCACAGTCCAAGGACACGCTCTGAACCTGCTGGGCACATCTCCACAGGGACACTGACTGCTGTAGGAGAGCCCCTACCCGCCTTTCAGCACGATGGTCTCTGCTGAGCTTACAAATGTGTTGTTTTAAGCTCCCTGTTATTAGCAATTTATTTTACTTACAAGCTGCTGTGCAGACACAGCCACAGCCCTGCCCACGCACCCCCTCTGTGCCACACTGCAGCCACCACCTGCGGCCACACCAGGCAAATTCCGAGGTGCCCACAGGGATACCCAGGGCTGTGCACAGTGTGTGCCCTCGGGGGGTCACAGCACCGAGGTGAGGGACAGGGAGAAGGCTGCCCTCCCTCCCACCTTCACCGGGGGGCACAGAGGTGAGTGCAGGATGGTCAGAGTTGTTGGACACGCAGTATCCCCTCAGAGCAAATCACCCACCCTGGGGAGCACTGTGGTGGAGCACCACAAATCACCCCGAAGGCTCTGGGCACCGTGGAGGGGATGTTTGAGTCTCACAGGAGCACCCCCTGCATCCTGTTCCGCCTTCGTGGCTCTCATAGGAGAACACATCCCCTTGGCTCACATGGATGGCTGACCCTCCTCCCACAGAGCTCACACAGTTACTGCTCCACACTAATTTTCCCGTGGCAGATCAGACCCCCAGCTCTCTCAGAGGTCTCTCTCCAGAGCTTTCCATAACTTCCACAGAACCAACAAAAACACAATTTAGGGATTAGCAATATCAATCTTCATATGTTGCATTGCCTGCCCTCTCTGCCTGCAAAATCTGAACACATTTGTGAGAACAGGCTCTGTGGCTTCTCCTGTTCATGAGGCCTGACAATGTGATCAGATTATCACTTTTAGCCTTGTTCTCCTCACGCCTCAGATCCAGCACAAGTCTATGAATTATTTTCATTAGCCTTACGTCATCAAGGCTGGCTCTGTCAAAGACTGTCAGTTCTGGGTCCCTTTCAGGTTGCAGAGTCTCCTTCTTCTGGGTCAGCTGTGATATGAATCTCCTCTACCCACTGTACAGATGTGCATGTTATCCTGATAGTCCCAGCTTTTAGCTATTCCAGTGGAACTTCCTGGTTATTTGCATCCAACCAGAGTCGGTCAGTCTTGCCAGGCCTTCTATATATTATAAGTAGGCATCTGCACCTTCTGAGCCCTCCAGTGTGTCCCCAGTGCCTTGCCAGCCATGGCAGCCCATGTGCTCAGCTGTGAGGAAACTGGGAAAAGAGCAGCAGGACAAACCCCCTCCATCTGTCCTTTACAGACTCCTCACTTCCCCCTTTTCCTCTGCTGCATTTGTACCTTGGAGGCAGCTCTGCCTCTGTGAAGATGTCTCAGTTCCTGCATTATCTGCACCTTTGTGACCATTTCCAAAACTTGAGGCACCTTCCCTGATTTTTACACAGGTAGAAAAATCCACTGATTTTCTCCTGATTTTCCCAAGTGCTTCTCTTTGTTGGTGTTCCTGCACATCACCAAATCCTCTCATCCTTTACAAGCCTCAGCTTTCCTTCCTGGTTTTGCTTCCCTAGGTTTGCTGGGGAGAGAAACAGAGCTGCCTGCCCACAACTCCCAAGAGATTTTCTGTGTCCAGTCTATTTTTTTCTGTAGTCACCCACTCCTCACACAACAGGAGGGCGAGGGCTGGCCGCCCACACCCGCAGGAAGAGCCCTTCTCCTCGCAGGGTACAAAACTGAGTCAGCACAGCCAAAGTAAGACAGCAGTGTCTTAAATACATGGGCCTGAAAGCAAGTTTTTTGAGTTCATTTTTAGCATCCTGTACTTGCCAGAACGTGTCCTGTAACAAGCTTGCTCTGTCTCAAGGCTCTGGGTCTTGCTGCCTGGTGTTCAGGGAGAAAGGCAATTACACAGCCCCATTATTGTGACAGTTAAAGGGATTCAGCCATTGTTCCTCTTGGACAATTCTCACTGATTTGCACTGTGCCTCCATGGCTCCTTAGCATAAATAAGCTTTCTCTCCAAAATGTTATCACCTCCACTTGCACACAGACAGGAGGAGTAGGCAATCAGACACACAGTGAAAAATTAGTCTTTAAACTCATGTAGCATTCCACCTATTCTTTGTTAAAGTATATAAGTCTATTTTTTCCCTCGAACACGTACTCTCCAGTCTGAAGACCCAATACTGGACCAAATGATTCCTCCCTTCCTTTCTTAACTACGGGCATTACATTCATACCCAGCTCCAGAGAGTCATTAGTATCACACTTATTCAAAGTAACAAGCTGTCTGTTAGCTGTTCATCCCTGCACGGATCCTGAGCACCACAGGCTGCCTTCCCCTTGTCATCTCTCAGAGCAGATACCTGGTCAGAAGTGTGAGGACATGAACACTTTTCCAGCCTCAGGCAATCTGTAGATTGTACTGATTGATTGCATTAAATAAGCAACCTATTAATATGCCCCATGCTGTGGCTCGATAGGCTCCAGTTGGCAGAACAGTCTCTACAGCAGATAAGTTACGTTAAACAGAGAGTCCTGATGCATCCTGGCCATGGAATCACATGGTAATTTCAGCTGGAAAGGTCAGCTTGTCCAACCCCACCATTCTAGTAAAAAAACCTGAATATTTAGCTCTGTGTTGCAAAAACTAAAAGATTGCAATACAACAAACATCTAACAACTAAAGAAAGAAAAAAAAAAGAAAAAGAAGAGAAGAAGTTAATTTACATCTGCATCAGTGGATAAAGAAGATAAATGGCAAACTTTCTGTGGCACTAGTTGGGAGGGCCCTTCACTGTGCTTGGATCTACATGCATGGCCGATTCATTTGTCAGCCTTCTCATTAATATCTCTAATTCATAACTGCAGTCAAAGTCACTCGCTGATCCATACATTTTATGACCTCATGGTTACCCCTTCGTACTGTTAATAATAATATCCCTGCATAATGTGAGTGTTTTATGCAAAACAAGTCTACCAGGACTTCTACTTCATGACTTAAAATACAGCAGAATGAGTTTTAGGCAACTGTCTGCATCTTTATATAATTTATTGGCATTATCTGTCCTGATATGGGAGTCACAAGGGTTTGGGCAGTGCCATTAATTACCATTAATCCCTTCTCCTACCTGAATGCCTGCTCCTCAAGGTGTGTTCTCTACACATTTATATACCCGGTGCCTCTTGCACACTCCATTTCAACTTGACTTTAGGAATTTTCACATTAAATCTATAACCTTTGTTTTCCAAGGTAAAACTGCCTCTGGAGACCCTTTTCCATTTCTTGTATCCATACATTTCTGTAAGTGGTTATTTTCCACTGTGAGCTGGAGCCCTCCCCCGTGGACCTCTCCCTCCTCTGAGGGGTCTGACAGGCAAACAAGTGCCCAATAAGTCATCCCCTGACCCCTATTCTCAACCCACAACCAGGTGACCGAGGTGCAGGTCTCCTGAGGGCCTTAATGCTGCTTCCTCAGCAAAAAGAGTGACACTGGGGCATCCCAAAGGGCCTCAGCCAGAATACACAAGGACAGAACATGCACTGCTCTACCTGAGCCCTGTCCTGAGAAATGCAGATCTTAGCTTCTTGCAGATTTATTATGAAGAGTAAATTATCTGAGTGGTCCAAAGAGAGTGATTAAAATACACATCAATGTCTTGCTGGGTCAGTGGGTTTTGATCAGATCTCCCATTTTGTGTTAATATTCAGACACGTTACTATCCCTGAGAGATGAATAATAGTGGTTATTTAATTTCTCTGACAATATTAAACATAATGAAAAGTCATACTATCATCCCACATCCTTCCCCATGAATTCTGGCCACAGACAGATCTCCTGTTGGTAATGGAAATGTCACTTTGATTCATCTGTTCACCAACTAATCCTTACCAAACAATCTCCAGTATATAGCAAGCCATCCCAAAACATTCCCTTGGAAACAAGCCAGAGCCGACATTCACTGTAGATTAGTTTTTACCACTGTTTAGGCTCAGACCATTTCAGGTAGCTTTGCTACTTACTCTATTTTTAGCAGTGTCTCCAGCATACCAGGAAAGAGGCAGATCATGAGACTTCTGCTAATCTGCAAATCTGAAATTATAGTTGGGAGATGGAATTTATTATTACACAGCTCGATGACAACAGCAGAGATGACCTTTCTGCAATGCCAAAAGTCTTATCCACGCTGATCTGGGCCTTTAATCAGTGGGGAAAAGTACAGGTTATTATATGTCAAAGGAAAAACTTTTTCCCTATTAGGAGAGTTAAGCATTAAAACAGATTGCCCAGAGAGGTTGTGCAGCCTCCATTCCTAGAGGTTCTCCAAACTGATTGAAACCCTGTGTAACCTGATCTGACTTCAGTAAGGTCAAAAAAACCCCAAAAACTGTATAATTGCAGAAAACAGTCAGGAAAACCTTTGCTGAATAGGAGCACGGATGCAGGAATAATAAAAGGCAGGAACAGCACCATCAGTGTGTTACACTTCCTGAGCCCACTGGAGAGCAGGGGGTGCTGTCTTGTCCCAGCTCCCCTCCCTGTGCTGGCCAGAGCCTCCTCCTGCCAGCCCTGCACACTCAGAGAGCTGCTGTGCCCCCAGACCCCTCTGATGAGAGATAAAAGCTCTCTCTTGCTCGAGATGAAAGTTCTTTCCCCAGCTTGTTACACACAGAAACCTCTATTCTGGCAGCCACCTCATGCTGCCATCAGGCAGGAGAGGATTCTCAGTGAAAGAGATGGAAGGGCTCAGCTGCTCCCAGTTCATCGTGTTTGCCACAGGAACCCTCTCTTCCCCGAGTACAATGCTCGTGCTGGGGGAAGAGTAATTTCCCTGAGAAACCTTCCCAGCCATAGCAGTTTCCCCTGCATTCCCTCACCCTTATCCCTACCACACATGCTTCCCTTCCAAGCCTTTGCCCAACATAGGTTTCAGCTGCAGCTGCACTGACTGCGATACACTTTGGACACCAGTCCATAATACTCAGCTGGGCTCACGCTCTCAGGGGGCAGCAGCCAAGGACCAGACTGCTCCTGGCCCTTAGGATGGCTCTGAGGTGCAGTGTCCAGATCCAACACTTCCCCTCAGCTCTGCTCCCACCTCCTGCCTCCCCCAGGGCCAGCAGACTGCCAGGTAACAACTAACTGTTCCTTGGCTGGGAAGGAGACTTGGCTGTTTCTAAGTTTCTTTAGCATTCTTTGACATTCATCTCCACACACTTAGCCCAGCAGGATGTTCTTTGAAAAACCACTGTGTAGGTCCTTTTCCAGCTAGATCCAGATAAGCTGAGGATAACAAGCAATCAAGGTCTTAAAACAACAGCTCACGAATCGGTAAGAGGGAAGAGTTGAGTGTGAGTTAATTGCATCTGTCTGACCTATTTCCTTAGATTTATGGTTCCCCAAAATGCCCATCCTCTCACCCCAGACTGCACAAAATCTGTGCCTGCTGACATTTTTGGAAGTCCCACGAGCAATAGGACAGAGACCAACACTCAGGGTTTGTGAGTCAAGTTGATTTTGGTCACAGCAGAGACCTCGGGTGAGTTGAAAGCTAAAGGCAGGATTTCACAGGGGTCTCACTGCATAATTGAGACCTCCCAGAAATAACCAGTGTACCTGGGAAGGCTGCTCATGAGGTGCAGGTTTTCTTCTCCTAATTAGAGCCAAAGCAGTGAGCCATGGGTGAAGGACCATGGAAGCAACATTTCAGGCTGGGAAACTCCTACCCTGCTGATCATTGGGATGGTCAGTCCTCTCCTTCACCAGGAGCTCAGAAAGGGAACACCAGAGAGCCCTCAGACAGAAAGTCTATAGCCTGATTTTCTCCTTTTCCAATAATTCCTGGGTCAGTAAGAAAGAAGCCACCAATTGCAAATGTTTCCTTTTATGTCCAGATCTCAACACTGCAGCACTTCACAGGGTCCTGAGCCAGGGTGATGGGAGCTGATGCTGTTAGACAAGGGTGGAAAATTGATCCCTTCCCAGCAAGATTTAGAGGCCAGTCGGACAAGAAATTACTCCAGCTGGGCACTCCGTCCCCATCTCTCAGCTCTTCCTGCAGCTCGGAGATTCACTCTATAATTGCTTTCTTAGTCCACATTTTATCCTCAGCTGACAGAATTCCATTAGGGTGATACAAGCTGTGTGATAAAGGGATGTTTGTGTCTCACATGGGCTGTAAGTCATTTCTCAGCAAACAAGCAAATAGTCACAGAAATGGGCAAAGAGGCCACCGAGCCAGGAAGCCACTTCTTGTGCTCTGAGCAGCAGGACCTCAGCAGGCAGATGGAGGCAAACACCCTCCCAGTGTGTTATGGTCCTCTCTGTCTCCCTCTCTGCTCTTTGGAGGAGACACCTCCACCATGAACAGTTGTCTCAGCAGCATTTTTGGACAATAATCCAGCAGGCAGACCCACAACACTGGCATCCCTGGACATGGGAGCCCCACACAAACAGGAGCTGTGACCACAGGGGGTGGTAACACCCCAGATCAGAGAGAATGTGCCCTGTATATGGGAAATGAGGTGAAATTAAAGTAATCTTGTCACACATCTGAGCACATCCATCTGAAGAGTGTAACAGGTTGGTCACACCCACAAGGCAAAGAACAGTGATTCTGAACAGGACCTTCAGGGCAAAGGGAGACCTTCTAAGCATAATGATGCAGCTGAAAGACAGACATGATGGGGAAGAAGCTAAAAGGGAATACAGGAAGGTGCCCCAGGTGCTGCAGAGTGCCTGCAGTACTGGTGAAGCCAGTGCCAGGTGGTATTTGATGGACTTTACATTTCCTGAGGAATACTGGAAGAGATTTGGCTCCTTCAGTGATGTTTGCCATAAGAGCAGCTCCTGTTAGAGCTCAGCCTCCCAGATCAGCAGCCCCAGAACACGGAGGGCAGCCTAAGGCACCCCTCAACCATGTGCTGGTTTGGACTCTAATCACTCACTGCATCCCCCAGGCTGGAGCAGGGGTGATCCAGCAGTGAGGACAGCGGGAGCAGAGAGCAGGAGGGAATGGGAAAAGCTTCTGTCTTGCAGATCAAAGGCAAAGTAGACTTTGTCCCCTGCAGGTGGCAGAACTCAGATGTCAATACAGCCCTTCATGTCTGCTCTTACCTGACTTATGCTAGGAAGTGAGGTTTTTCTGGAAACTCAAGGAAGTTTAAAGACTCAACATTCCACCTCCCTCCGACACTGCCCTCCCCCTCACACCCTCACTGGCAGCAAGTCCTATCTCTGCCCATTCCAGTGTGTTTGTTACCTGGGGTACAAGATCTCTGTCCAATCTCATAACACCCAGGCACTCCTGGGCACTGCCAGGCTCCTGCAGGTTTTCCCAGCCTGGCATTCATCCCTGGAATGGTAGGACTGGACATCACGACAGAGAATGACCTACACACCAGGAACATGGTGAAAGTCCAGCAGGACCAGGACATCTTATAGAAAACAGCATCACTTCAGCGGGATTCTGTAGTGCAGTTTATGTCCCAGTCCTGTCTCAGCCATGAGAAGGGCTCAGTTTAATTTAGCTGTTCCATGTAGCTCCTCATGTGGCTCTTATGGGTTCATGGATGAGTCTCCTGACTCAGGAATACACAACCTTCCATGTCTTCTATGCTGCCTTTTACACTGCACCACTGCTTGCTCCCTTGTGCACTGACAGGTGCTTCTCCCTGCTGTTTAAATGCTACTGGATTAAAGCACAAAAAGGTAGAAATTGAAAAGTTGCAGGCCTTCCCAGGCATCCCAGCTTTCAGATTACACTGTGAAGACTGATAAAAATATCTTTTTCTAGATCAAAAAATAGGCAGCCTGACATGTACTTCCTCACAGATTATTTCTTTATCCCCTGCCCTTCTCAGTGTCACTGCAGGACAAACAAACTCATTTCTGTTATCTCGATCCATGCCCTTTAAACCAAATCACAACAGGTAAAGGTGAGCAACTACAGTATAAACGTTTTTGAGTGGCCCAGAAATTGGAACTGAGTGAAAGTTTAATAATTTACATCAAGGCCTTCAGCAAGAATTCATTCCTTCCTTTTCATTTGCCATGCTTCTGACAATGTCAAATGATGTCACTGGGCACATTCTCACTGAATTACTCCTGCTGAAACTGTGCCTGGCATTGACTGAAGTGCTCTGTGGGGATCTCCTTCACTGCATGTTTACTCTTCCTCTTGTCCCCCCTGTAAATGCCAGTCTGGCATGAATGTACTTGTGAGCAGCTAGTTAAAAAAAGGTGAAAAATGGAATAAACCCTTTGCTTTAACCCTGATTCACTGAGGAAATGAGTCAAGTGCCTCTGTTTGAGTGTATAGAGTTGACTAGGGCACTTAATTATTTTTGGTTATATAAAGGGTCATTACATCTCAGGTCCAATTAGGAGGGCAAATGCTGACATCTCCTACCCCACAGGGATGAGTGAAGCATTTTCTAATCATTATGCTACTTTCCATAAATGTTTGGCTGGAATCAAGGCCTCCACCAGGCCGTGCCTGGGTGGTGAGTGTCATCCCAGCGCAGACACAGACACTGCAGGGGAGGATGTTCCACAACTTAACAACTGTTTTGAAGTACTTTAAAGACTTTCACGCTCTTTCCACAGTGTGGCAATTGTGGGGAATCTCTTCAGTGGGTACAAGGGCCGTTAGGAGAGGATGGCAGAAGGTTGAAGCCGTTAAACTTCATGCCAGAGCAGCTGCTCTGGACACACATTTCCAGGGGCAAAAGGTGTGAAAGCTGGCTGCAGTTATCAACTGGCTGCTGAGGAAGAGCTGGTGACAGGGAAACAACAGCCAGAGAGAGCTGTGACCCATCTGAGCTTGACCAAGCATTTTGAAATAATTGACAAAACCTGGAGTTACCTCAAAGGATTAGGACTGAAAAATCATTAGTCCATCATACAGGACTGGAGAGGCTCCAGACAGATACAGAGAAGACAGATGAGCATAGGAAGTCCTCACCCCCTCATACCTTTTCAGATCAATAATAAGGATGCTGTTCTGTGCCAGGAAACACAGCAGATTTCATTTCTCTGCCCATTCAATGCAATTTGCTTAGAAGAACAAACAGTGTGACATCCCATTCAGAGATTGCCTGCATGACAAATCTGTGGTTGTGCCTCAAGTCTTCAAAACCTTGCTATAGCCTCTCCTCTTCCAAATACAGACATTTACATCTGTTCTGAGCCCTCACAATATCCCTCCTTTCAGCTCCTCCTGTTTTTCATTTTGGAGTTGCCTGTTCTGTGATTTGGAGCAAAAATTAGAACTTGGTTCTTGGTAGAGCTACACCATGAAACACTTTATGGGGAGAGTTCTCAGAAAAAGGTTCTTTTGTCAGTGCAGACTGGGAAGAGCCCTTGAAAAAAGTGCAGTGTACTCTCACACACTATTTTACATTTAGAAATAAAGTGGTTTGTATTTAGTACAAAATACATTTTGTTGGTCCATCAGTACATAGAAATTTGGGAAATGCATTGCTATCTTGTGTCTTTTCAGCTTAGCCAACAGCAGTGAAGTTTTAATAAGCAAATATACAAAATATTACACTCCTGACTTAGGACAGAAAGGGAACCAGAACAGTTTGATTCTACAGCAACAGCTGCAACAGTAACTTTGTTTTATGTCTAAAAGCACATCCTGACTTCAGTGTTCAGTTCTCTCTGGAAACAATCATGGAATCATCAGCTGGCTTGGGTTGGAATGAGCGAGTTCTAAATGAGAAAGGAAGAATCTACAATGGAGGAAACTTATTCAGGTTGTCACACATACCAAATTTTCAGTGAAAAGTACATTTGCATAGCAAATCCTGCAGCATATTTATCTGGTTAGAGCTTTTGTTCCAACGACTACATAGCAGGGTATTTTTTGTGTAAAAATGCACTCTGCTCCTTACCTTCTGCTACTTAAAATGCATTTACCATTTCTCAGAAGTGACAATATGTTGCTGGCAACAGATGTGGATAGTGCAGCACAGAAGCATGGCCTCCTTGTTCATATAAACAAGAGCAGGCAAAATAGGAGAAAAGAACATTGCTCTGCAGCAGGAGGACTCTGAAGAATGTGTAGAGTGCCTGTCAATGGCACTCCAGGTAAAACACCTCATTTGCTTTTTTCATGGTAGTGAAATAATGAAAGAAATTATTATTTCACTGCAAAACATGAAAGAAATGACAGCTGAAATGCACTTGCTAAACCTTGATAAACCTTATTCCTGATCTCCATTTCCTAAAAGCATCCATCACACTTCTGCAAGCCCAGGGGAACATCTCCAGGTGTCAGAAACAGTGTCAGCTCCTGCTGAGAGCCACGGCATCAAAACATGCAGTGGCAGCCCAGAGACAGACAGGTAATTTCCTCTAATAAGTGCATTTCCCAGAGAACTGTTTACAGGCATCAGAAATAAAGCAACATTTCCTTCTAGTGAGGATCTTCGTGATCATCCAGCTAGGATTTAGGAAAAAAAGCTTGAGAAACAATCTGAAAAACCTGTGGTTATAAAACCATCCTGCTTCACCCAAGTTCTCAGTACTTGGCAGGAACAGTTGTCAGCAGTAAAGTTCTCACTCTCTCCTTTATGTTCCTTCCTCCCTGGATTTTCAATTAAGAGATGAGGGGAAAAAAATCAGACAGATCATGAAAAAGAACCCCCAGGAAAATAAATTCATGCTTTAGATTTCATTCTGCAGAAAATTTCCCGTGGCAAATAAAACTGCCCCTCATAAGACAGGAGGTGGTTCAGCAACAGCAGACATAGAAAATCTTCCATTTGGATGATGCACATCTTGGAGATCTGGATTGCAGTTATTTAGGGTTGGATGCATCCAGGACTTCCCTTGTTATCTTTTCCTCCTCTGCAGCCCTTTCTCACACATGCAGGTTTTTGGACGCAAGGCTGTGAGGGAAAATGGAGCTGGTTTAGGACTGCACACTAACAGTGAAGCCACAGAGTAAGGTGAGGAAGAAAAATGCCCATTTCTCTTTCCATCCTAGAAGGAAAGCTGAGCTGTTCTTCTCAGTGATGTTTCTTACACTGACAGTGAGTGTTGCCACTTTTTGACAGTCCCACGGATTTGCTTTCCCATGGAATCTGGTCTGAATTTAATGTTGACACTGACCTGAGTAGAAGTCTGGACCTTCCCTCAGGAGGGGACCCTCTGAGGTCTCCTCCAACACAAATCATTGCACAAATCTGTTATCAACAACCCCTGTGGCTGATTCCAGCACACTGGACAATAGATGTGATGGCCATGACAGTGAGAGCTGCTCTCCTGGCCGTGTCTGCTCTGCAACCCAGGATGTCATTCCAACAGGCACAGAGGTGTCCAGGAGACTTTTGGCACAGCCTGTGCTAATATACTAATAACTTTCAAGCTGTTTTTGTACAGGCAATGGCCTTTCAAATCCTTCTGCTACAGAACTGTTATTAAAAGCCATCAAATAATTTCTGCAACACTTTCTGGAGAACTAATTGGAGAAAGTGTCATGCTCAGGAGAGAAAACCAATCATGAATATACCAGCTTGGGTGAGAATTTGTAATGTATTTAGGGAGCTATTCTGAGTAATTTACAATGAATGACTGGGACTCTTCAGACTATAAATAAAATCTACTCTTTCTCCTTGGGAAAAAAAACAGGGGTTGTCTTTTTAATTATCACTTTCAAAGAGAAAAGACCAACCAGAAAGACAGTGGGAGGAATAAAGTCAACATGTTTTCCCCCTTGTTACACTTATCATGATTTTGGATTTGCTCAAGGAGCAACAAGCAGCTGATACTCAGACACATCTGCATCATCTCTAAAGCTGCTTACAACACCAGTGGGGATCCAATGAGCCTATTATTCCAAAAGCTATCTATGAACCTGCACTATTAATATGAATTTTCAATTTATCTTCAGTCAGTTTCTTTCCTAAGGACTTTCCCATTTGGGTTGGTATAAGCTAAATATGTCTTTGATCTGTATCATCCCCTTTCAGATTTAGATATAGAATAAAAATCCACCAGATTATGAAATTCGTAGTTTGTCTTTCTGTGGTAGAAAAAGTAGAGCTAAATACATGTAAGAGGTGTAAGACTCCCCAGTTTTCCCTGTTTAGGTCTCTAAAAATGTTCATTATTCACACTGTGTCTGTAGGAAGTGATCAGAAGAAAACTGTGGAAGACAGAATTTACCTGGATCAGCCACAACTTGCTTCTTTTTGCTGTTTGTGACAATCTCATTTTCGTTCATCATTCGGACATCCTGGTCTCCCACATGATTGCTGAAAAGATGCAAATCAGTACAACAGCCAAAATAATCAACATTGTGAAAAGTTAGGAGAGTTTTTTATGGAAAAAGTTACCAAAAATCACAACTTTCTGTCTGCACCCACCTGAAGGATTCCTTGCCAGTTTTAATTAGTACACATTCATTCAGGCACACATTCAAATATAAATATCATATTCACTCTACAATTTTCAAGCTTTGCCTACACAGCTTGAACCACATTAACCAAAGTGAGATTTTAAATCAGAGCTGTACATACAGGGTATAAAAATCCCTATATGGAACTTCACACTGCTTTGTAATACTGGAATAGCATTATTTGAAAGTTTTCTGAACTAAACAAAATTCATTTACTGTGACGAGCTTTGCTTTGCTGCAAAATTTTAACCATTTCTTTTGGGGAAAGAAGTAATAACTTCAAAGAGAAATTAAACTAAACAATTTACAGGGGAAAATGTGAGCTGAATGGAAAGGTGAAGAAAACATCACTAATAACATCTCCCTTTCACAGACAAAACAAAACATTTGTGCCTTTGGAACAAAAGAGGTGTATTTTTCTTTTCTCTACGAACACTGCACAAAATGGGTTTCTATTTTTGGAGAAAAATGTAATGTCTCCCAAACTGTCAGGGTGAAGCAGGGGAGCCAACACTGAAGGAAATCAGAACTTACACTATTGATGATAATATCAGACTCAAGTTCAGGGTTCATAAAATACTGAACAGTGACATGTAAAAGAGAACAGGCCACAGTCAGAAGTAACAACATATAAAAGCCCAAGACTATTTTTAAAATGAAGGGATATTATCCAGCATGTCTTCTATTGCTGCTGAAGTACCCTATATTTTAGTAGGGTGGGAGGTGAAAAAAAGGGGAAAGAAGATTGCAAACCAGGCAAAGAAAAAAGACCAAGAAAGCTCCTGCCCAGAAGCCTAGAAGAGAACAGACTCAGCATGTTCTCAACTGGAGAACAGACCATGCAGTTTTGTGACCCCAAAAAGATACTCCTCTTCAAAGCAAATCAAAGGATATAAGTCTTATAACACGTGCAAAGGAAGTTATGTGAAAAAGATCTGCTGCTTCTCTGTTTCCAAGAAAATAACTTTACTCACAGAAAGACCTGAAGCTGAGGAAAGTAAAGGTTCATTTCCCCTCCTACTCCTTTTTATATCCCACTGAAAAATCTCTCAGAACTTTTATTTCCTCCAGACCTTCTCATTTCAGTAACGTTTTCACTTGAAAAATTGCTCACCTCCAAATCTCACCACGACAACACAGCCACTTGTACAAAAACATGTCTCACACAACACAACCAAACAACAGTAATTTATTTAACATCTGACAGTTCCAGTGGCCAACAGCCAATGCTTTAGAGAAACCCAGGAAAACAAACCCTGCAGGCAAATGTGAACTTCTGTTCCTAATCAGGACAGCTTATGTTCCTCCTGCTAATTTCTAAATATTTGAATATCCTTCTGCATGGATCACATGCCATTTTTCCATGCAAAACTGGCCTTTTTTTTCCCAATGGTGAATGTGCAAGACATTCTATTTGTTAGCTGTCCAACATGTAAGAAAATGTTCATTTCTATAAGCTTTCATTTCTTCACTTTTCAATCCCATTTAAAATAAATTATTCTTTCAATCTTTATTTTCCTTTGCCAGGGACTGTTTTTTAGACCCTGTCAGTTCTAACCTTCTAAATGTAAGTGCATTTTTCACCGCATTTCATCACATTCTCTGTGAGATTGCCAACTTAGTGGTTTCAAAGTGTCATTCCTCCAAATGCAAGTCATTTCTCATTTTAGGAAGTTCATTATTTTAGAATGTTTATAAAATAGTAGAATTCTGGTTCCTTAATTAGCATCTGTGTCAAATCAGAGGACTTTGTTTTCTGTAATTTTGATGCTTGGTTCTTTTTCATTAACTTTCTATTTTTTCTCCCCTCTATGTAATATCATTGGGATTTATTATCCCTTCTCTGAGGAAGCTTAACTTTTTTCTTCTGTGTTTATAGGCTTTCATGAAAACACATGTAAATATAAATCATGAATCCCAGTAAGTGCCCATAAAGCTGGTAATTTGGTCTTTGTATCTAAAAACCTATTTATTTCTCATTAAGTGAGGCACTTTGGAAGGGAATTTTCTATAGCAATGCACATATTGCTGACATCAGTCACATGCACACATTGTTTAAAAACGAGATTCAAGATCCACTCACATACCTAATAACAGTTCTCTTCTCCTGATGGCAAATCTTCTCATCATCTGTGAAGAGGATGGTGTGATATGGGACCACTGGGTCGCAGGTTGGGAGGATTCCTGACACCACATGGCTCACCATCTCCAGAATCCCATTGTACACCAGCAAGTCATCCACCAGAAGCTACAGATATTTAACAAAACAAACAAAAAACCCACCTAGAAACCAACCATTGCTTTCAGCTATTGTCTCTAGCAATTAACTAGAAATCATTTTGCCCTATTTGTTACACAAATCTGCTCGTTAATTTAGCTTTTGCTCCTTAAAAACTTCCATTTCTATTCGCTGCTGGGGCTTGGGGGTTCCCCCTCCCTCCAAGTTTTTATGCTCTCACTGATGTTTTTTAATGCAGCTTTCAAGAAGGTAATTAAAAATGTATTTCATGTTTTACATAATTGCCATTCTATTCACTGGAGTGAATCACACTTAAATCTAGGAATTAATGAATCTCACCTCACTTCAGCTGTCTAAAACTTGGGTTTGTAGTTTAAACTAGTCTTCCAGGGCTGTTCTACAGTCAGTGGAAAAAGAAAAGCATTATCCTATCTTAAGACAATTATCTAAGAAAAAAATCAGATAAAGTGTTCTTTCCCTGGACAAAAAAAAAAGGAGGACAGATGACTGGCATAGATTAGTCATTTTAACACTAAATGCAGAGTTAAATGAGATGAATCCCATCCTTTGAGATTATATGGAATCACACTTCAGTAAACTGTGAAAATCCATACAGAAATCAAGCAGCTGATTCACCAGAACATACAAAATACACAGAAAATTTACTTACCCCAAACTCTTTCACACCTCTCTGAGGGGTTTTCGCATAATTCCATAACTTGATCATTGACACGGTAGTAGGTACATCAAAAATGACATACACCCTGTTCACCTGTAAAAGAGAATTAATTCATATTTAACAGCACAGATTCCCCCAAGAAATTAAATTCTCACACATGTTGCATCAAAAGAGGTTCGTATTTAAAGAGATGTAGCTGGACGTGAGGCAACCAATACCAAGGACTGAAGTTCAGCATCATCCCTGCTGATAACTCACAGATGTGGTTTCTACCCCACAGCTGCCCTCTCAAAAGGATGTATAAATTGCTAGCAGGTGACATCTAGACCATCCTGGTCATCCTGGACTGCCTGGTAATTGGAGGGGGGGGAGAGAGACACTTTTAATGAGTATTTCATCAACCAAACACAGACGTGCTTCAGGATAAGACAAATGGGTGCCTATTCTATTCTATTCCACTCTACTCCACTCTACCCTACTCTATTCTATTCTACTCTATTCTAATTCTGTTCTGAAGGGAGCCCACAAGAAAGATGGAGAGAAACTATTTACAACAGCCTGGAGTGACATGAGGGAATGGCTTCAAACTGAGAAGAGGGTCAGATTGGATATTGGGAAGAAATTCCCCCTGTGACGGTGGGGAGGCCCTGGCACAGGTTGCCCAGAGAAGCTGTGGCTGCCCCAGCCCTGGAAGTGTCCAAGGCCAGGTTGGATGTGGCTTGGAGCAACCTGGGATAGGGAAAGGTGTCCCTGCCATGGGTTGGTTGAGATGGGCTTGAAGGTCCCTTCCAACCCATTCTACAATTCTATTCTACCCTATTCCATTTCTTTCTACCAAATATGAATGGAATCCACCTTTCTGTTTGCAAGACTAAAATTTCTCCCATATCCCCTGACTTTGAAAGCTCTCCCAGAAATTTTGCAATTTTTGTGTGAGTTACACTAAGTGGAATGTAGAGATAATTCTCCAGATGCTTCCTAAACAATTATTGCTTGATGTATTATTCACTTTACTTTCAGTGACACTAATGCCAAGATGTTAAAGCCAAAGATTAGCCTGTAGGAAACCAATCTTGCCTGTTACAGTTAATTCTGTGCTATTCCTTTTATGAGCCACTATATCAACTTTGGATCAACATATCTTAAGCTTCATCTTTAGCATCCTCTGAAGTTTTAATCCTTTGATGTATTAGAGGAGATATCATAAGATATATTAAATCATTATGCTTTTTTTTTTTTTACTGAAGAAAGAAAGGTAAATGAGAACAATAGTAATGTTTGTATCTATGCTTTTCCACAACACAACTGGGGCATAGTCTCCAACAGCAATTGTTAGTCCCACAGTGAATGATAAATTTGATTAAAAAATCCATTGAAACAAATAAATAAAATGACAATCAGTAACAGGGGAACAAAGCATTCAAATTCTACTTAATTAATAACAAACTTGCAAAAGGCAAAACCACTTTTAGAATCAGAAAGAAAAAGACATGTAGAAAAGCTGTAACATAAATTTTCTTCAAGCTTGTGAGCCTTCCTATATAGCAAAGAGTTAATGCAGCTCTCCAGGCAGCCAGAGTGTTTTGGAGCAGCCCAGCACTGAGGATGTGAGGACACACAGGCTTTGGTTCAGCAGCCCAGCTACAGAGGCTGAGCATCAACAGCCTGATTGCTTAATCCAGTTGTACTTCCTGGCTGAACAACCATCCCAGGGAAGATGGAGGAGAGAAAAGTACTCTGTGGGTCTTAAAAAGGTGTAATTTGCTACAGTTCAAGGACAGAAAGCACCATTAAATTGCTTCTGCCTCCTGCATTTCACACATTATCAATTTACCCTTTAATACTGGTATTTTATGTTCTTCTGCAGTACTTTGGTGTCAGACAGAGCAACACAAAGCAGCGTCGGCTTCTCTGCCAGAACTCCAGGGACTGTTATTTCCCTTTCTGCCCCAGTGAAACAGCCTCTGCAAGCATGGCTTTTGTAAGGACAGGAGCAAACTCAGCTGGCTGTCAGATCAATCATTCGTCACATTATGATGGATATCTGAGCATCCCAGCAAATTACCAGGATTCACAATGTGAGATCTACACAGTAGGACCCTCAAGCATTACACAGACCGTCCACTTTCCTAGGAAAGGCAAGTGGTCACTATTCCCAAGTATACTTAAAAACTTTATCTTATTACACCCATTGCATTACAACATATCATGATAAAAATTGGCTTAATTCTGTGCTTTTAAAATTCCAATTAATAACGGAGTAAGAATTTTCCCAACACAGTTATAATGTATCACGTCAGGTTTACATTTTGTTCTGTTTTCAAATCCATCCTCTCCTAAGAAATAAACACAGCTTAATGATGTCCATAACAGGCCCATAAAAAATGTCCTCTCCCAAAACAAGGTCAGAACTTATCGAAATTTATCTGCTTTTCCTGTTTAGATATTTGATATCCCATATCTAAACATGGGACTACTAAAAGGGCTGAATCACTTGTGGCCTTAGGACATGAAATACTTAAGTCTGCCATCCATAATCTATGGATTTGAATTCAACACAGGAAACGAGATTAAATATAATTCTTACTGCTGGAACAACATTCACTGCATTTTGTAAAAATGAATTTAAGATCTCGGTTCACTCCAGTTTGAAAGGTGTTTATTGCACAAAATACACACATTAAGCTCCTCTGTCATTATCTTCATCATAATAACTCAAAAACCATCTACCAGCCTTGGAAATTCTGCTGTTGCACCATGGAGACAGGAATTACAAACCTGAGAAACCTCTATTGCTGCTGCCTGAGCAGTGGAGAGAAGCTGGAATAAAAAGCACTTCTTCTAAAAAGCAGTGATTTAATATCAGTTACTAATATCAAGTTCACCTACAAATTATGCATGTTTCCCCTTCCCTCTATGCTTCCAGCTACATCCACACACATCACTAAAACAGAATGGAAAGGGAAAAATGTACCAAGCCAGGCAGAACTGGTGTCAGCCACATGTGTCTGCCATCAGTGGTGTCATTGACTCTGTCAATGAGTTTGTCTGGAGTTCGGATGTCTCCAGACACATCTTCCAAAATGTTGACACTGTCTGGAAAAGCAGCAATGTCTGAAAAAAAGCTTTAAGTGTAAATAACTGAAAGCAGCACTTCAGAAACACCACATTTAAAGGTTCATGCTTGCTGTCCCCAACTCCATGGCTGAGTATTCACCATGACAACAGTGCTCCAAGTGCTTCACATAAGTAGCGTGGGGGCACATTTTTAAAAGCAGGACAACCCTTAAAGACTCTGGCACTCCAATTTATTTTTAAAATAGGAATAAATTCACTATTTAGTTTATTTTCAAATTATTGATGACTTCATCAATAAAAGTTATGTCATCAGGAACAGGCATATCTCAGCTCTTTGGTGACAAAGCCCCATTTTTTATGATAAGCTTGTGAAAACTCCTCATATCAAACCTATCTCAAGGTAAGTATCCTTGCAGGAGGTAGCCACCAGACTAGGGTTTGCTTGGGTTTCTCAAGGTTTGTGGTAAAAATCAGTAACTGTCTAATAAGACCTTTTATCAGCTCTTTGAGAGGGAAAGATTAAACCTCCCACTGAACAGGCAACCAGATTTTCTCTGTAAGAGAATATTTACATTAAAAACATACGTATGTTAAAGACATGTATGTTAAAGACAAAGAAATGTGGATGGATGGCACTGTCTTCAGCGTTATAAATCCTGAGCAATCCAGTTTGAGGGATATTAATTTCCCTTTTGTCCTGTTTTCTAAAAGGCCTGAGTCTCTAACTATTTATAAAGAATTTCTGGAATAACACAGCAATGCCTCAAGTGTTTAAGAAAAGCTCCAGACTCAGGAGTGAATTATCACATTAAGTACTGCACTAAGATAAATATGCTTTTTTAGGATCCCAATACATCCCATCAACACCACTGTACAGGCAGGAGCAGGAGATCATTCAAAATGAGCTGAAGGTTCTTTACCTGGCACTGGTTTGCACTGTAAAGCCATCCCAGCTAAGTTAAAGATCCCTTGCTCTTAAAACCGATTTGTTATCACTTCTCAATTTCAAAATGCTTCTTGTCCATTACAAATGTTTCAAGTCCATCATGTAACACACAAGATACAAACAAAAACTGGGAAAAAGCCTCTATTGCCTTTTCACTGTATCTGCTATTTCTTAGGCAATGAGGATCCTTAGAGACATACAATTCATGCAGCATTTGTGCTATTTATTCTTTCTAGTTGTCTAAGAAGTGTTTCTGCCACGTAAGTGAACCATGTGAATTGTATGTTGGGTATTGTATGTGAATTGTATGCTGGGACAGAGCATGGAAGTGTCACCTTGATGACTGCCAGTCTCACAAACATGCCCTTCATTCCCTATGTTGGTTATCCAGGGAACACTGAACCAAATTCAAACCCTCAGCCCTGATCTTCATGACTGGATCAGGTTTCTAGAACAGCCTAAATCTCCAGAACAAGAGCTATGAAAAATTTCTTTCCTGGGGCCCAGTGAAAGCTTCCACAAAAAAAGGCACCGAGCTCAACTTTTTCTTGTGAATTTAGCTCAGCAAACTTTCTGGTCCTTCCATTCCTCAGAAGAAATAAATGTCAACAGCAAAAAATACCATGTCCTTCTTAAGCCTTCCCTTCTCTAACCTTATCCTGCTTTACTGGTGCATCCCAAGTATATACTTTTCTGAAACTGTATGGAATACATAAAGACATACAGAAACAACATTCATCATACAAATAGAGAGAAATAGAAGCAGAGTTAATCACACAGGAGAACCTGGAAATGGAAGAAGATATGAAAATCTGAAGGGAGCAAACTGTGTGTCCACAGGGACAGAAGTGCTTGGTGTGAAAAGGATACTGTTCTCAGTTAGTAAGATTTGGTCTCCATGTTCATTGAACAACTCCAGTCCATTCAAACCAATGTAGTATGGATCACCCCAGCTTGTCAGGAGCTGAAACTGGAAAACAACTAAAAAGCAAAATGCTGTTAAGGAAAATTTCAGTACTGTTACTTTGTCCTAACAGACTATTTAATTTGCAGTTTGAAAAAGTATTGTGCAGCCCACATCTCCATGTCCAACACTCTTATTTGCAGTTCAGGAGAAAAAGCTATCAGAGTATCTGAAAACAGGCCACACAGGCCACTATTATGTTCCATTTATTTATTCCTAAGTCATACTTAATGCAAGCCTTTCTCATGTTCTTGGTATCCTGTTAACTTCTTAAAGCATTAGAAATTGTTGGATTCAAAAAGCTCAGGACTCATAACCATAGCATATAACTCTTAAAATATTCTCTATGACAAGTAAGAAAATGACAGAGGAGGATACAACCACATGGCATTAAGGGTGCTTCATAGTCCATGCTGGCTTGTTCCATTCTCTTTGACCCAGTCCTGCCAAAAAAAAACAAGTCAAACTGTTTCTTTATGTACCATTGGCTCATTCAGAAAAGAAGAGAACAAACCCAAAGGACTAAGCCTCCACAAACAGCCCCCCTGGCCCCTCCACCTGCAATTATGGACTAGACTGTCCTCTGATCTCAATAAAATCTGGGTAACAGTTTATAATTAAGACCCAATTAAACACTCTGCTCTAAGTGCTCCATATTTTCATCCAGGTGTCTCGTACAATTGGCACTGACAGAGAATAGGGAAGAACAGCAAAACAGTGAAGAGAAATCACGTGGTTCAGACAACAGAAACATCCTACTTTACCTCCTGTGCACTTTATTAGTTGGCTGGGGCTGCAGATAGTCAAGAAAGAGAATCTCTTGGGCAAAGTCAAAGTGGCAATTTCCTGGTCCCTTGCGGATGAGGAACCCCTCTGGTGGGGAGATGTTGTGCCCATCCAGCAACACATGGACCACCTTGGCCTTGTTTAAAACAACAGAACATGAGTTTACGTGACATGACACAAATTAAAATAGATTGCAAACAATTGCATTCACTTCAGAGGCTGAAACAATTTCAGTTATTTTGCTGTTTTTATTTCACCCCTGTATAGTGTGACATCCTTTGGCAAAAGAAAGCCTAAACCAGCAGATACCAGTGTCAACCCTCAGTGTGCAATTCAGTGTCATCACTGACATTGATGGGGATGGGAGAGGTGAGGATTTGGGGGGGGAAACATATAAAAAAAAATGTATTTACAGATGCTTCAGTCACTGCATCTGACTAGATCTCAGCAAACTGAAGCTTCCCTTCACAGACTGGAACAGGCCACCAAGGGAAGTGAGGGAGTCCCAATCTCTGGCAGGATTTAAAAGATGTGTAAATGAAGCACTTGGGGATGTGGTTTAGTGGTGGGACTGGCAGTGCTGGATTTACAGGTGGACTCTATGACCTCAATCTTTTCCAACCTAAACAATTGTGATTCCTGAGCCTGCAGCAACATTTGCACACGTGATCAGAATGGAAAAACTCAGCTTTTCAGCCAGCACATGTCACAAAGGTGATCTTAGGAGACAGTAGACTCATCATGCACCTGAATGCACTGCTGGGTTAGGCCTGATTGCTCAGCCCTGGCTGGAGCCACCCTTCCAGAAATCCCACAGCGTGGTGCTCTCTCCAGAGCAGCCTTTTGTGGCTCTGTTGCATTTACAGAAACCTGTATTTCACCCAGGGCTTTTCATCTTTGTGGCAGGTGGCACTTGGACTTTTCCAGGATCATGCAAACTCATCTGCCAAGCAGTGCTGTGTGTAACCTAAGGGCATATGAATAAAGAAAAGGTACCTGCACCAGACAAAAAGAATTGAGCTGTGTCCACATCATAGATGCAAACACGTCTTATACAAGCTCTGAAGATTAAGCTGAATAATTCAGTCATATTTATTCAAATGATGCAGGAGCCCTGGCCCCTTCACCCTCCCCCATCAGCACCATCTGGTGTTGTGTCCACGATCCCAGTCACAGAACAATTCAATCATGCAGCAACAATTAATCACTTCATCTTGCCCTGAAATACGTTAAATGTAACTTAGTCATAAGCAGCATTTATTGCCCTGAGTCTTTCACTAAGTACCAGTCTGGAAGGAATAACACCTGTAAAATGTAACAATGTGCCCTTATAACTGGCACTACAAATCAAGCCTGCTGATTAATGGACTGCACCAAAATAGATTCATTTAGTTAACAGAAAACTTAATTTAGTCTAAAGGTAAGTTTTCTTATCTTTGGATTTCACGCTGCCCAATATATAAAAGATGATTTGAGGTTAACTTAGGCTTGTATGCAAATATTTTCATTATTAGGATCCATTAAAAATATATATGCAATATTTATAGTTAAAATTCACATTTCAGGTGTCTAAGAATTTTAACATATTCTGAGCATTCTGCTAGTCCTGTATATTATCAGTGACCCGATATTCATAACAGTTCTCACCTTTTTTCCATTTGTAAGGGATGTTTTATTCAATTATAACTACATGCAACATCCCAAAAGCAACTAATCTTCAGGAAGATTTTTTTTTTTCTTGATTTGAAAACCTCGGGTATTTTACTAGACTAGAGGAGGTGTTCAGTTCATTTCCAAACAGCCTGAAGATTAATTAGGAAGGAATGTTTGTGTGACTACAAAGCATGGAGAAATAAGTATTTCTGCTCTCATCTTTAATACACTCGGGAGCAAAGAAAGGGAATATCCTTTTCATATCAGAAACTCTGTGTGCTACTTTCGAGCTGAATAAGTCTGCCAGGATAAGGAGGGGAAGTGAAAAACCCACTGAAATACACTTTCCCAAACGGACACACGTCGTGAATGGGAAGTCTGGAGCCTCAGAGATGAAATCTTACCTATTATACCACAGCTGCTCATATTTATGTGCCCTTTCCCGCTCTCATTCCTAAGTAATTCTCATCATCTGAGGAGGCACTCAGCCGTCACATATTGCATTTTACAAATGGCATAACAAAGCTTTCACAAGGTGATTTTTCACAGAGCTGGAAATAGCACCCAAGTCTTCATTCTGACAGTTCCCTGCCATTACCCTCTCACACTAAAGCTGTGAATAGAATCCAGCAGCCTGCAGCTGCCTAGAATATCATCATATCTCATGCCCAGGGACTCTTTCTTAGAAGGAACAGCAACACTTCAAGAGACAGATGTCATGATGCCCCAGGTTTACAGCCTAAAGCCTCTTTACTGTGACCCAGCCAATATCTTGCATTTTCAGTTTTCCAAATCATTTATTTTATCCTTTTACAGGACTGCAGTTATTTTATCTTTTTAAATTGTACCCACTCTAGATTGTAATCCTTTTAATTGCACCCACTAACTGTTATGGGACTTTCAGTAGGCTTGCAGGTGGACACCTGTATCACACTCACTTCTTTTTCCTACCTAGCCAAGCAAAGTGCTGAAAATATACCTTTCTTCCTTTTTCTTCTTGGTTTGGCCTCCAAAGACCAAATTCCACGTTAGATTTTAGAGATTTAGTAAGCACTGCTCAGCAACAACATCAGTGTGTTCTCAACATTATCCTCACCCTAAATCCAAAACACAGATCCCAGCAAGAAAACTAACTCTATCCCAGCTGAAATCAGGACACAAATGTCACCAAAACCCCTAATTTATACAGGGGGTATATTGAGATGGGAAGCTCAAAATGCTCCAGAACCCTCCCACGTGTCAAACATGCTGGGTTAATGCAACATGGCACAAAATGAGGTGCCATATGTTGAAATCTCCAGATCAATTGTGCTTTAATTGAAAGATCTTATGCTCTGGCCTTCTGGGAGTCTTTAGCACCAAGAGCCCCCATGCTGATAGTAAAAGATGCCAGGCAGTGCTCACATTAAAGCAACTCCTGGAAGGTAAATTTACACAAAGACACAGTTGTGTAACTTTGCCACTATCTTGCCCAATCCTATGAATGTTCCAGGCCTCCAATTTCAGTTGCAGATTTTTTTCCCAGAACTTTGCTGATCCTTTTTGTCCTGTCTCTCAGTTTAATACAAATCAACGTTTTTCTTCTTATCTATTGACTGAATTTGGACATCAAGAATGCAACAGTTCTACGTAAAAGGGGAGGTCTGGAAACAAATGGATTCATAAACTTTCCGTGCAGTGAACAGCAGCTACCATTTCATTATCACTGCAAGTGCAAATACAGCAGAGAAATGAGGGACAGCCAAACTCAGATTGCCAACAAGGTGGAAAATTATCTCCAAAAGGTGCCAATTGCCAGTCACTTCCAATAATGCAGTATGAACAAAACAAATATAAACCAAACAAATCTGGAAAAAGAAGAGAGGAGGTATGTTATACATTTTTAGCTAAACTATTTTAGCAAACTGTTTAAAGATATCAGCTTTCCCAGTTCAGGGTTCAAGTGACTCTTCTTGCTTCTTGGAAAAGGCAGTATTGAATGGCCTTCTGAAACTTAACTAAACAGAATTTCTGTGGGAAAAGTTTCCCTCTTATATCATTCCCTGTATTCCAGGAAACATAGGATCGTATGGTAGGTCTAAATATTAGCTATTGAGAGGATACCTCTTGAGAATCATATATCTTGAAAATAATATGTGGTATTGTATGTGTCTCTTAGAAAAATCAGCTTTGAAGATTTCTTTAAAGTATCTCTGGCTTTTTTTTCAATGTGTGCTGTTTGTGGAGACAGGAATGCATTATACCTGCCACAAAATTCAGACTCAGACAATCTAGAGAGATTTATGGTGTTCCATTAAGGCAGCTATATTCATTCATCACAGTACCAATTTTCCAATGCATTGCTGTATATTTTTGCTGGCAGTGCTCCTTTTCTTTTACTTACCCCTCTGTAGGTATCCTCTGGAGATTTATTATAGTTCCAAAAGCGAAGCCCTGCGATACTTTCAATTTTATCAAAATGGATTGTGAGCAGATGATCTTCTCCAAAAGAGAAAGGAATGAGCCACATATGGTCATCCTCTACTGTGATATTAGTCCCATCTATTAACCTACAAAGAGAAAAATCCATTAGCTGCAGGAAGGGAGAAGCTGGCTTCTCTCATGGAAAGCAGTGACTTTACTAGATGTTCAATTCATTCTAATGCCACTTTCAGCTTCCAGGGCTTCTTGTGCCCATGTGCATGAATTAAAAAGCACAGTAAGCATCAAGAATAACAAGCAATTATTGAATTAAAGACAGTGGGGGGAGAAAAAACAGTATTTTCTTTAGCTGGGTCTGTTTGAGGAAAACCAGCAAAATCCATAGGTTTTCCCTGTGTGAACAGGGGTGGGCAGAGGAAAGCTCGACTGCCTTTGTAGCTGAAGTCAAAACTCTAAGGCCCAGGCACAATGTAATTTATTAATATAGTTCCATGCCTACACTAGTCTGTCTGGCACTCTGCAGTGTGTTACTATGCCAACACAACTCTACTGAATCCAACAAGGAACTGGATGGCAGCTGGATAACCCTGAGCAAAGCCAGAGTTTGCTCATGTCCTTCTTCATGCCCACAGTCAGCCACATCCCTACTTTTTTTAGAAAGCTTCCTACCAGCAGGACAATGTCTCTTCCTAACAGCACAGACTTCAGGCTGGCTAGATAAAGTTAAATCTGTTATTTCCTCATTTTTGGAATCCTGACTTTATATTCTCCTACTGCAAACTATGGCACACAAAGATGGAGTAATGAATATGAATTAATTGTCCACTGTAATTACTTTGGTACACTGCCCAAAAAACTAACTATATACTTAATATTTATTTAAAAGTTTAATGGAAGAATGAGTGCCAGACTTGGCAGTTCCTTAAAGAAAAAGATTTGAATAATGACTCTTTCACAGAAGAGCTGATTAGGGAGTCCATGAGAGAAGACATAATTCTTGACTTGAAGAGCACACAGGACTTATTCCAAATGCCACAGATGAAGAGCACTGTAGTGTACTCAAATTCAACATGCTTCCAGAAATACCAGAAGCCAAAAAAAGCCTCTATTTCTTGTGCCCAAAGAAGTTCTTAAGCAAAACAATCCAGTATGTAAAAGAAAGATTTAAAAATGTATCTCACTTACTAAGAAAGACATCAGAAAGAGGGAGGACTTGCAAACTCAAAGGCAGCCTGGCTCAGTAGTAGGATAAACAAATTTATTAAAAGCCATCTTTCAACAAAATTAATGATCAAAAAACCCCTAAATTGATAGGATTGTAAACTCTGGAAGGTTAAATGTGTGTGCACAGGCCAAAAAACGGTAGGAAAGCTGGCAAGGAAAAGGCACCATAAATAAAATTCCTAAAATACATCAGGGAAAATTTCTTAGATCTTGGTGCCTACAGATGAGATTTTCACACAAATAGGCAGAAGAAACAAGTAATTATATACAAGTAAATTTGATATCTGCATTAGTCAGATTAGCAGAAATTACAAATAACAGAGTTAGTGCACATGTAAATAAATACAAAATTCTAAGGAAGACTCTACAGAGACTTTGAAAAGCCCTAATTCATAAACCCAGTCACAGACCATAAACATGCCAGAGCAGAGGACTGCAACTGAAAATACCCTTTAAAATGGAGATATGACTCAGAAACAACAGGATGCAGCTTCAATAACAACCAAATGCCAAGTCCTCTCCAGATCTACAGCTTGTGATTTCTATACTGCTGCCATTTAGGAAGTACGAGTTAATTTGAGGAAATATACTTGTCAATGAATAAAACTTCATTAAAATTACAAAAAAAAAAGCTGTAAAAATTGCCAAAAGAATGGCACCTATTTGTGCAATTCCCAAACACATCCTCACTCTTTGCTAAGTTGAAAATTTTCCTTGAAGTTATCCAGAAATCCTGCATAAATATCAGTGAATATGCACAGACAGATGCTTCAGAACACCCACATTTCTTCCTGGAAAGTCCTTGGCAGAAATACCAACCAGGCCTGTTACCATCTCCTAACTCAAACACCAACTTTTGGAAACATCTCATTCATGTTTCTACAACAAGCTGTTCCTGGGCAGCTTGTGAATTCCAAGAATGAGCAGTGATGGGATGAAAATCATATTTGCATTACCATGTGTTAGCATAATAGAAGCTTATATAATTCTGTCACTTTATCAAATCTGATGTAAAATGCATCCAAGTCTTTCCTTACTTACTTTTCCAACGTTCTGGAATCTCCTGTGTACTCTGGAAGATCATTTAAGTCTTGGGGTGAAGCAGAAATCTGTTCTGTGCTGATTTTTAGTGCTTGACCATTCTTTCCTATCACCTCAAGTCCTGTCAGTCCAAGGTAATGGGAGTCTCCCCAGGTCATGGTAAAATTCAGCTGCAGGCCTGTATAACAGAACATACATATAATTTATCTGGTTTGAAGTAAGGAGCCATGGTCAGGAGCACGTATATTTTGTAGAGATTAAATCACTTTATATGCTGGATTTGGATATTTCCTGGCCTGTATTAGCCCCTGTAGTGGGCTGCCAACACCTTGTTCACTTTTAACTACCCAGCTCCTGATCAAGTACATTACCAAGTGTCTCATTACTGTGATTGCAGACTGACAGCAACTCAATGACACATTTAAGCAGTTACATGACAGATTTTGTGATTATGCAGACACAGAGAAGACAGATTAGTCTGAAGTCTATCCATCATCTTTCACCAGCTAAATGACTATATATGTTCATATAAATCCAGCCTCTCATAATCCCATAAATTGCTGGAGAAACCAACTCAGAGTTAAAGCAAAACACAAATTTGCTTTGCTTATGTTTTTAAGTTACTACCTTCACATCAGAACTGGACACACAGAAGTATTTTAATGGGACAGCATCAGTGAAAAGCAGCAATATTAATATTATTAATTAATGATTAGCCTACATCTCTGGAAAATAAATAGGAAAGAAAAACTGAACAAACAAAAGGTTGTATATGTATCTTCAGATCCACCTGTTTTATACCTTACTGAAAAAAAACCAGAAATAGCATATACAGATATAACAAGTAATATTTCAGTCTGATCAGGTTCCACAAAAAAATCCATCACTGTAAATTAAAGATATTTTTCATTTCACATACGACAGAAACCCACAACTAATCAGGTTGGATAGTGTCTAAAGAAGCACCAGTAGTCATGGTGTCCTGAAAAACAAACAAGCATTAAACCTATTAAGCCATCCAGCCCAAATACCTTTAAATAGCTATAGCAAGTCTTGATATACACATAAATTCCCTTGGGTGTAAGATCTCATTAGCATTTGCAAGGACACAAAGAAATAAATAGTTCTGTTAGCTGACAAATTTGGCTACGTTGATATTAGATGCTATTCCCAAGACCATTGCTAAAACTAAAATTGCTCAAGGTTCAAGCATGTTTTTTTTGCTTGCTTTTACTAGCAAGTTTTTTTTACTACATCTCAGGAAAAATCAGAATATATTTTCCCATGGAAAAGCCAGGGAGGAGCAGCCATTCACACAGGGTTTAGTGTTCACTTCACCATGGCAATGCCTTCAGAGAATCTGAGGATGATGCAGGGGGAAAAGGACCTCTGGAGATGTCTAATCCACCTCCAAGCTCAGGGCATGTCCATTAGATCAGGTCTCCAAGGAGCTTATCCCAAGGAAGTCTGCACGTCTCCAAGGCTGGCAGATTTCAGACCCTCTCTCAATCCCTATTCCTGAGTCTGACTGTCCCCAGGGTGAAAAAGATTTCCTAACACCCCACTGGAAATTCTTGTCAAAGAACCAGGAGCTGATCCTGAAGCTTTTGGGCCATCCAGAAGCTCCCTGGATAACAATTTAAAAGCCCACAGAGAGTTGGGTTTGTACAGGATAAAGGAAACAGGTACTTTAAGCATGGATATAACATTGTGATCCAGCTCTACTGTGGGGTTTCTACTGTCAATCCAATCTGAAAAATTCAGTCAGTCTACAGAAATACACAGGATTGGGAGAGAATTACTGGGTAAGGGCCACAGCTATTAGAAATCCCATTCAGGGACTAGGCAAATGGCTAATGTTATTTTTCTGAGATTAAAAGCCAACTGTTACGATATAATTTTGTAAATGCCATAGTAAACAAAGCTTCTGCCTTAAATATTCAATTTCTCTTCTTTATTCTAGACCTGACATCTGTCACAAAGTTCTGTTCAGCTCTGACAAATCAGGTCCTCCTTGATAATATGTTTGACCACAAGGTGGTTAAGGAAGAAGTGTAAGAACTTACATTTTCCAGTAAATATTCCTGTCTCCTTAGGTGTACATTCAGAGAAAGAGTCTGGCTCTAGAACCTAAAAAGAAAGTCAACAGGTGCAATATTATACATACATTACAGGCATTGTTTATAGAGTTTTTATGTCTGTTCCTTTGGTTTTCAATACATCCAGCCTTTTACATATCCATCTCCCCTTTGCCTCCCCACCCTGGCTGTCCTGCTAATAATGGAAAACAGGCTCCAATGTGTAAAAGATCATATGGATCCTTAGAAAATCAAGACTGTTAGGGTGAGGTCTTTTGGTTAGTTCATACAGAAATGTTGAATAGGAGACTCTCTACTGTGAAATACCTATTCTCAAAGAGGCTGAAATTCTCTAAGTCATTCTTATTTACCTGCAGACTGCTATTAGCAAATGACAATATGCTGTATTTGCAATATGTTGCAAATGCATTGCAGAGACAAGAAGTCTGGAAAGAAGTCAAGACCAGAGAGTGCCACCACAATTCTTTCTCAAGAACTAAGAGGCAGAACAAATAAGCAAACTTGCCCCAAAGCTTGTGCTTGTTCTCTGACAAGGCTAATGAAAAAGAGCCTGTGCTATTCAGCACAGCAAACCAGAGAGGGAATAAACAGATGGCAAGACCTGCTGATCATACTGGGGCAATCAGGGTGGTAAAGACAAAGAAAAATGGCAGTGGGTTGCAGATACTTTACATACACCAGTATTGGGCTCCAAAATTAATAAAGCAGATTAGAATGACATCTTGGCATTTTTATGAGTAGCTCTATAAAAATATCAGCTCAATCCTCATTAGTAGTCAAAAAGTCAAACAGGAAATTGGAAGTCCAGACTTCTCTACAGTTTAATTTATCATTAGAAGTAAACTTCCTGTCATCCAGAATACATCAAATGGACCTACATTGTGCCTAAAAATAAATTAAAGACTTGTCATCACTGTTCTCCTACTGTTCCATCAGATCTCTGCAGTATAACCACTGACATCCTGGATGTCAGATGTCTCTTCCCAGACTGCAATATCCTTCATGTGGTAGCAAATGTCCCTGTGGTAATTAAGGTAATTCAGGTGAAACGGGACAAGATTTGTGCACTGAAATAAATACCCACACACAAGGAACCTACAGAAGGTGGAAAACCCTTCCTATTGGGGGCTTTTCATGCAAAACAGTCACTCTGTCTTTGATATCTGATGCCTCTTCCTTAGAACAACTTTAAAAGACCAGCCTGGGAATTAAAATTTGTAACTTTACTGAAAATCAAAGCCCATGGGCATAGTAAAGTTACTGGGTTTATAGACTGCAAAATAATGCCCTCCCTTGTAGACCATAAACCATCTGTGCCAGCCACATTATCACCTCTTTTCTCCCTTTCTTGTCTACTCAGATCCCTTATTCCACTGGTGCCCACTATATTTTCTTTCAGACATGCTCTAATTTTCTGCTATTCCAACTACTTCTGCTTGTGAGCATTGTCCTACCTGTGTTCTTAGATTCTTATGGCTAAAACAAAACAGCACCACAGTACAGGAGTTATTGGAAAAGCAATAAAAACTAGGAAGTATTACTATGGTCCTCCTCCTGACCATACTGTACAGCACCATCCTTGTGAGGAATAACTAAAGGTGAACTAACCATTCTGGAAAAAAAGATTTAGAAGACTGTAACACAGGGGTATAAATCTCTTGAGTGGCTCAAAGAAGAGGATGGGGAATAATTGTTTAGTTTCTTCCAATACAAAAACTAGAGGACATTAAAGGAACCTAGAGACAAACAGAAAGAGGTTCTTTGCTGGGAAACTTGCCATAGAGCACTGTAAATTGTAAAAGTGCACATGGGTTCAGAAAGCTAGGAGATGAATTAATGCAACAAAAATCTGCAGCAGGATACTAAACACAAAGGTTAAGTGAAGAAGTCCTTGTGATACACACTTCTAAGGGCTGGATGAGTGTTTTAGACAAACACCACTGCATGTCTGTGCTATTCTTACATTCTCCCCAAGCACCCACAGAGCTGAATCAAGTGCACTTGGCACAGGTCTGATCTGCTGGAAAAGTCAACATGTTAAAGGTTCCTGAACTCATGGGACTGACAGATGACCACAGATAACACCAACATGAAAGTAAGACACTTCTGTAAGAGCTTTTGAAAAGTTTTGTAGGCAGTGCAGTAAAACACCCTTTCACCTACTGAACAGAGAATGACCAACAGTACAGACTGTTCAAACCCAATACTGGTCTGACAACGTTGTGCTGGGGAAGACAAATTGCCCAGCAGATCTGTATCATTCTGGTAGCATAAGCATCCCTCCACAAAAATCAGCAAACATACAGTGACAGGGAGATCAATGGTTCAGTCACAACAGCATTTGTTATTCCACTGCTGATGCAGCACATTTGAGAGTTAGAACAGGGGGATGAAGGGCATCACAGCAAAATGAAAGGCAGAGACTCTGAGTAAGGGCCAGACAGTCCAGGCCCAGGCTTCTGCCATGGAAGAGGTCCTGATGAATGCTCACAATAAACAAGTGATCAAAAAAAGAAAGGTGAACTTCAATTTGTGGTCATGAAATCCTGCACTGCAAAAGGCATCTCAACAGTTTAAGACATCACAAGCAAAGATGGGACCAAAATTAATGAAGAAGTCCAAGGGTTAGAGACACTGACTCATGATTCTAACAGTGACATCAAATTCCAATGTCATTTTATTTCCCTTTGTCTTGTAAGCCAAAGAAAAAGAGGACAAGACAGAATGAGAAGGCTTGAAAACCACACAAGGCTCATTAGGAACCACATATCGCTGGGAGCAGTTCAGCTGAACCAGCTGGAATTTGGATCTCCTCACAGACCCACAAGTGTGTCCCCTAGAAAAAAGAGAACCTCACTGATGCAACAGTAAGTGCTCAAGAAGATTCTGAGAAGGTAGAATATTTAAGGAAATCAGGTCAAAGTCTGTCCCACACCATCATGAGAAAACCTTGCAGGACCTTTGCTCAGACACTGGGCTGGAATGGTATAAGGCAAGACCCCAGTGCTTGAAAACACATCTTTCCTTCAAGGAGTAAAATACCAACCACGTGGAAAAGAGGCATTTCTTGTGCTGCAAAATGCAGACAAATCTGTGGAGATGCTAACCAAAAAAATACAGAGAGGGAAAATAAGGGAAGGGTGGACAGGAAGAGATTCTTTTCGTTTAAGATACTTAATTTGTGGAGGAAGAAACCAGCAAGAGTATAATCTGTGCAGAAAATATGGAAAAATCTTTGGTTTGGAGTGAAAAGGACGACAGCTACTCATTATATGAATAACTGTATGTATCACTGCCAGTGCACAAACCTTCAGGAGTACCTAAATCAAAAAGAACTCCCTATAATCTCTGCCCAAGTAAGTAAAGAAAAAAAAATCTAGTATAGATTTCCTTGTAGGTTTGTTAAAGAGTCAGGGAAACCAAAATTTGGAGGACCTTTAGGGATTTAAAATATCACTTAAATTATTGAGCTGGTCAAAAAAAAAATCTTCAAAATAGTCCTAATTGTATTAGTTCTTCTGCAGAGTTTTACCCCACCATAGAAATGTGTCTACTACTTCCATGTCATGTTTCAGAAAGACATTTATGGAGAGTTCTGAACAGAGAAGGCCCTACCTGTTGATCTTCTGTTCTCAAACCTGCTTGTGTAAAAGGTCTTTCATCTCCCTCCCTGTCAGCAGTTGTTGGCCTCTTTAGCTCTTCCTCATATCTCAAGGAGCTGGCATTTTCCATTTCTCCATCATATGTCTCATCACAGCAGTATATAGCTTCAAGAATATCATCATCAGTAGTGAACAATATAGTGTCCCCAAAGTGCTCTGGAGCTGAAGGCAACACACAGAATTAAATGGATAAATAATACAAAAGAATATAGAGAGTGCTAAAAATTATTTTTGGTCCTTCTTTACATTTAATTTGCAAAAAATCGTTTAAAAATAATTTCTGGTACATTGATACTGATTGCTATATTGATTTATTAATTTCTGGTCAATTGATACTGATGCTGCTGTAATCAGTATTTCATTTTTAAACTTACACTGCACAGCAGAAAAAAACTAGAGAATTCAGTCAAATTTTGAACACATAGGAAAGACAATGGGGAAAAAAGCTTCTCCATCACCTTTTCCAAAAGATATTACATGTGAAAAAAAGTAAAAAGCTGAAACTTTTAAATTTCTCATGACCATTTGATATTATTGAAATACAGACACGATGCTAAAGCATGGTTAAGAATGGAGATTAGCTCTGTGTGCTGCTAAAATCCACACTATCAGTGAAGAATGCATTAGTGGGCTTTGCATTATGTTTTTAAATTCAATACTAGACAAAGTGCCAGCTTGCTTTGAAGTGGAAGGCGATAACAAACAAGTGAAATGCATTTGTTTGCATTGTACTGCTGTTCCCACAAAGAAAATAAGAAATGATAGAATACCTCCAGACAACGTTCCTGAGGCCTTTGCAATTTCTCCTTTAAAGATGCATTGTTCATCTAACAGCATGATAATGTCTTTCACACCTCTGAAAGAGTGGATTCGAGATTTATTGTAATTCCAAATCCTAATCATAGCTACCTGACAGGGATTCACAAAGTCAATAAAGATAAAGTGAGGTTTTCCAGGGGTAAATGGTGCCAGCCAGAGATGCATATCATCCTGTGTCCGATTTACCCCATCAATTAGGTTGGTTATTATTCTGGGATCATTCCCATAAGCTGGTAAAATATTTATATCAGGTGGTTCAGCTGTTATTTTTGCAATCTGAACAGGATCTCCTTTAGAACTGAAAACTTCAATTCCATTAAGACCAACATAATGTCTGTCTCCCCACGTTGTTCGAATGTCTATCACTAAGTGCTGCCCATAAGGTAAAACGGGAATTTTAAAATCATTTCCATCATGTGCCTCCACAGCACTTTCTTCCTCTTGCCTCTTGGGTAGTGTTTGCAGTCCCTCTTTCCTCACTTGCTGACATTCTCCGGAGCGGTTGAGTTTCTGTTGGTGGAGGAACTCATCAAAGATATCCCCTTGAAAATCCATGTTCGAGATCCGGCCGCGATGGGAATAATTAAATTTCACCAAGGAGTTCCAGGACTCCTGCAGAGTGTGTTCTTGTTCACTGCACCACTTCGCTCTGGAGGTTGCTACGTCCTTGATGGAAAAGTCTTCATCTGAAAACAACATTACAAAGGCATTTAATGCAGAAGCAGGACTGGGAACAAACCGCTGCGACAGGGACTTTGCAGAACGCTGCTGGTCTTATTCGTGTCACTTACTGTGAAATTCTCCTCCAGCAGCACTTTTATATTGCCTCCCTGTTATGAAGGCTCCATGTCCCAGTTTCTCTTCCCCATTTAGACATAATGAAAACAATCACTTTTAACTATTACAAGAGCACAGCACATGCCATGATCCCAACTGCAACTCTTAAGCTGCGAATTCTTGACTCAACCCTTAAAGAAATTGGGATTTTGCCCAGTGATACTTATTGTGTGGCTGTCACAACAGTTTAAATCATCTGTCTGCACTTCTGCAGATCTTTCATACAGCTGGAAATGGCTGAACTGGTTAATGTAAAGCATTACAGAGAAAAGCTGGTGCTTCCTCTCAAAATCAGCCACGTGGATATAAAGAAAAGTGGTGAGAAAAGGAGGTTCAGCATAAGGAGGATGAGGTGAATGTTGCACTCTGTGCAGGTGATGTCCAAATATTTTTCTCACTTTTCAGCAAGTGTGAGATGTAGGAGGGGTATAGTGACAAAGTATGTAATGGGAATGCAGTGAGGACAACAAATCAGAGGGACACAGTGGGAGCAAAGCACGTTCTCCTTGTGGCTGCACTGGGGAGCTGCTTAATTTCCATCTCAAAACAATTAAGAACAGATAATAACAAAGATTTTCAATAAAACAGTCACTTATGTATTTTCTTCAAATAAATGAAGAAGAGGAAGTGGAGTTCTAAACAATTACAGGCCCGTGGGGCAGATTTTACTCCTGCACCATGTCCTTGGGTGGACACTAAAACAAATGGTTATCAAGAATAAATGCCAATTGCTGTAAAATGCAAAATAATGTTTTCCCAAAAGACTGCTCCCGACTGACTTTTAACTGTGTTTCTGGAAACACTGGAAAGAGGCAATGTTCCTAATCTATCTGTGGCAAATAATCATTTACAGTGGGGACACGTGAGATAGAAATAAGAATTTCAAAGCAAATGGGAAACTACCTGGAAAAGGGTTGCCTTCCAGAATGAAACCCTAGAGTCCAACCTGGCCCTTCCTCCCTACCCCACAAGGGAAATGTAGATATGAAGAAAAATTTCATATTTCAGAGAACATCAGTCATTTCTAAGTCCCCTTCTTGCTCAAACCACTGTCAGTACAGACACTCCAGAGGTGGGTGATCCCAAACAGTATATCCCAGAGCCTCACAATTTACCTGGGGAAGACACTGTATATATCTTTATCATTTCAAAATGTCAAAGCTTGAAAATTTCAGGATGAGCAGAATAGGATGAGCAGAATAGGATGAGAAGAGTATTTGACATCCATTGACTTGCCTTGTTTGGGAGAGTTTTTCCCTTCCCTTGTTAATTTTTTTTTAAACGTCAAGTACTTCAAACAGCCCAGAGATTACAATTCTAAAGCACTTCTGAGGCAGTTCAATGGGAGGTTAACAGGTTTGTTAGCTGCATTAAGGAGTGACAACAGGAGAAGTGAAGCTTTGAAAGGGAAGCAGAGAGAGCCCAAAAGCAGAGCCCAGTGGCTGAAGCTATTTGGTTTTTTTTTTTAAGAATTTAAAATGTAATATTTTATAATGACACTTCGAACTTCCACCTCCTCTGTGGGTTTAGGATGGGTGTCTTCAACCACCAAGTCCCCCATCTTGCTTCTGATGGCAACACACACCATACAATTCCTCTCAAAACTTTCCTAAACTACATTTTGGGCCAAGACTACCTTGAAGAAAACACCTTTCTTCTCCCTCTGTTGTGTTAATCTCTTTTCTACTCCCTGCAGTTATAAATAGCAATCATATTTCCATGCTGCAATCACATGCTTCATTTCCCAAATCATCCTAAAAGCTCTCTTCTGTATCTGTTCCACTTTGTAATCAGCTTTCCTGAAAATGGATGATCAGAGCTGCAGTTTTCCAACTGACGTCTCACAAGTGGCTGTGCTGAGATATTAACATTTCCCTAACTCTCCCAAAAGCCTGTGCTGATCCATCCTGGGAGTGCTCTGCTCCAATCACCCTGCGTCACACCAGCCTTTCACACTCAATCTGCCATCAGCTACTCAACCATGATCCTTCCCTTCCTCGGTCATTTGCAATTGATGATTACTCAGCTTACAACTTCATTTTTGGTTATTAGTCCCCAAGTGAGCCTGCAAAGCAGTACTATGGAATTGCATTCCACTGCTTCAGTCCTCAAGCTCATCCTTCTGCGAGTTCTTCAATCTTCTTAACTCATAATAACCCAAATTATATGTTATTTGCTAATTTTATCAGCAGACTCCCATCATTTCCTTTGCACATTAAACCGGTTATCAAAGAAAAATTGATGTTTTTATAGCAACATTAACTCGAGGCAAGCATGTACGTGCTATTTCTAATTTCTGTTGTTCTTATTATTCTTCACTGAGTGACCAAAGCTGTGCTGTGACACTGGTAGGAGGCTCTGCAGCCTTCCCTTTGTCACACACTTCCATTGGGAAGCTGCACTTCCCTCAGTCCTGTGCCAATTAAAATCCACCACTCTCACAGAAACACTTAAAACCGTTTCCCTGTTGTTAAAGCTCACTCAGCTCCACTTTGAAGATGGTTTTACCCTGCACAGCACAGTGGAGAGAGAACAAAAGCTGCTGGATGGCTGCAATTTTCCCAGGGACAAAAACATATCGGAAGCTTTAAGCACCACATGAAATAATCTGCTCTGAGCAAAATTAGAGGACACTGTATAGATCCATGATAACCTTCATCTTATACCTTATATTAAAACTCCAACATTGTTTCCATTTTTGGAACTGAACAGAAATTCCCAAGGTGGGATTTATTTACAGTTTCCATAATTTTAAGGTTTTAATCTAACAAAGATAACGTAAAATCCGTGAAACAGCAAAAGGGCTGTGGCGAGTGGGTGGGTGAAGGGAAGATGGCAGTTATTCCAAATACTTCCCTATTTCTCTCTTCTTTGAGGTATAACTTCAGATGCACTGATGAAATTGCTGTTTTCTTCACAGAGGGTCAAAGAACAAAAAATTCAGACATCCTAAGTTTAAAAAAAGCATTTTCTCGCCTTTGCCTGAAAAAAATCATGCAGCACCTGCTGCAGAATTTGAACTGGCACTTCAAATACATTTAGTTACATTTCCTGTCCCTAATGACCATTACTTTAATGTAAACACTCAAATTCAATACCCAGCAAGCTACACTTTCATGCAAATTGTTTTGATGCGAAATCACAACCAAAATTTCCATTTGTAGTTTTGTACCATCTTATTCCAATTCCCTGGGTCCTGTTGTCCTTGTTGTGCCAGACTCTCTTCATTTGAGACAAGATATTGAATGCTGAAGAATTACAGGATGCCAAAGAAGGATATGAAAAGCCCAAAAACCCAGGAATCAGAGTGACATGGCTTGAAACTGAAAAGCTGAGACCAAAAATAAATCCTGCAAAGTTGGTTAAAAGGGAGACAAAGTAGAACCTGTGGGTAAGAAATTCTATTCTTCTGGTATTTACAGTTGTTAAACACAAAAATATTACCCCAGACCCAGAAAGTTTCTTAGCCATGGATTGCCAGAGGTTGGGAGAGAGCAGGAACTTCAGAAGTTGCCCAGTTCTCATACTCTTCCCTGGGGAAACACTGTTGGCTACTGCCAACATAACCACGCAAATCTGGATCCTCCACTTCCAATGGGATCCAGGCGAACTCAAAAAGGTTTGGAGAAAGATGACAAGGATAATCAAAAGGCACGGAGCAGATAACAGATAAATTTACTAGAAAACTCTTCATAAATAAGATGTCTGAGGGTGAGGTTTGTAAAGTCATGAGCAGTGAAAGTCATGAGCAGTTTTCCACTCACTCTGAATAAATATATTCAGAATATATTCTCACTGAGAAAGACACAAACCTACTACACAAATAAATTCTGTAAATTTACTCACTAACTTGAGGACACACTCTTCTTTATCTTTTTGCAGATATTAATTGATATTAGCAAACATTTGCTGTCTGCAGGAACTGTCAATTCTTGGAATATAATTTACTGAAATTTAGTCTTCCATCTGCTCCAAATAAATAAATATCCACTAAATCAGAATGTAAATTTTTCTCAGAAGAGTATTTCACATCAGGTGTGGGACAAGTAGAGAGACTCTGAGTATTATCAGAGTATGAATGAGGAAAATACCACAAGTAGCAAAACTAAAATCCCCCTGGCTATACTTCCAGGAATCTCAGGAGGTCACTTCCACTTATAAATGAGTTTGTGCTGCTGAAAAATGGAGAACATGTCAGCACCTGCACTGAGGTTGCTATTGTGACCTCTTACCTTTGAGGGCAGAATCCTCTTCTCCAAGATTTATAGTGTTTAATCCCAGCTTTTTACCACATCTGACACTTCTCCTTCCACTCGTAGGGTACTGTGAGCTGCAGCAATTCCTGTTAGAAAGCTGCTCCAAAATGTCTAAGCCCACATCACCATCCTTTTTGGCCAGCATTAGTGACCTCTCATCTCCATTTGCATTCCTACTACTGGGTCTTCCCAGTTCATTTCTCTGACATTTGACATCCTCATTTGGCAGGTCTGAGAAGTTTTTCATGATTCCATCTGACTGTGTTTGAAATCTCGAGCTTAAACTACGTTCTGTAGCAAGCCAGGAAGGCTTCTGCTTACTGGGAGTAACATGACTGTTCTCAGTTACTTGGGAAGATGACTGTAACCAAGGTGGAAGTGCACCTGTGGAATCAGACAATTTTCTCCCTGTTAACTTTTCCATTTGTTCGCTCAGAGAAAGTTCATCATCAGACTGAACGTGCTCTGCAACTGCTGCTACTGCTGAATTCTCTCTGGCATCTTTTATACAAACTTGAGATGGGAATGCTTTTAGATCATCCTCTAACTCAGGCAAATTTTTCTTTGTAAAGCTGATTGAGTTCATTTTATGCTTAAGAAGATTTTCTTCTGGCGGGGATTTCCAGTTTAGTGAAGTACTGCTTGATTCTGAGCATTTGAAATGTAGGTTTGCTTTCTCATCTGTGACTGCAGGTGCATTTACTTCTTTCCTTTCACCTGAGGGAGATGCAGAGGTATCTTGCTTGTGATCTGTAAGGTCAATTGTAGTGTTATGGTCAGCAAAGAGATCTCCAGAGGCTCTCTCTAATTCACCCTCAAATACAAGGTTCTCATCAATGTATAACTTCACCTTCTTTGCTCCAACATCAAGGTCCTACAAAAATAAAAGTGTAAAGATTTCAATTAAGCTTTGAAGTGTTAGATATCACTGTTCTGGGACTCTGACACTTGAACACTTAATCAATAGACAGATGAAAACAATTAAACCCTGTGTCAGTTACATGCTTTTGACTACCGTTCAATCTAAAGCTCAAACAACTGTGGGATATTTAAGATTTTATTTAAAAGGACTGAAAGCCCTGCTAGACACTACTATGAACCATTTCATCTGACAAGGTTTGATTATTTAGAAAAGCTTGAGGGAAGAAGCCTAGATTAAGTATAAATATATTTGATCAGCATATAAATTCCAGAGGCACATTTTGTTTCAGCATCTGGAAGATTCACCACTTTCACGACACGTTCCACAGTGAACAACCACCCAGATCAAAGCCACTGGAGTTAAAAAGAGTTACAAAGAAATAACAGAGCTAGAAAGGACAGCAAAAAAAAAAAATCATCCAGTCCATCTTTTTCCACTGAAGAATGTAAAATAACCTATACCATTGAGAAGAAATCTGTTTTTAACAGTTTCCAACTAATCTGCCTTGATAGCCTATCCCAACACTTAACTAGCCTTTTAAATAGAAGGCCTTTATCTCAGACACAATTCTGCCACTCACAACTTTATCTCTGTGTTCTCCTTCTCTGTGGCACCGACCAATACCTGATTTTTTCATTCCATTGAAGTTGGAACTAATGTTCTTTCTATTCTCTTCACCATTTCGATCTAACCCTTTCTCCTCCTTGACAAAAATACCATTATCTTCAAAGAAAATATAGAAGATGAGACAAAATCCATCTCCTTTCTGTTCTCTAACTTTCAGTAACGTGTCCATCTCGTGGAGCCTTTAAAAGACTCTCTGTTCTTTCCTTCTTTTCATGAAAACTAAGAAGCTTTGCATGAAAGTAAGAAGTTTCAGTTTCATCCCTCTTGTTCATCTCCTGGATGTCAGTTCTCTTTGAATACTGATGTAAATTTTCCTCTGCTTCCAGCCTAAACCAGTTACTCCTTCCCCTACAAATACAAATGCCTCTGGCTCTTCACTCCTGAAGACACTTGTTTAAGGCTTAAAAGTCTTTATAGTGTCTATTGTCTTGTTTTCCAAACAATAGCACGTGTGAGGCAAAAAATGTAATATGGACCTACCCACAGGAAAAGGAGAAGATGCAGGGATAACAAGAAAGCTACAGCTGAGGGAGGGAAGCAGGTGTAGGTATGTGAGACACACTCCTGATAGGGAAAGATAACCTTCAGTAACTTCTCAAAGAACAGCTGTAAACCCAGTTTAATTGGCCATTATGGCACAGCTGCCTGTGGAACTCCACGAGTCTCATAAAGTGCTATAAGCCTGTACTGATGCATTTGGCCATAAAACGTGATATTTTTTCCCCTTGAATGAGGACACTGATAGATTGCTCTAACTGGGGATCAAAACACTTCAATAATTATATCTATAAAAAACTACCTGCGTGGCTTTGCCTGAAATTATGATGAGGAAGAGAAAGACTATCAGGATGCCCCAGTAATGTTATTTTTTAAATTTCTGTATGTCTGGACTGCCAATGTCCTCCTTAAATGCTGGAGATTTCAGATATTCACGGCTGAATTTGGGATAACTGCAACATTTCTACATAATATCCCAGCCTCTACTGCTGTTAGGAACACTCAGCTCTCAGTTCTGCATTTTTACCTAGGGACGGATAGAAACTGCATGGGACAACAGAAATACACATGTTCATTTGAAAAGCATTTGTCAATGTCATCTTTTTAAATTAAAATCAGCAACCTTAAGAGCAACTTGTTTTGAAATCAAACCCACTCCACTCACCAGTACCAGAGAAGGACAGAAAACATAACAAAAATGAGAGGGTGGAGGTCATTTTCCCTGAAGGAGGCACAGTCAAGCCCAGAAAAGGGCCAGTCACTTCAAAATTACTATTTCAGTCAGTGGGAAAAGACTTCCTGTTCTCTGATGCTTTGGAATATCTGAGACAGGTATTTTAGGAAGCAAAAGAGGTGTCTGAAGTGTATCCAGATGAACCAGGCAAAGCTACGGATATTTGTAGGACAATAGAGACAGACTGAACTGGGGCAGGCATTAGTAACAGCTGATAGCTCAGGAAAACCATCTACTCAGGAAGAACCAGGAAAAGAGCTAATGAAAATCTTTTGCACCAAAATCTTAAAGCAGACTGAGCCTCAGGGAAGAAAAACATGAACAGATCTCAGAGACTCCGAGAACAAACATATGCAGGCACAAGACTAAGAACTGCTCTTTTTCATTCCCTCCCACCCCTCTTCTGAGCTTTCAGTTGCTTAGTGATCAGTTCTGGTGGGAAAGATTGACACCATGGTTTAGCTTCCCTGGTACCACTGCTCTGCTCTCCTGGAGCATGAGGAGGCTGGAAAAGTCCCTTCCACATGGGTAATTCCATCCTCTAAACAAATACCCAATGTTTCATCCAAGGCAGTTTTTTTTTCCTCCTGGAAGAGTGATTAAAATGGCACAATGTCTCAGAACAAGCAGGGAGGTGTGATCAGCATCAGAAAGGAAAAAAAAAGATTTTGTGGAAGTAATTCTACAGTTTCTCTTGGTGTTCCTTCCCAGCTTGCACCTTCAGCCCTCAGAGTGCCTGCTGGGATAGTGCCTCCCAGTGAGACAACAAGGATGGAATTTCTGGCCATTTCAGGGATATTTATGCACGAAGGACAAAGCATAAAACCAGAGGCACTTTTCTGAGAATTACCCCTGGATAAAGGACTTGAAATTGCTTCTGCCTGATTTCTCACAGAAGTGTGAAAAAGAAGGAGCAATAGAAAAGAAGTCAAGAATGAGAAGAAAAAAAGTTTTTCTATAGAACTAATTGTGCTGTAAGAAAGCTGCTGCAGCCTTACAGTCAATCAAGTGGTAATCCAGCACTGACAAATCTCCAGCTCAAGAGAACGGACATGAGCATATGCACAGGAGGAACACACATATAGGCAACCACTTGAAGAAGAAAATGAACCAACTGGAGAGCAACTAAGACCTTAATGCATTAAAGTATTGATTCCACTCACAGATTTGTGAAGACACACCACAGACATTATATTGGATCTTACAAAAAGTTTTGACAGCAACGAGTAACGATGCAATTTCAAGACTGTAGCAAGTACTTCTAAAATGTCTGACTATTGCAGACAAGTTTGAAAAGAACTGGCTGCCCTTTCTTACACTTCTTCCCTTCTTGCAGACTAAAAATGACCTCCTTTTTTGCAGATCTCATCTGAAGTAAATAAAGGCAAGATGAAGCATCTTCTGAGACCTTCCCTGTAATTCAATGAATCGAGGAATCTATGGCAATGATGTCATCAGACTTTTACAGCCTCCTTCAAACATATTTTTTCTCCTTCTAGACTCAAGTTCCAAAGCTCAAACATACAAAAGTACTGGCCTGACTTAATTTTTTGCCTATTTTTGCAAGAAGTATTTGGGCACCTCTGGCTTAGGTGTCGTTTGAGGGGGGAAAAGGCAGTAAGAACGATTACGAAAATCCACACGGAAATCTGGCTCTGGACTTACACTAGCAGGAAGAAAATTGTTAGCTAATTATATTTTTGGGGTTTATACTTCTCAGACAAAACTTCCTCATGACAAATTACAGAACTAGGCAGAACTGCCTGCTATTCTTTCACCTTAAGGATAATGAGACATTTCTTTAATAAGTATAAACTGCTGCACTTCCACCAAAATCCATGGGATTACACTCCCAGTGGATTTTAGAGATTGCCTCATAGCAGTTTATTAAAAAAGCAGTGCCTTGACACACAGACATCCATTTCTCTGTTCTTCCTGCATTATATTCAGGAGGTTTGGTAACAAATCCTACCATTACCTCCAAGAACAGCATCCCTTTCGCACACTCTAATGATGATGGAACATTCTGCAGACTGCAATTTTAGTGGAAAAAGCTATTAAAATTCCAGGAAAACAAATATAAATCATGTAATAGTAAACTTGTATAAGCTGCCCCTTCCATGGCCATTTCCATATGTATAAATTACCATATGTGCTTATATAAGAACATGGATGAGAGCAAAACCAGAGGGATAAACCCTCTTATTCATAATCCAGGACAGCAAATCCTCTTTGATCCAGTACCTGGGATTTCTTTCTTAACACTGCAGTGTACAAACAAGAATAATTTTCATGGTGACATTCAAACACAGAGACAAGAGACCATCTGCCATCTGCCATGATATGTCTCTCTTCTAACAGTAGATTGTTTTATTATGAGCACACAGTAGTGGAGTTTTTAATTGTCCCTGGCCATGGTAGGGGGGCTGGAACTAGATGGTCTTTAAGGTCCTTCCAACCCAAACCAATTTGTGATTCTAATTAAAGCAACAAACCCAAACTTGAGCAACAGTCAGCCTATTTACATTTATATACATGAGAAAACACATATTTAAACACATAGTTAGATTGTGATAGAACAACTGAGAGTCCTGAATATTAAGATGCACTTACCTTCAAATCTTTATCTCACCACAGTAAAGGATTAAGTGACACAATACACAAGCCTTTTATTAGGTCTTTAGAGATCTTTAATAGCTTTGAAAGAAAATGCTCATTGTCTATGAAAACATTATCACCACATTGTTTCCACTTACAATTAAGACAGAAGCAAATTTCACAGCAGACAGGGACACCTCATAGCTCCTATTTTGTTAGAGAAAATTATATCTATTTTTATTTCATGCTTTTAGAAAGAAGAGCAAACTGAATTTCCCTAGGCAAGGCAGAGCAAAGGTACAGAGTAGTTGAGAAAAGACTACTTACACTGGGAGTTGTTGTGCTGTAATTCCAAATCTTGATCTTGGATATACCAAAGTCACATGACCGGGTGGGATTGCGGATAACAAAGTACAGTTGGATGGGCGGATGGAAAGGGCACATCCAGAGGCAGCTTTCCTTCCTGAGCTAAAAACACACAAGCAGACTGTCACTAACTCTTCCTCCTCAAGCAAGGGTTTTAATTTTAATTAACTCCCCACCCCACGGCAGAATACGCAGAGATTAGAAAATTCAATAAAATCTACTACGTAAGAGCAAAACCTCAACCTCATTTCCCGGCAGCAAATCCGACTCTCCTGCCTCTAAGGCAGCTCCCAAGAACCTGACAATGAGATAAAGGTCAGCTGCTCGCTGTCCCAGGGAGGCATCTGCACACTCACAAACCACAGGCAGCCTGCCCTGCTTTGGAACTGCAGGGTCAGAGCAAGCCCAGTTTATTTTAATCAAATTAATCAGCTTTGCCTGTACTAGAGGGGATCACTGAGCACAATGGACACTGGACAATCATTCCATGATTTCTTCCTGTGCTTACATTTCTGGTTTGCTCTCTAAAGAGGGAAATCTTATAGAATTTTACTTTATTGCCTGCCTCTATTTTAATCAGGCTTTGCAGACAGCCAACATCACTTACAGATCTATTCCTTGGAGCTATATAGAACTCTACATTTCATATTTTCCAAGATATCACAGAAACTCCCAACATGAATTTTACATACAACTGGCAATCAAGAGACTTAAAAGTACCAATTCTGAAAACTGTAAAGAACTGCTACCTCTATGTGTTCAGAAGTGGAGTAAAAGGATGTGTGGCACCTCAGAAAGAGGCAAGGAGGAAAGAGTTTCAGAATCAAAATGCTGAATATTAATATACTTGATGTCAAATGTTATCACAAAACAGAGATGAAGAAGGGCACAAAGGGAATAGACATGCAGGTAACATTTCAGTGATCTGAGATGAGGAGATAAATTAGCCCCCTTCTGTTCTCAAGGATACACAGTACATACAGTGACACAGTAGGTACACAGTCAGTATTTTTCCACATCCTCTCACTCTGAAGTGAGTCTTTCAGATTTTCCTGAAGGCAGTAATCATAAAACTTTCCTCCTGTGTACTTCAGCTGTGTGCCTAATGATGGTGAGGACAGAGCTCTGCAGCCTGTTCAGAGATATCCTGAATAGATCCACTTCTCACAGTGGTCATCTCCACATTCCAAACTCCCCCAGGTCACGATGTCTCTGCCCCAGAAGCCTCTCAAAAAGCTTTGGGAGACTGTTGTTGTGTGTAATGTCAGCTTGGGGTAAAAACAGCCACAGGAGTGCCAGACAGGTTTAATACTTTCTATTGAAGAACAGAAAGATGCCTCTTAACATGAAAGGAATGAAAGATAGCCTTCAAATCAGTGTGAACCCAACTCCAGGGTCAACTTCAAAGCTGCATCATGTTTTTGAAGTCATACTATGAACGAGAATGGTTAAAAAATAATTTCCCAACAGCATAGAATATCTGATGAGCAATCTACCTGCAGACCTCTCCAGCCAGGACCTGATGCCCCAGAAATCAATAGGTTCTGGTGTGTACTGAGAGCCAGAGGTGCCTTCACAGGAGGGTACCTGATTCAGCACCAAAATGGACTCTGGAAAGAATTCTCCATGCTTCTCACCAGTTTCTCTGTAAAGCTGCACATGACCCTCCAAACAACAGGAGGTACATCAGAGCCAGGCCAGTACTGTGAGTGAGAGGCACAGAGATCTCTGGTTTATCAGTGGAAGTAACCACTTAGGACTGGGGTTACACAAACTCACAGGTGTTACAGTCCCCATCAGCATGTCAAAGACCTGACACCACAAACCGAAGGCACCTTGAAGAATCCATGCCAAAACTCTCAAAACTGTGGAGGATTCTCATGTTTTATCACCAAGAGTGACGGTGATGCCTTTGCCTTCACATGAGGTACTTGAGTCTGGGGTTACTGTCTATGCAAACAGAGCTGGAAAATCCAGCCCAAAAATTCTTTGAACCATCAGGGTGAACAGGTTAAGGAGTTGGAATTCAAACTGGATCAAGGCGAAAAGGGAGAGTGGAAACCTCTAGTCTTAGATTTTGTGGGACACTGCTTTGTGTGGGCACTGAAGGTACACCTGATGGAGAGCAAAGGAAGACTCAAGCAGTGTGAAGGGGAATGATGTGGGTCTAAGGGTTCACCATTGGGAAGAAATACCCTTGTTAGATATTTCTAGAATTACAGTTACCTGTCCTTGTTATTCTGAGGTTTAAAAGATATATATATGTGTATAAGAATCAAAAAGGTTTACAGGAAACAATTTCAATGCAATACCTAATCTATGTCTTATTAAGCATTATCGCAGAATCCCAGAATGGTTTGGGTTTGAAGGGATTTTAAAGATCACCTTGTTCCACCTCTGCCATGGGCAGGGACACCTTCCACTAGCCCAGGTTACTCCAAGCCCCCTCCAACCTGGCCTGGAACACTTCCAGGGATGGGGCAGCCACAGCTTCTCTGGGCAACCTGTGCCAGGGCCTCCCCACCCTCGCCCTATTTCTTCCTTATCTCTAATCTAAATCGAGTTAGGAGAGAGCACCTGATGTTCTGCCAGGCATTTTGTTCTTTTACAGTATATCACAAAGTACAAGGAAGGAGGCAATTCAAGTGCTCTTCTTAGAAGTCTGCAAAGGTAATAAATAAACTAATAAAATAAAATCCCTGATGTTCAGTAAGACAATCTATTGTCTATTCTCAAAGACAAATGTACACCTAAATGAACAAAGATGGAAGTGTTTTAAGCATGGTAAAAGGAGTTTTCCACGTAATAAGTTTTTATGTCAAGTTTTCATTCTCTTGAAAATATGAGTTGCTTGGAGATTGATTCATTTATCGGGTTTTCTAATGCACCCAAAAGCTCTCCTGAAATGTACACAAACTGGAAATGCTGTCTGACTTCTGAAAGAACCTGCAGCTCAGGTATCACATGCCCAAATCCTAAGACTGTATTCCCTGTCCAGATTGCATCTTGGATGCAATACCCTTCCAGCTTCAAGAGAGGAGATTACAGTGTCACAAATCAAAGGAATATATTAATCAATGAAATGTAAAACCTCATTACTTAAGAATAATGGGATATATAAATATATGAGTAATGCTGAGAATAACAGGTTTATAATGGCTTAATGAAGGTATTACCACATAATTTATAATTAGCTGGAGAGTCTGAGAGTCACTACTACTACTACTGAGTGCCAGACACACAGCCTGTAAAGGAGAATGGATATTTAGAGACCACACTGTTCAGGAGACAGTAAGAAAGATGTTTCAAGTAAAAATATTTGTCTGGAAATAATACTCCATATTGAGTTTCAAGTAACTTCAAAACACTGCGCATTTTCCCTCTTTCTACTCTCTTATAAAATTCATATTAAACATCTGAAAAAAATCAGCAGTGAAGCTCCTACACCTTGAGACCACAAGAATTACTTCAGTTTATCAGCACACACACTCTAAAAAGGTGAAATTTACTGTTCTCAAAGTTTTGTGATCTTGTTCTACAGCACAAAACTTAAAAACTGAATGTGTTCTTTTACTCAGGACAATGCCACAGAGTTAATACATAAGGAGGCAGAGTTAAAGATTCCTCCATTCAATTGTTTAGTTAAGCAAGTCAGGCAAATTAATCAAACACTGTTCTAAAGCAAAGTTATAACTGAATACCAACATCTTGGATAGGAAAGCAGGATTTGTTAATAATAGGCAATATTTGTAGTCTTTTAAATTATCATAGTTGTTATGCAGTCAGGTTCAAAATGCAATCATGTTTCTGAACAAAAAACCTGGTGATAGAGTATTATATTATAATGAGAGATTTTAATATCCAGGACTAGGCTGTCTTACATTTAAATTCTTATTGACCAGGCAGCACAAATCCCCTGGGTTGTCAGCATTTCGAATGTCCACATCATGGGGAGACACAAAGATCTTCTCGTCGTGTAAATCAAAGAATTCCACCTGGCTCAGGCCCACGTTTCCTGGATTTCCCCAGTTAGAAAGCAGTTCCATAGTCACATAAATGGCATCATGCACTTCCATGTTGGCTGTCACCTGGACCAAAATGAAATATGGTAAAAACCTTAAGTGACAAAACAGTAAAGTGTGGAACAAAACAAACGCTGTTCAGATTGCAACACTGATGGGTCATGGCAAAAAAGATTGCAAAGTCAAGGCTATCTGGATGGCATTCAGTTCATTCTGGGTTCCACCAGTTCCACCATACACCAACCTTCTCAAAAAGCCCAAAGAGAAAACAGGTCCCTGTTCCTTGTCTGATTCCTTTGTCATTCTGATGAAGTGATAAACTCTGCCACAGGTTTATTAGTTGCCATGGGGCAGAATCAGTGGAATACAGATCATTCACTGTACTTTTATTTTAATAATTCTGGGAAGCATCAATTATGGTGCAAATACACACAAACCTTCTCTCTCAACATGGAATCTACTTCAGCTTTGTCATCAGCCAGGGATCTGTCACTGTCACAGGTAGAATGGCTCTCATGCTCCAGAAAGACTTTCAGAAGTTTCTTCTTTTGTCTGAAACAACATATTCTTTTATGTGCTACTTCCTCATAATTCCTGCATTTTTAAGAAACAGTTTTGCTGGTGTGAAAAGATGATAGGATGAATTCACACACCCCACAGAAAAACTCATGTAGCCCCACACTGAATGAGAACTGCTGCAGCATCCCATCTTAAAAACACAGGGTTTGGTTAAAAAACTGGGCTTCAGTTCACAGCTGGTTCTGAGAAAGCAACGCCCAGGTTATATAAATACAATAAAGGAAGATGTCAGCAGATCCCTGCTCTGCAGAGACTGGCCCAAGGCTGGATTCCCTGATTTGCTACTACTTGCATGGTTGTCTGAGGGATTTGAAGATTACCAGGTGTAGTGGCATTCTGAAAAATCTCTCTTCAAAAAAAGGGAAGTTAGCCTAAAGCAAATATATATACCTGCTTCCAAAAGGACAGATTCTCTCAGCTTTTGTCACTGCACTCCTAGTCTGGCTTTTTTCTGGAGGTTCAGTCATTGAGGAAACAAGAGATGAAACAGAAGATTTCTTCTAAGGAAGAAAAGATGAACATGTTTCATTCAGATTGTTCTCCACATACCAATGAGCATCAGTCTGCATCTCTGGAATAAATAAGAGTTTGGGCCCAGCTCATCTGTAATTCTGTACTGATTTAAAGCACATTTAACAGAATTGGTCTTGATTTGCAATGAAAGAGCTGAGCTTGGAGCTTGATCTTCTACATGGAAGAAAAGTAACATAAAAGCATATTCTGAGGACTTTCACATATTTAGATATATACATAATATATATGTAAAAAATTCTCATTCTGTACATTTGATGAGACTCAGGGTTGGCCAAACTTCTGGCAGAGGTCTACTGACTTACTCCTTCTCCAAAAATGGATCACAAACACTTTTAAATCCCCAAACCCCTCAGTTTTATTAGAATAAAAAAATTATTTCTTTTTTTAAATACAGAACTATCAGTGACTACCTGAAAGAAAACAGAGGAAAATTGCTAAATTTCTTACAATGCTCTTTCTCTGCCTGTACTCCACATTTTTGCTAGTTTTTATTGATTTTCTTGCTTTTAAGATGAGTTTTTAATTGTTTTTAAACACGCTTGCTGGAGATAAGAGATGTACACACAGAAAACCCATACCAGCTCCTCCTCAGTAAGATCTAGCAGTGTACATGACACTGTACTAACAGGGAAGAGTGCCCACATTAATGAGTCCCACAGGAATGTAGGATTTATTGGTACAGAAGTCACACATTATCTTGTTTAAGAAGCTTCCAGGATGAAAATGGCTCAACTGGGCCTGCAGCTGTGCACTTGACTGTATAGACACATCACACTGCTGGTCTATCAGTTGCTCAGTGATCCCTATAATCAAGAGAGAGCTGTGGGATGCTATCCTGAGGAAGCAGATTAAAGAAAACAACCCTATGGAAGAATAATACAAATTCAATTACACTTAAGAGGCATCACCATCCATTCATACACAACGTGTAAGAGATTGTAAGTCATGGGGGGTTTGCTACTCGATCAAACAGCTCTCTCTGGTATTTTCCACACCTTTTCAGGGCCTGTGGAGCTTTGTAGGTCCCTCTGCAAGGCTTCATTCTCAGTTTTCATGGCTTGAACCACAGCTGAAACCGAGAGATCAGGATCCTTCTCACACACGTTCTTCCGAGTGGCTGACAGTGACCTCTCTGGTCGACTTAAGGGTCCTGCCACCAAAAGAGGGAAGAAACATTTATCTGCCTGGACATACAGGTATGGAACATCACAGCAGCATCCATTTGAAACATCCAGTTCAGTTACTGACACAGGGCTTTGCAGTAACCATCCCAAGTGAGGCTGAATTCCTCCACTTTGGTTTTATATTAAGATTCACATCTAGTTTAGACAACAGTTAAAACAGCATCGTAACAAGAGGAAAACTGACAAATGAGAAACATAATTTTTATGGTTTTGGATTGCTTCGTTCTGGTATTTAGTGGAATTGCCTTGTGATAGTCCACTGAAAGAGAAGTACATATAATTTAAGCACAGCAGGGTTTTGCAGTGTAACTGGGGTGTTCAGCTACTTTGGAGGAATCCCCAGAGTCTTCCAGCAAAACAAGGGGAGCCAGGACTTGCTATTTGCAAGGCAGAATAAGTCACCTTATGACTTAAGTAGTCATCACAATGCCCATATACATCCCAATCTTCCCAAACTTCAAGGAGAAATAGAAACATCACAGCCTATAAACGGGTTTAAAAGAAAGGAAATAAAATTTAACAACAGATGATCTGAGATTGGACTAAGAGAGAAGCACAGTGGTTATATTCAAAAGAGAAGCACAGTGGTTATAGCTGAGGGCTTTGAAAGTCAAGGGAAGAAAAGAGACTGAAGTTGTAAAGACACTTAGATTGAGTGGAAATATTGAAGAACAGATTGATATTTCAGAGAGCTCACAATGCTGCAGGGAGGTTTACTAAGCAGGAGAGTACAGTGCAGTGGATGCAAGTAACATGAAGTCTACCCTGAAAAGACAAGAAATTAAACCTGAGCTGAGATTTGCATGTATTCACACTCCTTACACATTCACACACGAAACCTTTCAACAAGCATTAATCCATCTTTGCAAAAACAGGGACAGGATAAAGTCCTGTTTACTTTTCTGTACTATATCATCCCCCTGAAATGAAATTAAAGCTTTAATGTGGTAGTTGGGCAGAAACAGTTCCAACAAGCACTGTTATAACCTGAGGAAATGCTGCACACATCTTTGGGAAGCAGTCAAAGCAAGCATCTGCTCAGACAGATGGTGGGTGAGGGTCTCAGAAGCTACAAAGGGGATTTATTCTGAAGCCAAAAAGAATTAGCTTCTTTTCCTCCATTTGGTTTTCTGCCAGTTAAGAAACTAATATTTGGACTTCTCAAAACCATTAGCCTTATTGCTTTCTTGGGACACGAGTGGATTTTGCTCTTTTGAAAAGAGCATCTGAACCACAAAGTAAGGCATGTCTGAAAACTTCATCTCAGACCTTTCAAAACTCATCAGACTTGTTTAGGATTGCACTGAAATACAGCTGCAGTCATGATTTCAGCCCTAGTTTTGGGGTTTGGTGTGTGTTGTTGGTTTTTTTCCCAGGTAAAGACCACATTTTAGCAGCAGATTTTTAGGATAAGCAGCAGTGCCTGCAAAATGTTGTTCTTCAGTCCAGGAAAAATATTTTCCAGAATGGTTCTGGATACTGGCATATCTACCCAGCACTGGAGACTGATCTCCAATATTCAAGGTGTAATTCCAGTACAGTCCCAAGCAGCAACAGGGCTGTTTTGTTGTGCTGTGGAAAGCTATGCCTTTATTCTTGTGGAAAAAATATGCCATTTTTATTGCTACAAATGCATCAGGTTAAGATCTTTCACATCAGCATCAACTGCTGATGTGGAGAAGACACACTTCCATTAACACCATAGGGAATAGATCTCCATGAGGAAAGTGGGAAACACAGAGCAAAGTGCAAGGACTGAAAGGCAGAGGCAAAAAGTCTTATGCTGTGGAAACAAAAAGAGAAGGAAGACAGTAAAGATACAGAAGACTAAAGTATGCAGGCACTGGATCTTCTCACAATTTTACTGAAGTGAAAACACTCAAGTTGTTAAAAACAACTAAAAAAAGGCAGGAGAGGGACAGCTAAAAAAAAATCACATAATGACAGATATGTGCTGAAATTGCATCTGAGCCAGAGGCAGAAAAAGCATGAAAACTCTCCTTATTGACATCATATATTCTTATTTCTTACTAGAACAAATTTTTTCGTGTCTTTCCTGGTGCAAGAACTCAGCAGAGAGTGGTCGAGTGCCTTTGTTTTTCACCATGACTGGTCTGACAGGAATGTACAATTCAGCACTGTCCTTTCTTTTGGCAGAGAGAACTCGCACTGGCTTCACTTCTGCAACACCAAAAGGAAACAGAAATAATCAACTTTGAAGTTACTTAGGAGCAGTCATCCTGGGAAAAAATGATTGGATCCTAACTGCTAAGGTTTTGCTGCTTTAATTATGTTGGCACAGTTAAAGTGATAATCTCCCTCCCTCTCATTGATATTGTTCTATTGATACAGAAGCACGGCTTGCACTAAGTGACACAAAATAAAAATATTATTCCAGTTTACCAATAGATCTCATCTCTACCAGGTATTTACCTGCATTACTGTCAAGAAAAGCCAAAATAAAAATGAACTCCTGAGTCACTTGTTAACACATTACACTAAAATAAATTCTTAAAATACTGATTAAATCTTGTCTTATTTAGAGGGCTGCCTAGTGTAGTTCATCTAAGTACTTCTTCCCTTTTTTATTTGAGAATTATTAATGCCTCCATTGTTTACAGGTTTGAAACCTTTATCTAGACAAAAAATCATATACTTTCCCAAAGATCTTGTTCTCACTGCAGCTCCATCCTTTGTTCCTATCTCTTCCTCTGCCCCCTCCCCATTCACACTCCATTCACATCAATGATAATGAGAGGAACAATCCTCTGCTCAATTTATTCAAAGATTGTTCCTCTTAGTTTATGCAATCAATTATGAATAAGGAAAAGAAAGAATAAACAAAACCAACAACCAAAACCAATTACTGAACCTGAAATGAGTGGGAGGGAATTTTGAGAAATAGTGAATGTAAGTCTAGGTCTGGTTTCTGCCTGAACTCCTCACCTTTGACAAGCTAAATACCTTAGAGACCTAGTGACTGGTTGTGGGTTTGGATATTGAGGTCTCCAAAGGACACAAAAAGTAGTGGCTCATATTATTTACCAAGGATAAATAGCACATACTATAACAACAAGTATCCAGCACTCAGGATGTAAAATAAAGTTGAGACTGGGAAGGTTTGGCTGCCTGAATTACTGCAAAAACAGTTCAAAAACCTATTAAAAACATAGTAATTTCTTGAGAAATCCCACAGACAATCTGAGACAATATTTGTTCAAGTGTCTAGACCTGGTGATGCAGGGCATTAACTAGGGTTATATCTTCGTGTTTGAAAAAGAATTCTTAATAAAGTAGCAAGAAGATGCAAATCTTCCAAATCAGCAGATTAAAATGAGAGTATGGAGTAACCCCCAATGATTAGCCAGCCATTCCCTTAAAAACACTGCTCTCAGAGAATCATTATTGCAGTACTGTAGCAGGGTAGAGCACACAGAGACTCACTGCTCTGATCCTGGTTGGACTCCAGCACAGTGAGGGCACCACAATCAAGGCCAGACCATCTCCCAGCATCCTGATGTTCAGAAACCTCTTTCTGCAGTGACCTACTGCCATGGAAATGAAGGTCTTCAAAGTTTGAAATCTCTTCCTCAGTGGGAGATGGCTCTGAAAACACATCCTCTTCAACAGAGTCAGAGCCATCACTAAGAGAGTCTTCTTCCATCCCTTCCTCTTCTACACTGTGTTGCAAGCTGCTCCTCAATTCCTGGTACAATAAGAGCAGATCTGTCAGAAAAGCTCAAATATGTATTTTAAAATAAACCAGTGTGGCTGCCTCTTCCTCCCCAGGAGATAAAAAACCGTCCTCATGAACTCAAAGCCACGATGCAGCTAAAAATATTCATATTCCTAGGTTGTGTCTTCAATCCTTTGATAAGGTTTGTAAAGAAAACTCATCCTACAACTCCTTTGTCCCTCCTCATCAGTATCCTTGCAGGAACATTCTGTAGGCCAAGGAGTTTTTATGTGCAAAATCAATTTTTTAGGAATAAGTTGCAAACAGGAAGTGAGTAATGGAGGGGGCAAGGGCATATATATGTCCAGTCTCTTTCTATTTGAAGAGTAGCTGCAATCCAGAATTTCCAAATGCCTTGACAAGACTGCCAATATCATGTAATATCAAATTCTTTATAAGCACTTAGATAGATGATAATAGTCCTGCCTTCTACACATCTGTACTTCAAAAACCAGCAGAAAAGAGTTGTGATCTAATGGGTTTAGCTCCCAGTTTGCACAGATTTTTTGAAGTGGACACACTGTAACAGGATTTTATGCAAAAATTAATCTATTTTTAAACTTGCTGTGGAAAAAATTGCCCTGCCTCTCTCATTATATGCCACAAACAGCACAGATGATGCTGGAGAGCTGCGTGCTTTTATGAAAGCAAAAGGAAAAGACCTTGCATCTCTTACATGCTTTTTTCCCCCCTGTTTTGTTGATATTAGAGTTTTGAGATAAATATAGGTAAGCAAACTACATAAAATGAAAACCTGAAGCCACTTCAGGTACTAATGAACTGTGACAGTGTATGTTCAGTTTGCAATGAAAGCTTTGAGCTGCTACAGATTACACTTGTTAGGAAATCCATGTTGACAGATGCATATTACAAAGAGCAGGCAAAGTTAGGTTCAAAAGAGGGTTTATAAGCAATCTGAGCCTTGATATGGAGCATGTCTTTATGACAGTCTAGACTAATATTTCTAGGTATTTGACAGGAAATGGTACAGCCTTTCTTTTAGTTTGAAACCTCATGCATCTGCACTGTACCAAGACATTCACGAAAACACATTATAGCTTCAGGAAAATCAAAAAGTATTTCCATCTGGAATAAAAAGAAAAGTGGGGGGGTTAGTTTAAAATTATTAAAGATTATAAATATCCATCACTGTAAACAAGTTACCAGCTTGTAGAGCAAAAAAATAATCACAAACTCAAGAGCAATATAGGAAAGAGAGACAGGTGCAAGCTAAGAAAATATGCTTGGGAATTTTGTCTGATGTCAGTGATAAGATCTGCAGACAGTTTCATAGATAGATGGTACTCCACTACCCACAACAGCTTTACTGGTGTCATTAATTGGTTAAGCAGAAAAACAACCATAAATTTTTGTTCATTTATTCATCTTTTTTAAGGACAGGACATTCATGAGGTGTGCCAGAACAAACTGCAATTAGCAATCAAAGAAGAGGCTGCACAGTCCATACAAAAACAACCCTTGATGGAAAGCAACTGTATTGATTTGAATATTTTTAAAACTTTAGTCTGATTTTTGTTAGATAAAACAATTACATGCAACAATTTTAGCATGATTACTCAAAAACTAACCTAAACCCAGAAAAAGTTGTTGTTTCAGCCTTCTCTAACTTGACAGCCAAGAGTGATGTTCATGTGGACAGCCATGAACTGAAAGAGGCTCCTTGCAGGGAATACCTTGATTCAGTCCAACAGGGACAATATTCTACCTCTTTAAAACAGGACTTAATGCTTTGCAGTGTTGCTGACTGAGATCAGATTTTCAAAAGGAGCTTTACTTTTCATTTTTTTCCTTCTTTATCTCACATTTCAACAATGCAGAATGACCTAATGAAGGAACCACTATATTCTGGGTTTGGACGCACCAGTCAAGACTGACCCCTGGGCCCTTTCACATTTCAAATGACACCACCATGAATAATAGAATAGAATAGAAGGCAACTGCCAATTGTACCTGGGAGTAATGGAGAGGATCATCACCATTTGTCTCCAAGGTCAAGCTTTCATAAGGTTCAAAATCCTCAGAGTACTGAAGAGATGGTTTAATGTAGAGTTTACCCCCTTTTTCTGTTTTAATTGCCACAGTTTTCTGTTAAAAGAAGCATTCAAAGAAACTAGATGTCTTTGGTGCTAGAATAATCATCACATTTTACATAACAATGCCTACATCAAGCACTGCTTTTCCCCTTTGTTCCAGAGAAGGTTTCTGTCCTCCCTGAGCTCACCTTTGGGCCTCTAAATTATAGTTTAACCACCCCGGTCAAACTCCTGACCTGCTGCTGCTGTCCCAGTGTCTCCTAAGTGAACAATGGCAAGAGGACAGTCTCGTTAAAGGCAACGTGACACAGAAGCCCGTGTAGTGATATTAAACCTCATGATCTGCTGTTCACACACTCCTCTACAATTTTATAAGTGCCAGGGGCAGAGATGTCCCAGAGGGAATTTCCTAAGGCAACCTGGCTTCTGACAGACCGAGTTCTTTCAGCAAGTCTATCCTCCCCCCTCAGAACACACCTTAGCACAGCCCAAGTCTGGCAGTTTTGGACATGAATTGCTGGGTCCTCCAGCTATCCAAAAAACCCACAGGGAAAATCCCTGGGAAAGTAAACTGCTGAATAGCACAACCTCCATCTTACTCAGTGGTTGCATATTTCCTTAGCTAAATAATTCCAGTTGTTCATTAGGATAACTGCTATCTTCCCATCCAACTGGATAAAAGACTTAAGGTTTCATCCTAAGCTAGTCCCAAGTAGTGGCCAGTTTTCAGTATAGCTGCCTACATTTGGCTAACTTTCCAATCCAGTCAGAGGATGTGCCTCCTTCTTCACTGGAATGACACAGGTTATGACTTTCTACACATTTGGCAAATTTAGCAAACAAGTCCTGACAGGCCAGTGTGTAAGCAGTGATCTACTGGGAGTAATAGCAGCTGAGAAAATTAATTAAACTCAACTTTGAAGCAGTAAGGGTGATAAATAGAGTAATGCAGCCTAAAAGCTCGAATGTGCAATATTTGCTGGAAGAAAAGCAAACCTGCATGGCATGAACACTTGATCCACAGTGACACAGACCCTGATCCCCAGCCACTGGACAGCCAGGCCAACTGCTAATCAAGTAGGGTAATTATTTGGGTGACATGTCTCCATTCTTCAGAATTCCCATTTGTTCTGTTAATTAAGCCAAACTCCTTGACAGGTTAACTCAAATCCTTCTTTAGGCCAAAACAAAAAAAGACCATTGATGCTTCTCCACTGAACCAACAACTATGTAATTAATGGCTCCACATTTCTTATATACAGGATATTTTTTCATCTCTGTGCATTTTCCTCTCTTATGATCTACAGGAATTTGTCACAAACTACAACTTAAGCTATGCAAATTACACTTTTGTGTCCCTCAACCCTATTGCAGTGTGAAGAACACCACTGACAGGCAGGGATGTCTCTCAAAAATGAGTTTCTCCATCTTTTGCACTGGAGGCTGCCATCAGAGATGTCCAGCAACAGCTGTTCTGCTGGAGGACACATTGAGTCAATCATGTCCAAGCCACAAAAGTTTCTGTGACAGATGTCACTGAAACCAGACCCTTTCAGTGAGATTTGCCTCTTCAGGCTTCAAAGTAGACACAAAACTGGCCACAGAATTATTTCACATTGTCACTCAGCACCCCACCAAGCCAAGACTCAGATTCTATGGGAGTCCCACCTATCTACAGGTTGCAAACAACTTCTCCTGAAATTATTTACAACCTAAGGATGAGTTCAAACACCCATTCTTTCCAACTGCTTCTTACCTGGAGCCAATTCCTGCGTTGGATCTTGCTGGGTGCAGTCTGTGTGCTGTGTTCTGGCAACTCCCTCTCCCCTAGCTGGGCTGCTTTTCCAGAACACAAATACAAGGATTAGAAAACAGAAAATAGAAATACAGTATGTGGCAATATACACCTTAGTTCACATTTTGGTTTGGGGTTTATGTTGGTGGTTTTTTCCAGATGAGGACAGAGGAGTAAGTGTTTGACATGTGAATGGTGTCAACAACAGAGACACCATTCCATTTCAGATCCTGGCCAGTTGTCTATTGGGAGTAGGAGCTTGGAATCTCTTCAGGGACAATCATCACCCTGTGTATTCAAGAGAACAAACTCTTTAAAGATACATTAGCTCAACAGCAGGTGAAGCATCACTTTTTCTGTCTAGAAAGTCTAGAAATATGTTGTAGAACAGGGGTGCACATCATTCTAACCCCCAGTTGGGTACACAATAAGCTGTCTTAGGAAGACAACTGAGCCCAGAACCCCTACTACCAAAGGCAGGCTCTGACAGACAGGGTTCTGGTGAACAACAGGTGATATGCTGGGTTTACAAAGGAGCTGTGTGCATTTACTCTCAAATTAAGGCAACATGAGATATTGGCAGATTAAACAGAATGTATAAGTTATTTAACACACTGTGCAGAGAAGAAGTCTTCATGTACAAGCCATAAATGAAGGACAAACAACAATTAGCCTTCATTTCTAAGGCAAGGAAGAGTTGGGGCTGGAACTTGTGCAAAAAATCTCTGTATGGTCAAGGAAAACTAAGGGTTCCTGTGCTGGACATGCCCCCAGCTTACAGTGGAACAGTGCTTTGATTGAGACAAAGAGACAAACATCTTGCAGGTCACATCAGCATCCTCAATGGAATAAGGGCATCACCAACACTCTCAGTAGCATCCTAAATAAAGGCATCTCATTTCCTGTGTCCAAGACAGATTTACAGCTTCCATTTCTTCTCAGTGGAGAAAAACAGCTGATGCAAAACCTTTTTTCTTTCAGCCATAATTTAATGGTCACTCTAAGCCAGTAGCAACTGGCACTACCAATAAAAGAACCAATTGTCCTGCAAAGGTCAGAGAATCACAGAAAGATTTAGTTTGGAAGGAACCTCTAGGGTCACCTAGTCCAGCTTTCCATTCAGAGAAGGGCTTACTTCAAAATTAGATCAGGTTGCTCATTACAGCTCTCAATAACACATTTTCTTTTTTGGGTTGGACAATAGAGAATTGATGTGGACAAGTTTTGACTGCACAAAAACAAAAAAGATTAATTTTAATTACAGCCACTTGTGCAATCTGGTTCACCAGGAGATTGCACAAATGCTGGTATGAGCAGATAGGAGGAAACAGGAACAGTGTAGGACCATTCTTGGGGGAACAGTGTATGCTTATGTCAATTTGCACTGATCATAAATAACATTACAGAGCAAGAACAGGATGCTGTTCTACTGCTTCAGTGCAAGGTATTTGTCTCATAGGCCCAAAACAGGACTAAGAAAGAGGGGGAAAGGAAGTAGAGCTCCTGCTACTCCATTAAGCTATTCCTAAGTACCTCCAGAAATACTCTGCAGTTATTAATTAGCATCAGTGCTGATTGCTTCAGGGCTCTTCTGACACTAAGAGTGAATTGCCCTGAGGTTACAATACTAAAAGGGTGGTCAGACTCAGCCACTGCTTTGGGATAAAAGCATCTTTCACTCTCTAAGCAATCCATCTCTTCCAAGCAACTGCCCAGAAGCCACTCATGTATCCTACATATGTAAGCAGGAAAAGGGGACAGGGTAGGATTGTGCTATCACTGCTGGTTCTCAGAATTGTTTGAGTATTTGGAGAAACTACTGACGAGACAATGCAATGACAGGACATGGGAGAATAGCTTCAAACTGAAGGAGAGTAGGTTTGGATTGGATATTAGGAATAAATTCTTCCTTGTGAGGGTGGTGAGGCCCTGGCACAGGTTGCCCAGAGAAGCTGTGGCTGCCCCAGCCCTGGAAGTGTCCAAGGCCAGGTTGGACAGGGCCTGGAGCAACCTGGGCTAGTGGAAGGTGTCCCTGCCCATGGCAGGGGGTGGAATGGGATGGGCTTTAAGGTCCCTTTCAAACCCAAACCATTCTGTGATTTTATGATTCTTAGTGATGGATTCACGTGACCAGGTCCCTATAAACCAGGAAAAACTGTAATTCAAACCCCAGGCAGAGGCTGATGGAGCTGAGCAACTCATCTGTGCAACAAACATTACTTTGGAACAAAAACATCCTTCTTGGGGTGGGATGGAATCTGAATACCAACCACCACCTGCTCTGGTACACGGAATAGGTCCATTGGTATCATTCCCTTGGAGACTTGAGCTGACAGTGCCTATTCCAGGAGGCAAGAACTCAGCAGTACATCATCAAAATATTAGTCATAATCAAAGGAGACCCCATGCTACCCTTAAACCACAACTTTGTGACCACACAGGCATTCATTGGAAGTACAAACATAGCTGTGAAACTATGTGTGGGTTATAGACCCAAAGAAATGACAGGACACCTAGAGCTCAGCTTCACTACAAGCCCATCATTTACTTTAATTCATTTACCAATCCTAAGCATAAAAGTGTATCAATCACTATTATCATTATTTACTCCAAGGGAACACAGACAAAGAAAATAGTCCTGACAAGTAGATTTATGTTGACACTTTTAGGAACCAGAAAGAGGGATTTGTGCCTGTTCTGGATTATTAAGTATCACATATTCCTAATTTTTCAGTGAAGACTAATCCTATAGATGGATGTTTTAGAAGTAATGAATGATGCAATAACTCTCACAAGAGACAGAAAGGGAAGAAAACTCAGTGCTGCATCTCAGCTAGGAATCATTTCTGTAAGTAAAATCATATTCAATCATTGAGAAAAATGCCTAGAAGTGAAAGAGACCACAAAATTGCTAAAGTAGAATTCCCAGGCAAGAAGTTTATACAGGTCACAATAATTCCCCCTCTGGATTCCAGTGGCAAAATGAAATGGAAGAAGAAAAACGAGAGGATGATGATTCAGTTGACATCTTTCATTGCAGCTTCATGTGTTTAAAACATCAACACTGGAAGAAACAGCACTGAGTTGTCTTCTGCAGAGATAATGCCACAATCTCTAAGTTGATGGAGCTGAGGAAAGGAACAGAGACTGCAACTGAAATCTTTAAAGGTTCCTAAGACAAGTATTCTACCTTAACTGAATTAAATGGCATCAAGTGACCACAAAAATAATGAACTTTGGATCAGCTTAGAGATAACAACTGCACAGCAGAACTCTGAGAGGAAATTTCTCTTGACTGAGTTCAATTAGAGCTGCTGCCACAATATCCCTGCACAAGTTCTGGATCAAAAAGCCAAAGATGTTGCTTTGCTCCCTCCAAGTGTATTATCCCAGAGTGACAAGGCACAAACTTTCCTTCATTTTCCAATATCCAAGAGCATGAACCTTTTTCCATCACTACACACGAGGTTTCACAGCTAAGCTGAACACACTTAAACTTGAATACAAGCAGTATGTGCCCAGTGTGGCAGGAAAACAAAATAAAAGAGAAATTAAGTTAGAGTCATGGTTATTGAAGGAAAAGTTAGTTTCCAGTATTGTTGAGATTAATAAACTTTCAGTCATAATAAATTATCAAATTAAGTAACTTTTTTTAACTCCTTGTCTTCACTTTTAGGTGAAAATAAAGCTTAAGCAGACTATCTACACAGCAACAGATTAAAAACACCCTCTGGGACAGGTTGTAGTAAGGTAAATATAACTGACTAAGCCTGGTAAACTGCTTTACGCAAGGATTTAGTAAAATCAACTTTCTTTTCATTATGCTAAATAGATTAGAAGGCCAGTAAGCTCATACTTTATACCTTCATGCATGCAAAATTATTCCTGTTACTACACTGCTCTCAATGACAGACAGACTTAAATTAGAAACAAAATACCCATTTTTAGATAAAGCCAACTAATCACTGGGAGAAAATGGTAGATTTTCTTTACTTCAAATATTTAAATAAAGATTAGCTGCCTTTTTAAGACAACTATTATAGCTTAAACATCATTTATGAGCTTAATGCAGCTATTACTGGTTATAATTTGGTTACAGTCCATGTCATCAAATGTCATTTGTCCTCAGGACTCCAGACTTAAGATAACATTGAAGTCCATCAGATTTTAAATCCTATTAATGGTGTTATGTCTCAGACAAAGATACACCATTATTTTACACTGACAATTTCTATACACTTCTAATCTTCTAGTTTTAGTTAGAGCTGTTTAACAAATGAACAGGAGGGGAAGTTAAACCTTGGAATTAGTCAGGGATCAACTGAAAAACCGACAGGGTGTTGCTGAGACTGTTCCTTACACACAACCAGCTTAAGCACTCGGATGAAAGAGCCCCACGGAATTTCATTCCAAGCTCAAATGGTGCTGCCTCTTTATCACAGCCAGGCCAGTGACCTCATCAACTGAATTACAGCTCCAGTGAGTGCAGTTTTCAAACAGTTCTACCTGCACTCCCTGCCAGGCTCCCACGGAACTCACCGTTTGTCCTGGAGGCCTTTGTCTCATTTTTGAGGCAGCCGTGGGAGTTGGTTTTTCGGCGGTGACTCCTCAGCTCTGAATTAGCTCCATTCACATAGAGGGAAAAGCCTTGTTCCAGCTGCTCCAGCCTGATCTGCACAGGATCTTTTCTCTTTAACCGTTCCAGTAACCTGGAGCAGAAAGGACAATAATTCGTCCTCACGCAGTGCACGTACAGATGGTCAGATCAGCAATAAATACAACAACACGCCACGTCACAGAGATGAAAAATATGTCCACAGTTCAAACAACACTTCCAGAATACAGCTCCCAGGATCTGTTCCTGTTCTGTAACACTGTGGCAAAATGAAGTTTGACCAAGCCTCTCCCTTCTGACATTTTTTCCACGCTGTTTCTCATTTCACATTATTTTTTCCAATTGGTATTTGGCATATTTAACCTTTCTTCTTAAGAATTTTTCAGAGTTTTACTTGGAATTTCCAAAAAGCTTGAAAAAAACGGTTGAGGTCTTTTCAAGAAAAAAAAAAGGAAAGAAAAATATTATTTGTTTTTTGAAACTTGAGGTAAAAAGCCCCCAATCAATAGTGCTGTTAGAGATACCAGAAAATTGAAGGCTGGGTAAAATAATATTTAAAAAATGCCCTTCCCCTGGGCTCAATTTCAGTGAAACACCTACCCTCCCTCTTCCAAGTCTCATCTTCTCTCCTTTCACCATGGTTTATACCCAGTCCATCCTAGCTCCTTTGGTGAGGTGACATGCAGGCCAGGAGGTTGGGATCCTGTGGGTGACAATTTGCACCTGCCCCTGCACAGCCCCCCATGCCCTGCAGCCACGACTCTCTTACACCCATCCCAGGCTTCTCTGACTGGTGAAGTTGTGGCAAAGTTGGGCTGTTTCTGTTAGTTTTGGATGCAGCAGGAGCCTGACTTGCTCCCACACAGGCAGCTCTGCAGCCCCACTACCCCAAACTGCCAGATGTGTCCAACATCAAATGCCCCCAGCACACCTCCAACCTGCTTGTTGTACTGTAATTCAGTGGCATTTACTTCCACCATAATCCAGAATTAGAGCTCTGATACCAAGGATGAAAGTTGTTTCAATCATTAAATAGATTGGTTTTATTCTCTTCAAAAACTGAACACAAAAGAAACCCGTGGTCACAAAAATTGGACTTATTTTTTTTTAGCATAACTATGGCTTTTTAAGTTTTTTTTTGTCTTTTCACTGAACCAGTTCATTACAGAATTTGAGTAAAAGTCTTATGGCTTGTGGTAAAGGAGGGAATCCAATAAGAAATATTTGCAGGCCCTTCTGAATTAACTACGAAGGTCATCTGTCCAGGGTACAATGACAGGAAGGTACATAAGAACAAACAGTAAAAGAAACGTTTGAAACTTGTCTGAAAGACGCAAAAGCAACCTGGATGTCCTCATCTCCCACTTTTCTGTATTTCTGACAACATAAAAACCTTGCCTCATAACTATATCCTCACACATCATGAGCTGCCAGTTACCTCTAAATCTACAAGTTTTTGCTCTACGAACAAAAATCTTCCCTGTCAGTCAGCAAAACAATAACTATTTTATTACTAAATGTATTTATGCTTTAAATGCTGAAGAAACGTCGTGGTCTCCTCTAGAAATAAGAACTTTGATGTGTTTAGCAAACAAAGAGAAGAGAGAAACACCTGAATGCTTTGAAGCACAGCAAGCCAGACTGTGCACCACATCTGCTGGTATTTGATAGAATAGAACACGTATTTCACACCCAATGGGGGTAACAAATGTGTGCCTTACCTGTTTCTCTGCTGAAGGGATATTAAGTATTCGTCATGTTTTTCATCAAAGTCAGTCACCATGTCTTAATATAAAGCTGAAATAAGAATATAATTGTCAGGCTGAATGATTTGTTATGGAGTACCACTGGTCTTGCACCCTCAATACATGAGAATGTATAAACTGAAAAATGTTCCTCCTTCGACAAGGCATAAAGCTGTCAGTGCAGCAAATAAAGCTCCTGAAGAACAAAGGAAACTGTAGTTGTTTTTACCTATTTTTCAGAACCCTTCACTTCACAAGCTCCTGAAGAACCTAAAAATACTAGGAGTGGAAGGCATATGCTATATAATGAGTTTATAACCCAAGACCTGATGAGCAAGTCAACCCAGGGACACAGGCTGAAGCTTCCTCAGTGTCCAACTCTGGGGTGATCTCCCTGCACTGCTACTGCTCACGAGGTGAGTTAATTCTACAAGTTACTCGCAGCAGAGGCTGTGTACTTTCAAAGTGCCTAATTAAAGATTTTACCTCCCCTTTCAGGAAACACGACCCTTTCCAGCCATCCCCACCAAGCATCCCGGAGCCGCTGCCGCGAGTTGTGCCGGGGCGTTCTCTCACGCACTCAACAAGTTCAGATGTGACACCAACACACCGAACCCAAACAAAGGACCCCCGTACTTTGTCTTTTACCGACCGGGGCGTATCCGGGGCCCAGACCCCCCGACGGGCTCGGGACCGACCCCGCTGGGCTCTGCAGAGGAGGGGGAGCCCCGGGCAGAGCCCCGGGACAGACACGGACCCTGGATGGACACGGACCCTGGAAGGACACTGATCCCCAGGCAGAGCCCCGGGACAGACACGGATCCTGGATGGACACGGACCCTGGATGGACACGGACTCTGGATGGACACGGACCCTGGATGGACAGTGATCCCCAGGCAGAGCCCCGGGACAGACACGGACCCTGGATGGACACTGATCCCCAGGCAGAGCCCCGGGACCGACACTGACCACCCGAGGCAGAGTCTCCAGACGGACACCAACTCCCGGACGGACACGGGCACCGGGCACAGCCTCGGAGCAAAGCCCCTGGAGGGACACAGCCCCCGAACGGACACTGACTGACCCCAGAGCAGAACCCTCGGACAGACACAGCCCCAGGACAGGCACTGACCCCAGGCAGAGACCCCCGATGGACACTGACCCTGGACAGAGCCCCCGCACCGACACGGACCAGCCGGGGCAGAGTCTTCCGAAGGACAGGCACCCCTGGACTGACACGGACACCGGAGGAGAGCCCCCGGACGGGCACGGCCTCCGGATGGACAGAGCCCCCCGGACGAGCCCCCGGACAGACACTGACCCGGGCACAGCCCCCGCACGGCCCCGGCCCCGTTCCCGTCCCGCCGGGGCTCGGCCGCTGCTGTTGCTCGGTTTCCCCGGTGACGGTCGCGCCGCCGCCGTCAGTTCCTGCGCGCCGCGGGCCCGGAAGCGGCGGCGGCGGGGGATGGAGGCCATGGAGGCGCTGTGGGCGCTGCTGGACGAGGTGGCCCTGGAGGGGCTGGACGGCATCACCCCGGCCGCGCTCTGGCACCGCCTGGCCGCCCGCTCGCCGCCCTTCCCGCTGCCGCTGGAGCCCGACACGCAGCAGCTGCTCTGGGCCGCGCTCAGCGCCCAGCCCGACCTGCGCTTCTACCGCCTGCCGCGGCCGCGGCCGCCGCTCCGCCTGCACGACGGGTGAGGGCCCGGGCGGGGCCGGCGAGCCCCGAGCCGGGGGAACACGGGCCTGGGTGCCGGGCTGGCCCCTCGCCACTGCTCGCACAGGCTCGGCTGGGTCGGCGACAGCAGGAAGGGCGGAGTGTGGCTCCGGAGCTGATTTTAGATATTAGAGAAAATTTGTCACTGTTACGGTGGCCAGGCACTGGGATAGGTTGCCCTGGAGGGGCTGGAGGCACCACCCCTGGAGGTGTTTAAGAGGAGTTTGGATCTGGCGCTGTGTGATGTGATTTAGTGGTTTAAGGCTTACCGTAGGTGGTTGGGAGTGGATGATCTTAAGGTTCTCTTCCAACCTTGGTGGTTCTGTGACCTCTTTGTGAGTCCTGACCAGATTTCCATTCAAGTATCTGTTTGCCACTTACAGGCAGAATTTACATGTCCCCGTTCATCAGGGTGCATGTACCTGTTGTTTTCCTTCTCTATGAACTGTGTGTTTCTCTTATTCCCACCACTTCAGTGTCTTTGAGTTTTTGAAGATTAAATAATGTATCCCCCTCCTTCTGCCTCCTGCACGCTGAGGTTGGGTTTTACTTGAGGAGCACAGCTCTGCTCTTTGTGTTTTTCCTGTTTTGATATCTCAAAAGAGCTTAATTTTTCCAAGGTGTTCCATAGGGTTATCAGCATTGTTTGTGACAATGTTTCAGTTATCAGCATTGTTTGTGACAATCTTTCATTTCTCCTTGCTTGGTTAAGTGCTAGCTCTCTGCTTTTATTCCAGATATGAAGAAATAGACCTTGAAACTGGAATACTGGAAACCAAAAGGGATCCTGTTGTTTCAGATGATATTTATCCTGTCCACATGATTTTGGATAACAAAGATGGCATACAAGGTTCCTGCCAGTATTTTAAAGAGAGAGTAGATATCACTGATCAGATAAGGAGGAAGGATTTGCAGCCTTGTTATTCTTACAAAGAAGCTGTTGAAAAGTGAGTGGAAATCCTTATACCTGGCATTAAAATACCTTTAAGGGGTTTTTTTAAAGTCCTTGCCCAGTTTGTACGGATTATATCAAGAATGGTGTTTGTGGGGAGAAAGGGATTGACCTCTCTGTTTTTATGGAACTAGTAACAATATATTACTCTTCCTTCTGTTTCTCAGATGGGGAGAGAAACTAGTCATTGTTGCTTCCCAAGACCAGCGTTACAGAGCTTTAATAGGCTGGGAGGGGGACCCCGACTTAAAACTCCCTGACTTCTCCTACTGCATCCTGGAGCGTTTGGGCCGTGCTCGGTGGCAGGGGGAGCTCCAGAGGGACCTTCACAGTGGGGCTTTCAAGTAAGTTTGCATTTTTGTCCATGAATTAAGTCGAAGCTAACAAGTTGCCACTGGTTATTTTTGACTATTCCTGTGTATTGATTTGAACTCCTATGTGTACTGGTAGTGTTTCATCCTTACTACCAGGAGTACTTGGTTCTTGGAGCCCATATTGCTGGAACTATGCTGGTCTCACCCTTGAGTTCATTGTGCTTCCAGGAATTGTCTGTTAGGTCAATACACAAGTTTCTTATTTGTGGAAGTTCTTGCTTTCTCTGAATAACTTTTTCTTCAAATTTGGGATGGAACAATGATTTTCATTTCCTTTGCTAAACTGCTGAGAAATCATCTTATCCTGCCCAAGTCCTGGAGAGATTCTTGGATGCCTATATTTTGTCCCCAGCATTTCCTTGTGTGACATCTTTGTCCAAATGAGTGGGAGCCTGAGTTACCAGCCTCCAAACTAGGCCATGTATTTTGTTGATGAAGGAGTGTTACACAGCCTCTTAGAGAACTTCTGAAGTTCTGCAGAATATTAGCATTGCTGTAAAGATTCCCTGCTTTTAGGACCTAAATGGGTTGTAGCTTGCAAACCACCTGGCATTGTTCTGTACCACTTAGGAAACTCTTTTATGTAATTTGTATGATGGAGGTAGAGGGTTAATCTTTTGTGGATGATTTTCTGCCAGTTTGGTGGCCCAGGTCAGCTCAACAAGGAGTGAGATGAATATCAGAGTTATTACAACGAGGGCAGTGATTGTGGTGTAGCCAGGAGGTAAAAAGACAGGATGGAGAAAGGGGGCATGGGGATACAATACACATTCAACTCTCTCATCAAACCATGTCATGACACTCTGTGCCTAGACTCTAGGTTAAAATCAGAGGTATTTCTCTCTGCTTATTGGATTAACTATGAAAATAAATTTCACAGGTTTTCTTAGTTTTGGCACTTCTTAATTTTGAGTTTGTCACTTTGAAAATTAGCATATATTGCTAAGACCATAGGAATTTAGGTAAAGTGTTCTGGGGTACTGGATAATTAAAATTATTTGCAGAAGTTTCTATGCCTATATCTTGCCATCTTTATCTTGCCATCTTTTCTTTAGAGTGGATGCTGGAAAACTTCATTATCACCGAAGAGTATTGGACAGAAATGGTCTCATAACAATGCAATCCCACGTCATACGACTGCCGAGTGGAGCACAGCAGCACTCAATTCTTCTGCTTCTGACTCGCTTTCATGCTGACAGGTATGTTTTAAAGGTCTGCTGGGCAGACTGTGACCTTTTACTATGATGAGAGATTGCTGTGTTGTCACAGAACCATCAAAGTTTCCTGGTATTGACTCTCTTCAATTCCTTTAACTCCTCTTCCGAATGCCAGACAGTTCAGTAGAATATTCCAGTGCCTGCCACCTGCCTACATAAACCTAACTTTTCTTATTGTAGCACTGATCATTTTGTTAATTTTGAGTGTTTTCAATTCCAACAGGTTTCTAATAGATTTTTTTGTTTTGTTTTCTTATCTTGTTTATAATTAGAACTTGTGCTTCTGTGGATTGCCAGTGAAGTAACAGCTTGGGCTTACTCACTGTTCCCTTGGCTGAGATCTCTTCTCAGTGACAAATTCTCTCATGTGCTATTCACAGAAGGAAAGAAAACTAATTCCTAAACCAATCTGAGAACACTTAGCATACTTTCTCTAGTGACTGACATTTTGTAAAGCTACAACTCATTTTTATGAAGTTATGTGCATACTTACATGTAAAATAATTTTCTTTTCTTGGTTAGGAGGAGCAAATATGATATTCTAATGGAGAAGCTCTCAAGTATGCTAAGTGCTCGTTCAAACCAGATGGAAACATTAGGAAACTTGAGGGAAGAATTGGTGAGATTCATTCCTCTTTCAAATTCTCACTCAGTAGAATCTAGATAATTAGTATCAAAGGCACTCATTCTTGCTGCCTGCTTTTTAAAATTGCACAAAGTTCTGGGGGAGGATATCAAAAGAAGGATCTTAAAAACCTACTGGATCAAGTTACTGTTGGTGTTTGTCATAGGGAAGGAGTTCTGTTCCATCCACAGCTTCAGAAATGTTTTGTCAATGAATATCATCCTGCATTTCTTACTTGTCCAAGTAAGAAAACAAACAAGCTGTTTGTTTGGATGACAGAGTTGGAGGAATACAACACCCTTCAGAAACATCTCATGTTCTGCCCAGTGTCTACACTAACAGGCTTTTAAGTTCCTTTTTGGATATCCTCCCCCAGAACACTGTGTTTTAAGAACAGGTAGTAGGAATGTCTTTGATGCTTTGATCAGCAGCAGGTGAGGCTTTTGGGCTACAGTGACTTTTGCCATTTCTCTTTGCACCAGGGCCTTTGTGAGAGGACTTTCAAACGTCTGTATCAGTACATGATGAATGCTGGCCTGGCCAAGGTCATATCTGTGCCACTGCAGGACATCCACCCCAGTGGAGGACCCTACAAGACAAAGAAAGGTAACAAGAACCATATTTGTGCTTTCCTCTTGTGTAATTACGTTGATGTCATTCTATCTGTAAGCTTCATATCTTAAATTAAAAGAGGTGTGAGTGAAATCTGTCTATGCAGTTATGTAGATAAATGTGTCACTAAAGCTGCAGCCCACTTGAATTAAGCATTTGCTCCAGGTTTTTAAGGAATGGATGCAAGTTTGTTGGATATAAACATAAGCTGTTTCAGTGGATGTGACCTAAGAGTGCTCAAGCCAATACAAAGAGCAGGAACAAAGCAGTCTGCTGACCTTTCAGGTTGAAGTTGAATGACAAGTCAATAAACTTGAAAAAAAATGTATGAAATAAGCTAAAAACCCAGACCATCTTGGTTGTGACTTTTTCTAAAGTCATGAGAATACAAAGTTTCTCTGGGAAGTTCTTATCAAAATATGGAAGTAAGCTCCTACAGCACTGCCTTGGAATTCACAGAACAGAATATTCTGGGCTGGGAGGGACCCACAAGGATCATCAAGTCCAACTCTTGGCCTGTACAGGGATCAAACCCACAACTTTGGCATTTTTAGCTCCATGCTCTAACAAACTGAGCCAGTCTCAGGGTTAAGGTAAGCAAGATACTCAACAGCTACTCTCCAAAAAAGCCACAGTCTGCTGAGGGATGGTTTAATGCATAACCAGCTTTGAATTCAAATTTAATTGGTTACAAGAACAGCTGATAACTTCCAAAAATGTAGTGAAAAGACAAAGAAAGGCAGAACTGCGTGAAGAAAGGGAACAAAAGAAAGCAGCTGCTCTCAGAAAAAGATGCAGATAAAACTTGCATGGGGAAAAAACTGCAAGAAATAATAATAGAAAGTATGAGGAAAGACAGTATCACCAATGGAATTAATGCAATTGCTGAAAGAAATCTAAACCAAATCTTTAATCACAGAACATCCTAAGAGGCAGATTTGCAGGGTTAAAAATAAAATAGTTCTAAAAGGTGAACAGTATGGTTTTTAGAGACATAGTGAACTTTTTTGGGGGGGCAGGAAATAATTCTGATATGAACTGAACATTGCAAATTACACAGTGTTTGTGAAAAGGAGGGATATGAAAGGAGAAAGGGAAAGAGCCAATAAAACCATGAGAACTTCAAGACAAAAGTTAATGCCAGTTACATGGATTTGGATTAAGGCTGGATAAGACAACAAATTCCTTCAAATCTATTAAGTCAGGGAAGAGAAATTCTCTAGAAGGAAAATGTATTATGAACAAAGAGAAGCAGAGGTCAAAAGTAGGTACAGCACTGAGCATGGTTGAGAGAGAAATCACCCACACTGTGCTGAACAAATAGGGGAATGACTGAGTTGATTTGTCATGAAATGTACAGATCCCTCTCCTTCCATAAGAATATCAGAGGGAGTTTTACACGGGAAAACTCATTTAAGTTCACAGTTTGAAGAAAGCAGTGGAGATCCTCGATGTTCTAGACTAGATCAGTATCCACTAAAATATATGGGGAAAGGTATCACCAGATGGTTTACAAAATATGGCTTGTGCATAGCTGATGTATTTCTGGTTTGAGCAAGTGTCTCAACATGCAGTGGTTGTGTGACAGCCTCTTATACAACCTTTACAGACTTAGGTGCCCTTCAGTCACACCATTAGCATTGGCATGGACCAAATCCTTGGTCCTCTCTTACAGTACCTGTGAGTAGCTTTGCACCTGGTTATATCTGTTTGTAATTCCTCCTGCTGACTTAAGTTTCAGAGAGGTTCTAACAAGCTGAAAACACTTGCAAATAAAGCCCAAAAGACTAAATAGTACTGCTAAAAGGCAGTTTATGGTCAGTAGTAAAAACTTTTAACTTCCTATCAAGGTATTTATTTAGAAGACAAGAAAATACAAGTCCACTTAGTAACTTGGTGGCAGCCCCCAAGGCAGTGATGTTTTATGTTCTGTCAAGAGATTGGCAAAACAGCAGCTGCATTTACTGCTTAAGTTTGTCATGAAAAATGCCACTTGATGAATCTTTCGCTTGAATGGTAATTCCATCTTACAGATGTAAAAGCTGAAAATCCACAAAAATGCCTTAAAAACACTAGGTATTAAAGGAGGATGAATTAATAATAGCTGATTTTCATCAGAGATCAAGATAGTTTAATCTCTGGAGTTATACAGGAAAGCAGATAGAAATATGTGGGACACACTGAGGATGAAGCCAGAGCATCTGCTGTGGGAAGAACATTATTGGACAGAAAGAGCTAAAGGAAAAAGAATTGGTTTGTTTTGGGGGATTTTTTTCTTGGGGGATTTTTTTTCGTTTGTTTTTTCAAATACTGCTTCAAATGAAATTCAATGGGCTGTAGAAATACAAAGGATATAATAACAGTGCCAGCAAGCCTACCAAAATGTCAGCACTCAATTACTGTCCTAAGCAGCATCTTAGGGAAAGGATTCGGGTCAAGGAAAAATAATGGAATCATCTGGCCTGGGGCTCAGTCACATGGTGAGGTGACTGTGGGTTAACTTGGTGTCAGCTGGGCATCAGTAGCTGCTCATATATATATACCTAAGACAAAATTCATCAGCTGAAACCCCCGTGATTTCAGCTAAAGCTGTCACCTGGCATTGTCACAGCTGGACCAGAGGAGCAGAGATGGCTGTGGATGTTCCACCCACTGCTGCAGGATGAATTGGCTGCTTCTGCAGTAGCTGCTGAATCACTGCAGCTTGCTAAGCTGGCAGTGTACAATAACCCAGTTCTGCTTTACCACTGCTCTCTGAAATGGTTCAGCAGGAGCTTGATGACACTGGTGAGAGGAGGTCATCCTTGTGTCAGGGAGCAGGGTCTGTCCAGCTCTCCTGGAGCCATCTGTCCCCACTCTACCCTTCTTTTCTGTGAGATCCCAGTGAGTGGAGAGTTACTACAGCACAGCCAGTGGACAGTAGCATGTTAAGATGTGGAATTAAATCATGTATGAGAATCTTGTGGCTGTGAGCAGCAGTGTGTTCTGTCCTTGTAAAAAAGAGTGGCTTTATACCCAGTGAGTGATCTTACAGTCAAATATGTGTTCTGCAGATGTAATACTGGGGATCAGCACTTAATCCCTTCATTGATTTATTTGTGCTGTTGAAATTTCTTCTACTGGGCAGTCCTAGAATTGACACAGATGAGGTTTGGAGCACCTCAACAATTCATATATAGGAAAAAACTGTTGCAAACTTGTCCTAGAAATACCCAGTTGTCTTTAGCTGTTTGTTCCCCACTGCACTGCTGCTTCTTCATGCTGCTGAAAGAGATAAAATGGTTTAAACACGTGCACACACCCTGAATTTTGTTAGGAGTTGTTACTGACATTCCTGTTTCACAGGGACTGATGTCATGGTCCGTTGCCTTAAACTGCTAAAGGAATTTCGGAAGAAAATGGAAGATTATCATGATGATGATGAAGAAGAGATCATGACAAAAACTGTTCAGCCTGTGGATATTGTTTGTGAAAGGGACATGCTCACCCAGGCTTATGAGCTAAGTAGGTGCTGTAGTAAGACACCCTAAGCCTTTTCCAATTGTCTTCTTACTCCTTGTGTGTATAAAAGAAATGTATATATTGCAGGGGTTTTAAGTTCTGGTTGCTTTTGCATCAGAAAGTGTCAATTTTTCATAGCAAAATGAGCTTTATATCCAGATTAGAGTGGAGTTTAGCCCTTCCTGGGAGCTTATCAACTATTTAATATCACCCAAAAAAACCAGCAGGACAGAAACAAGGTGTTGTGGTGAGATGAGAAAAAATGATGAAGAAAACAATGCTCCTTATTCTTCTATCTTTTCCTTTCAAAATGGAGAAATTAATATATAACTGTGGAAAGCTGTCAGAGGAAAAATTCACCCCTGCTTCTGTTTTGAAGCTTTTGCCTCCAGACCTCATTCTGCTGGGCACTGCTGCATGTAAAATTCTGAATATTGTGTATGTCTGTGAAAATGCCTTTAGTTAGTGGGGAATCTTAAATTTAATATTCTGGCACATATGGTTGTTCAGAGCAAATATTAAGGTATACACAGATATATGTATATATAATTCAGTCAGATTATTTCCCTGAGATATTTGTTGGTTTTCCTTTCTGAAACAGTTGAAAGCAGAGGAACCAAAGGTATTTCTCAGGCAGAAATTCGCTTGGCTATGAATGTGGGGAAGCTGGAAGCAAGGATGCTCTGTCGACTTCTGGACAGGTACAAAGTTGTCAAGGTAAGGCAAAAATAAAATAATTTAAATACTTATTGGAACTGAAGATACAATTGTGGTTACTGTGGGAATACATTATAATATTGTTAACCTCAAACACTGGAAACAGCAGTGATTTGAGACTGTAACATTCCTGCTCCTGTGGCATCCCTTTGCTTTACTCATTCCTGAGCAGCTGCCTGACATTTAATAGTTCACTGGCCCAGATGTACAAATATTTTACATTGGTTTGTAACTGGGTGCTTAATTAATAAAGACCTACCTTCCAAAAAAGAGACAGGGCAGAGAAACTGGCCTCAACCCTGCTCAGCCTGCCCTCAGCCAGCTAACCTGAGTCATTCACTGTGATCAGTGGTAACCCAAGTGACCTGGGGGCTGGTACTTCATGGACATGAACATAACTGTCTCTCAACTCAAAGAGCCACTTTGCTTCATTTTTGACTATAAGACAACCTCTATTTTGCAAGATCCTCTACTGGAGGATCTTCTCAAAGACCCTCTGTGCATTTAAAATCATTAATCTACTTACCTTTTGAAAAAGACAGTAAATGCCAGAACAAAACAGTGACTTTCATAAAGCTCATGGTGATTAAACTTCTTATTTCCAGATATTTCAATATTTTTTTCATTTCACAAGACAAATCCAGCTACCATTTCTTGCATGCACCCATCTGCCCCTTTCCACAGAGGCAGGACAATTACCATTTTCCCTCAGCATAAAATTTTTTTAGAAGGATCTTGTCATTTGGTCAAAAGTTCTGTAAATTTAAAAACAAACAAATTATATAAACCATTAGAATATCTAAGCATGCTTTTCCCTAGTCAGCTGTGAAAGTGAAATCTTCCCTCATTGATTGGTGAAGTGTTTGAGTTTCTAGATCCTTGGAAGCACCTGTTGTAGCACAGGGCAGCAGCAGTTCCACAAATTAGTCACTCAGGTACCTTCTGCATTGCAGTTATTCCACAGATTTTTTTTTTTCCCGACAAAAAATTGGTTTCTAGTCTGAATACATAGAGTTTGTTCTTCCTTAGACTTGTCTACATCCCACATACCGTGGGTGTTTCCTTCTAGTGTGCAGGTAATGCAGATTTATTTGGTTTTCAAGCACGGAATGCCTTCTGATTTCTGTATGTTAAGGTTCGTTACATTTTTGTTACTTAGAAAATGAAAAATAACCTGATATTTTTTGATGTGAGGGCAGAACAGGTAGAAAATTTTCCCACTGTTGGTGCTGCAGAACACTTCAAGAATGGAGAAGTCAGGTGGTAAAATAACATTCCAACTGTTTCCTCAGGGTTTTATGGAGGATGAAGGTCGGCAAAGGACAACAAAGTACATCTCACACATTCTTGCAGAGGAGAGTGATTTAAACAGGCAGTTTGAGAGAGAGAAGGCCAGGAGTGAGCAGCTGGCTACAGTTACTTTGGCTCTGGTGCCTGAAGATTCCCCACCTGTGGAAGAGGTGTCTCCTGGAGAGGATGATACTTTGGTCTCAGAGTCTGACAATGAAGAGGAAGGGAAAGATGGCAAGAAGAGAGGAAAAGGGCAGAAGGCCAACTCTGGTTCTCTCTTGAAATTAAGTTGCCAAGATGATGCCCATCAGTCAACACCAGCTAAAGGTAGATCATGACTGTATTTTTCTTGTGGATCCTTTTATTAAAGAAAAAGTAATATGCTAGTAGCATCCATTAAAATTTTTGGTCACATTTTTTATTGTTACATTAATTGATAATTTCCCTGCTTTCCCCCCAGATTGTTATGGTTTGGGACACTAAGTGTGGTAGTCTCTGGAGATTCTCAGGGCTGAAGTGTGCTCTGGTGTCTGTGTGCCAAGTAGTGTTTCTGGTTATCACTAATCACCAAGAGGATAATCTGCTTCTCCTTCCCCTGTGCAAATGAAATGGGCTCATACAATGTGCTCCCTGGATATTCAGGGTATTTTGTTGTTGACTTGAAGGGCTGAAATGATCCTGCAAAGGGTCAGACAAATTCCAAAACTGCTGCAAGGAAGGAGGAAGGACTATGGGGCTGAAAACAAGCACAGGGGTAGGTAGCAGCCAGGTTGGCTTGAGCTGCTGAGAGAAACAGCATCCTTGGGTAATACTTTAAAATCCCTTGGATGTTCTGGGATGAGCTGACAAGGAATCTGTCATGGACTCTTTTTTAAAATATCTTAGAACTCAGGCTGTGCCCATCAGAGAGCACCATCTTGGTAGAGCTTTAAAGTCCTTGAAGACTTCAGAAGGGATTTGGGCACGCTTTGTCTGTGTTGAAATATTTTATTTCTTCCTCACTAAGGAAAAAGGTGGGCTGTGCCTCTCATTAAAAAGCATTGTTTCATTCCATTGGATATGTAAATGTCAGCTTAGGTGTGGGAAATAGCACAGGAGCTGACAGACCAGCCCATTAACTTTTATTTTAAAATTGTAACGTATAAAAATTCTTCCCCTTTTAGCAGTGGGGTTTTTTTTCAGTTGGAAATGTCTGGTATTGAACCTTAGAGTCTGTGCAAAATATATGTTCATGTACTGGTGCAAACCTTCAAGTGGAATAAGTATATTTAGAGTAATACTGACTTGTTGGCTGAGACCAGACAAGATCAGTAGCTTCCTACTTTCAAGTAGCAATTGGCTGTGGATGACTTGACCCTCAGCCTTACTCACCTAAGCATATTGTAACAAAAATGTCTTGTCCCCTGAAGGTACTTGCTTCATCTTTTTCTTTAATTGTTTGGAACACCTTACTGTGAAAGCTAGCAGCCTTTTGGGGACATATTTTAAAAAGGATATGGTGGTTTATTTTAATAATTTGAATTTGTACTGTTAAACTCAAAGGGAATAGAGGAGAACTGAGCTCCATTTCTTGTGTAGATTATCTTTGGAGTAATACTGAATCCTTGTTCTTGTTCTGCTTTGAGTCAGAAAAGTCAGGTTTCTTGCAGAGCTTGAGAATCTTTGGGACAAAAACTCTCCTCTCTTCACATGGCAGTTTGTGGATAAGCTAATCTGGCCCTTCATGGTCTTCCAAGTCTGCCTGTGAAAAGGCTTTTGCATGTTGAGAATTATTTGATGGCAGGGAGTTCAGTTTTTTTCTTTAAACTGTACTTTTGGAGGCTGAATGCAGTGTTTCATGGTCAGACCACTGCTTCCAGCAGGGTGGGATGTGTGGAAAATGCAGCAGAATGCTTTTAAGTGCAGCTACCTGGGTGGATGGGGAATGGCTGAACGGGGAGAGAGAGAAGCTGAACAGGGAGAGCAGAACAGTTACAAGGCTTTTTGCTCTCAAACCAGGCTCAAAGCCAACAGCTGTGAAGTCTCAGGGAAAGAAGCTGCCTTCCCCTCAAATTCTTGAAGATCCTGATGAGCTCCCAGACAACATTTCAGGGGAGAGTTCTACTTTGGAAACCCTAAAGCAGGAGTCCAATCTTTCCGCCTGTGCTCATTCCACTGATGAAGATGGGGATGTGGCTGTGGTGGAGGAAGTCAGACTTGAAGATCCTAAGGTAAGATCATTTGTTTTAATATCTTCTTGTTGGTACAGCTGTCTGAGCTCAGTAGTTATGTACTTTTATAGCAAGACTTCAAGCTAGAGTTTTTATATTTATTTATGGAATTGTTTGGGGGTTTTTTAATTTGATTTTAAAGTACATTCATCTGCACTGTAGTTGTAAGTGAAAATTATTCCAGGAGATAGGAAGGAAGATGTTAAATTACAGTTCTGGGTTAGTTCCCTGGTGCTCTCCAAATTGCCTGGGTTGACTGAATGCATGTCATTACTTAATGTAGCACACAAGTACTGCATGTCATCTGCTCTGTCTCCCAGCCTGTGCAGGGGAGATGAGAGATAATCTTCATCTGACTCGTTTGTTGCAAATAAATACATGAAAACTCTGAATTCCTCAGCTGTTACTGTGTGAGGAGCCAACATTAGGCTGAAGACACTGGACAGTTGGTGTAAAATTGTTGTTTTGTCCATGCTGTGCACTAGAAGGCCTGTGGGCAGAAGAAGGAGAAGCGTTCCAGAGCCACAGCAGTGGAGAGGTCCCACGAAACCTACCGGCTGCTGAAGCGGCGGAACCTCATCGTGGAGGCCGTGAGGAACCTGCGGCTCATCGAGAGCCTCTTCACGTGAGTGCCCCTGACACAGGGCTGGGGGCAGGCTGGTGCTTTTGGTGAGTGGGAGCACTGGGTGCTTATTCCATTTTGGCTTTTCTTGCCCCTGAACCTTGAGCTGAACCTGACTGACAGGAAGCTGAACCTGAGCCAGCGTGTGCCCAGGTGGGCGAGAAGGCCAATGGATCCTGGCCTGGATCAGGAACAATGTGGCAGCAGGAGCAGGGCAGTGATTCTGCCCCTGGACTGGGCACTGCTGAGGCCACCCCTGGAGTGCTGTGTCCAGTTCTGGGCCCCTCAATTCAGGAAGGACATTGAGGGGCTGGAGTGTATCCAAAGAAGGGCAACGAGGCTGGGGAGGGACTGGAGCACAAGTGCTGTGAGGAGAGGCTGAGGGAGCTGGAGTTGTTCAGCCTGGAAGAGGAGGAGGCTCAGGGGAGACCTTCTCACTCTCTACAACTCCCTGACAGGAGGCTGTAGCCAGGTAACCAGCAGTTGGGCAAGAGGGCTCAGTCTTAAGCTGCACCAGGGAAGGTTTAGGTTGGATATTAGGAAGAAGTTCCTTACAGAGAGTGATCAGACATTGGAAGAGACTGCCCAGGGACCTGGTGGAGTCACTGTCCCTGGAGATGTTTAAGAAGAGACTGGACATGGCATCAGTGCCATGGTCTGGGTGACAAGGTGGTGTTGGGTCAAAGGTTGGACTCGATGATCTCAGAGGTCTTCTCTAACCTCGTTGATTCTGTGATTCTGTAGGCTATAATGCTGGACAGGAGGCACATGGAAGGTGTGAGGGGCTGAATCTTAAAAGTTGATCAGCTGTTTGGAAGCAATAATAGTTCTCTGCAGATAACTACACAAATGTACTTTTATGCAGTGTATGTCACATAAATAGAGACAAGAGAATTTTTTTATCCATTTGCAGTATTCTAGTGCTTGGGGACACCACATTCAGCACTTCCCTGCTTGAGGGTTCCCTCATCTGCATAAGTTTTATCTTTGCATCATTTCAGAAATTGTTCTTGTGTTGTTCTGTCGTGGACAGCAGAGACTCATGTCTCCATGTCAGTCATTGTTGGTCACTGGCATCCTAGCAGGGCCCTCAAAGTTTGATTTTCTTTGCAGTTTTATATAGTATGGTTATATGTCTTCTACTTGTCTGGAGTAAAGATACTTCCCTAAGTGTTATAATGTCTTTCAACCTTTTAAGATTTCACCTTCAAAAAGAAATGGAAATTCTGGTGCTCTGCTGGAGTCCTAAATTGGCAGTACTTTGTCACAAATAGGATTGCACCATCCATCTTCTGTGACAGCACGTAAGATCCTGGCATGTCAGTACACACAGGGCTGCTTGATATGGGAATTTAGTAAGAAATCATGGCCTTATTCTCCTCTGGTCTGAGAATTTTGAAACCTTCTGTCAACTTGTTTAATTGCAGAGTGTTGTAAAATTAGAGCCTCCTCTGGCACCAGCCTTGTCACTGATTGATTGAGTCACATCCAAGTGCAGGCTTGGAAGATATTTCAGGTCTCTGCTGTCTCCTTCAGTGCTGCCAACAGGTCACTCACAAGTTCCCTCAGAACCAGTGGAAGTTCTGTCTCTCCCCAGTGCCTTCCAAGGAAATTTGCTGGTGTTTTTGCTCGTTACCAGGATGTGGTACTCATTCAGGAAAGTTGAAGTCCGTGCGTGCATTCAATTATTGCCTCGTTCCCTTGTTACCCTTCCAGATCTTTTTCAGAATTGACTCCCCAGGGTTGAAAGAGTCCAGAATTAGGGCTTGGGGCATTTATGAAAAAGGGCATGAGAACAGGCATTAGGAGAGTAGGGTATGAGCACATTCCTACCCTCTCCAGCAAGGGAAGAAGGGAGCTGGCCCCAGGTGATAGGATATGTGTATCTGTACTTAGGTTTTGAATGCATGAGTAGTTTCTGAGCTCTGAATGCCACTGAGTAAACTTTTTCTGCCTCAAGCTGAACTGGGCTCGCAACTGCAAGTACAGACTGCATGTGTTTAATCACCACCTAAAAAAGCTGTAAGTTTTCCTGACCTTAGGGAGGCTGGATTCATAGTTGCCCTGTAGCCATGCACAGAGCAATCAGGAACTGAGAATTCACTGTCATCACAACAGCAGTTTTCCCCTAACAAGGAAGAGCTTGAGTACAAAGAAACTAGAGCTGAAATGTAAGGCAAAGTTAGCAGTTGTCTGCAGCAAAAGGGAAAAGAGATCAGGAATTACTCGAAGGAGGAAAACACCCACTCCCCCCACATCCTCTAACAAACCGCTTAGGTAGTTTAAGCATTGCTAGGCTTAAAATGCAAGGTGTTTTTTGCATCTTTTAGGCTTCAGAAAATGGTCATGGATCAAGAGAAACAGGAAGGTGTCTCCACTAAGTGCTGCAAGAAGTCCATTGTGCGGCTGGTGCAGAAGCTGGCGCGGGAAGGGCTCCTGAGGCTCTATCGCACTACGGTCATCCAGGATGGCATCAGCAAAAAGGTGATGGCAGCAGAACCAGCTTTGCTCACAGCCTTCTGATTTATCAAAATGTCCTGGGCCTCTTTACTGAAATGCATGGATGACTTTGCTGCTTGCAGCAGAGCCCACAATCAAGCTGCCCAGAAGCTTCGTGTCCCAAGCTAAGCTACTGTGAAAACCAGATCACTGCTTTCAATTATTGTGCTGCAGATAATTGTGAGACCAAGGAATAGTCCAGAGATCAAAGTCTCTGAATCTCCTTTCTGAGAGGTTATGCTGCTTATCAGTTCTGTGGTTCATGGTTCTCTCCCTGCCCTGTCAGGCTGCACCATAATTCTATTTAAACCCCTTCTGAGAGCCAAGAGTGTATGAAAAATCCTAAGTGAGGTGAAATTTATAGAAGGTGATCTGTTTTTTTAAAAAACAAAAATCCACCGTTAGTGAGGTTTGTGGAAGTAAAATGTTTGTGGTTATAAAGCTGAGACATGTCACTTACTCTTGTGTGAAATAAGCAGAGAATTGAGTCTTGAAAATTACCTGCTGCACAATTACTGTAGGGCATATATAAAATCTTACCAATCTGAATTGTGTGGAGGCTTTCAGCAACGATATGTATTAGTTTGGCCTTGCAAGGTAAGGTCTGGCTTTTCATTTATCCCTGTCAGCCTAATATTTACAAGCTGAAGTGTTTGTTCCCCACATACTTCAGATTTTAAAAACCCCAAAGTCCTGAGGCTTGTATGTATGTTATTAACTGTTTATTGGTACAAAGACAACGTGCTGTGGCCTCTTGCTTAATTACAGACTAGCAACGGGAGTTTTCATCCAAAATGTTAATGTTCTATGAGTTATTAAACCTTCATAGGATTCATTTATGCAGCTGGTTAAGAGCCAGTATCTCCATAAATGCCTTTGGTTTGTGTTCTGCTGCTCTGAACAGGTGGAGTTTGTTGTGCATCCCTCAGTGAGTCCCAGTGATCCCCTGGTAAAAAGTGCCATAGAGCAGGTGCGGTTCCGAATCTGCAACTCAACCACTGCAAACAGGCAAGTCCCAGGGATGGGTGGGATGGCTGGGGTGGTTGGGATGGACTGGGGGGAGCTTGGCTTGTCTAGAGCATGCAAAAACATGCAGAGGAAATAAACACAAGGTAAGCAAAAGAAAAATATGTTCCTTGGCAACAGAGTCATGGAAGCACCAGCGTGCTGAGTATCTCCTGAAGTCAGGAAAGAAGAGGAATTGAACTCTGCTTAATTCTTACCAAAGTGTGGTTTTAATACAGGATTAAAGTTCCCCAGACACCAACTTCCCAGGACCATGGTGAGGAAGAAAGCCTGGGGCAAGAGGCAGTTCCTGATTCAGGAGAAATGCAAGAGAGCTCATCTAAAGCTGATAATAGTCGGGCAAGAAAAACTGATGAAAAAATGGGCATAACACAGCTAAAAAACTATCATCCTGTTACAGGTACAACTAACTTGGACTTTTCTGTCATCTTTCACTTTTCTATTTATTAATAATAATAATTTCAGATGTTGGGCTCTGCTAAGACACAAGTGGGGGTTTTTTTTCTTCTCCTATAGAAGAAAAATTGGATTTACGTTAAAGGAACCTCACAGTCCAATGTTTTCTTAGCTGCTTTTTTTTCTTTACAATTGTGAACTGGAGTATTTTTGTTCACTTCTACTACTTTACTACTTGTAAATTATATTTACTCTCAACTGCCCATCTTTCCTTCCAGCTTTCTTCACATTCATTTTGCACAGGTAGCTGTTTCTCCTGTTCTAATCCTCTTTGTGTTTCTCTTTGGTATTTAATCTTCCCTTCCAGTTCCAGGACTTGGGCGCTCTCTTGGCTTCCTTCCCAAAATGCCCCGTTTAAGAATGGTCCACATGTTCCTCTGGTACATAATTTATGGACACCCTTTAAATGGAACACAGCAAAAAGGAGGTACTGATGGTGAGCAAAAAGGCAGCAGTCAAGGGCTGGATGAGAATGCAGCTGTAATTGAAGCACAACCAGATGGGACCTTAGAAATTGTGACAACTGTGGTGAATCCTGAGACCTCTGCACAGGAGACTGAAGTAGAGTTGTCTAATCAGAAAGGTAAGAAGTGGCACTCCTGACTTTACTAGATTTTGCCATGGTTCAACATTGAAAAATAGGAAAAAGTCTAGTTCAGGAAGGATTGAAAATCAACAGGTTAGAGAATTTTCAGATCCTTTTAAATTTCCAGACTGTGAACCGCCAGTTGTGTTCTGCTTGAACCCTCCCAGTAAAACTCTTGGTGTAACTGTCAGGTTTGGGCTGAGGCTGAGCCACTCTTTGTGTTCCCAGTGTACGTGGATGACTCGTCGTGGATGCGCTACATCCCCCCCGTCCCTGTGCACAGAGAGTTTGGCTTTGGATGGGCTCTTGTCAGTGACATTCTCCTCTGCTTGCCTCTCTCAGTCTTTGTTCAGATAGTACAAGTCAGCTACAAGGTATGGTGCTTTTTGGTTTTCCTTTAAACAAATACCCCCTTAATCTGTTTTAACAAAACTGGACCCTCGAGAGGAGACACTTCTGTCTTCTACAGAAAAAGCAGGTGCTTTTACAGACAACACTGAAAGAAATGTATAGCTCTGTAATACAGCAACTTCTTAAACTAGTATTTTGCCAAGAGCTTTTTAAAATCTCACTGAATCTTCTGCCTCATTGATTAACTAGAATAATGTTTAAGCATTTTACAAAAGCAGTAACATTTGCTCAGAGAATATTTCAGTAGACAGTTCAGATAGCAAAGCTTTATACTTTAGAGCATAGTTATATTTTAGATATGCTTACTTATATTTTTCATTTTGATTAATTTCTAAAATAATTCTAGGTGGAAGGTCTGGAAGATTTTTTAAATGATCCACTAAAAAAGCACACTCTGATCAGATTTCTTCCAAGGTCAGTCCGACAGCAGCTTCTCTACAAAAGGTAAGTAGATGAGTCAAAGTAAGTGGCTCTAGAGAGGAAACAGCAGTGGCTGTTTTCTCACTTATTTCCTGTTTGTGTCAAAGAGAACTTTGGTACTTAAGACAAGGATCATCAATCTTCAAAGAATGGTGTGCCAAATTGTATTTTTCTCTCCCAAATAGAAGGTAATAAGAAACTAATAAACAATATTCATGTATGCTGTCAGGCAGTGTTTCAGTGCTGTGAGGTTCTGTCCTTCATAACTCATCAGCAGGATGTTGCTTCTGTATAAAACACACTCCTGACTGCTGCTAAATTCAGAATTTAATAGGGTCTAAGTGTTGCTGTCCTTCATAAATCTTTCAGAAGGCGCCACATTTCCCAGTTCCTGCCTCTCACAGACACCATTCAGGTTCTCCTCATGCTCTCAGTGCCATGTCTGCCATGCTTTGCCATTCCTCATCCAGGAGATTTAAAAATTGAGAGTGGACTGAAGATAGGAAGGGAAAGCAACACTAAAGGAAAGTGATGTGAATGTGTGGAATCAAGAGCACCGTGTTAGTTTTCCCAGAAAGTCATTGCTGACAGTTTGGATTTGGATGGGCTGATATGGCATTTTACAAACCTGCAAATGTGCCCATTGGTGAGGGAACAGGGCTGGGCAATATCAGCTACCAGGGCTTGTGGTCAGCCCAGGTTTACAGTTCCTAACCTATTGCTAAATCTTAGAAACAAGGAAACTGGATTTATGGGGTTTTTTTAATCTGCAGACTCCATCTGATAGGTTTATGCAAAACAATATGACACATAATCAAGCTGTCTCTTTACTCCTCCATTCACTGGAACTTCTAATTCAGCCACATTTGCTTCAGTATTTCTAGGCTTGATCCTTCTGACCTCCAGGGAAAACCCCTGCCAAAGTACCACTCCCACTTAACTGCATTTAATTAGAGATCTTAGTGAAGTTAAATGTGGGTAAAGCTAATTTGTTACAAACTCTCAGAAACTTTCCTGCAACTTCCAGCATTTTTCCACAGAAGTAGATATGCAGGATGGGAAATATTACCCTTTTTGCTCTGCCAGAGCTATAACCAGCTGAAAGCAGTTTCTTGCTGCAGTAATTCTAAACAACCTGAACTACAGGAATCTTTGCCCAGTTCTTTATATGCACACACATGAAGGTCTGTATTTAGCAGTCATGTTTTCTTACTCCTGTCTTCTTTACATAACATGAAATTATCTGCAGATCTGCTGGTGTTCTGGCCATTTTTAGTTCATTTTTACACACGTTATTTCTGGCTAATTTTCATCCTTGCTAGCAAAATTTTACTTAGTGTTTGGCTAAAATACTGGGTTTGTGATATGAGGAAGGAAAATGTGGACCTTTGGGCTGACAATCCAAGCGAAAATACCACTTCACAGATTCTGCAAATCAATGGTTTCCTGAAAGTTCAAGTTGCTGCATGAAAATCTTGTGTTTTCTGCTATCATTTCTACTGTTTTCATGAGTGTTAATTGTAATACTCCTAATATTGCTCCAGGAGGTACATCTTCTCAGTGATAGAAAACCTTCAAAGATTATGTTACATGGGACTGCTACAGTTTGGCCCAACAGAGAAGTTTCAAGACAAAGACCAGGTAATTAAAAAAAAAAAAATAAAAAAATAAAAAAACCAGTTATTATTCATTGATTTTTTTTTTCTTCTGAAATAAATGCAGGATTTGGGATTTGAATTACCTTAAATAGGTAAATGAAATACTGATGTTTCAGGTGTATGTGCAAACCTCCAGATCCAAGTGACTGTAATTTGTGTAGATAATTTTTGCCTTTCTCTGGAAGGACACTACTCAAATGCATTATGCACACAATAATGAACCAGGAGGTTCCAGACTGGCAATACTTATGAAAAATGAGCATTCTACCTTCTTATCCATCAAGGTGTCAGGCTTTGGATGTCTGACACAGAATAAAGTCACTGATCAGAGTAAAATAATGACATCCATATGCATCTTCTTATAAATAGAGAGCACATGCAAAGGAGAAGGCAGATCCAACACATAATTCATGAGGATAAGAGAGATAATTAGGCCCCCAAACACATCTATTCAAATCCTGAATGAGGACTTGTTGGAAATAGTCACTCTGTGGAAACTTGGAATATCCTGTGCATAACAGGGAACACAAACTGTTCTAAACCTAGAAAGGAAATTTCTGGATTGCTGTCAGGGGGAATTTGGGAATACAATGCCACAGGGTGGGAATGGGTGTGTCTCCTCTGAGAGCCCTCTCTCAAAACAGCAGACAGAAAATGCCCACCAGTCCTAAACTAGACTGTGTGTGCTGTGAATTGGGGAATTCCAATGATTTTTACCCACCAGCCTGAACCACACTGTGTTTGCCAGGTGTTTGTGTACATGAAGAGGAATGCAGTGATTGTTGACACCACCATCTGTGACCTCCACTACAACCTGGCGCAGAGCAGCCGCCCCTTTGAGCGGCGCCTGTACGTGCTCAACACCCTGCAGGACGTGGAGAACTTCTGGTTTGATCTGCAGTGTGTCTGCCTCAACACACCCCTGGGTAAGGCAAAACTCCACATTCTTAGCACCTCTGCTGTTTCTTCTGGGCACACCACAATTGCTCCTCCTTCCCTTAAACAGGCAGGCTCTGTTTTGTCCCTTCCAATGCCTTGTCAGGTTGCCCCGCGCAGCAAAAAAAAAAAAGCTAGAAGCTCTGTCCATATAATTCTGTGAGGTTGTGATCCACTTCAAATTCTCAGAGCAGTATCAAAATTGAAGTTAGAAGTAACAAAATTGCTAATAGCCCTTTCTGTGAGAAGGTAGCACGTTGTGTAGAGAAAAGGTGAAAACATTAGTGCTGTTTGGGAGCAGTAGTTTGCCGTAGCAGGGTGGATTGAAAGTGGGTTGAAGTCTGACTTCTCATGCTGATGGTCAAACCTGTTTGTCTGTCCAGGAGTTGTCCGCTGTCCTCGGTCCAAGAAAAGTAATCAAGGGGAGGAGACTGCACTGGATGTGGAAATGGAACAAGAGTCAGCAGTGAATAAACACAATCTGGAGCGAAAGTGTGCGATGCTGGAATACACCACGTACGTCACCTTCATCCCTGCTCTGCTGCTGGAATGGAGAGGGCAAAAAGAGCTGTCCTGGTGCTGAGGATGTTAACAGCAAAAGCAGTTCAGACTCGAGCATCTCAGTTGGGTGTTGAGGGCTGTTTGTGTGTAATTCAGAGAGTATCTGGTTAAAAGACATGTAGTTATGTAACTACATTAAGTTACTTTACCAAGTAGGTTTTTATGCTGGAGAAATGGGATAAACAGATGTTGGATCTCCTTTTAAAGTAGTACAGATGTGTGTTGCAAGAGTCTTGGGGAAAGCAAAGTTGAGAGGGAAGGAGTGCTTCCTGAGTACTGTTAATGCCAGGGGTAATAAACTTAGAGATTCTCTGTTCCCAGGTGTTATATCATGGTATCTCAAGCAGCTTCAGTAGCTCCCCAGTGTCACATTCTGGATTCTGTCCTTCTGTGCTGCACTTGGCTGTAATTGTTTACAGATTAATTTCTAATATGGTGTTGGTGTACACTGTGATCTGGAAGTGATCTCTGGAGCATTCCACCTTCTGCCTACTCACAACCTGTGATAGCCACACAGAACACCAGTTAAACTCTTTGTGTTGTGCTGTGCACTGTGGTTTATCTTTGTCAATATTCTACAAGTAGATACATCAAGTGATCTTTAAAAAATTAATGGTGTCGAGGGAACCCAGTTGCACTGATCCTTGCTGATGGAAAAAATTCTGTTGGGTTCACTTGTCAGCTTCTGCATATGATCTCTTATTGTATGGCAGAAATCTTTTAAACTGGATACCTGGTGTTCACTTGCAGTTAGGCTGGAGATCACTGCAACATCTTTAAGGTCAAGAAACAGTTTTGGGATTCAGTTGATGGTGTAACGTTGCCCCCTAAATTGGGAGGGCAGGGGGAGAGTTCTGCACGTTGCACACACATCCCTTGAGAGCAGCTGGGAAGGCCCTCTGTGCCAAATAGTTACCCGTGTGTTTTGTGTCTCTTGCTGTCAGAGGCAGCCGAGAGGTGGTTGATGATGGATCTATCCCTGGAGATGGGTTGGGAGCTGCAGGTCTGGATTCCAGCTTTTATGGGCATCTGAAACGCAATTGGATCTGGACAAGCTACATCATCAATAACACCAGGAAGGTGGGTATTTTAAAATTTATATACTGGAGTGACTTTTCCAAATTTTAATGTTCTTAAGGTTGAGATACTGAGACCAAAATCTTACAGTGTGCTTTCTCAGTCATGCATCTCAGTAAGGAATGTCAAATATTGTCAAATCTTGGTGCTGAAGTGAGTGAAAGAACTGGACATAAACTTTATCTGAAAACTGAATTTGATGGTAAATTTGTTAGTACATTCAACTAATGGAGAAATACTTTATTGAGCAAGCAGTGTAGATTATTCAGTGGTACCTCTTGCCTTTCTGGAATGTAGAACTTGTCAGACAAAAACTGAAACATCCAGAACAAGGAAATACATATGGACAAAAATAAAAACAAAAATAAAAATAGGGAGCCCAACATATGCAAATGAGAATGGCCATCCCAGTTCTGGCTAATGTCCTGTCTGTGATGGAAGGTTGTAAGAGCAAGGGATATTTCCTCAGAATATCCTCCCAGCTGTCTGCAGGTTTTGGCCATTCTAAATCTGGGGCTGATGTTTCAAAGCAGTTAATAGTTTTAGGTTTTTTTCTAGCATTAATTTGCCTGTGTTTTGAGCACATATAAATCTTTACTATCCTCAACCTCATGTAGCAAAGTGCATTATGTGTCCCCACTTCCTTTTGATGCTTTAAGCTCCCTAATAATTGTAGTGCTAAGGGAATCTGTGCAGAAATACAATTCTCTATTACCCTTTCTGTTTCACTTGATTTTTCTAAACATCTCTTATGTTTCCCATTATCACCTCCTTTTCTCAAGACTGACATCTACTATTCCCAGCATGGACTGCATCCTGTCTTTAATCATTCTTGCCTTTCTTTTAACATGTTATAGTTCTACTGTGTCCTTTTTAAGGTGGAAATACATCACATAGTGCTTTCAGGCTGTGGCCAACCATGGATTTTTACACAGTGTTGCCTTTCTCCCCAAGAAGTCCTTACATTTCCTTTGCTTTTTCACCATTACCAAGCACTGAACAGAGACTTTCACAGAACTGGCTGTAATTACTCTGCCCTAAGCAGTGGTCAAATCAGAGCCTATCAGTGTATGTAAAATTAGAGTTGCCAATTTTTTCCCCTCAGGCAGGATCATTTCCCTCCTAATTTCATTTGCTGTTCAGTCTGCTGGTTGTTCAGCATTAACAGGACCTCCAGCAGTTCTTCAATCTCTGCTTTCCTCTCCACATCTGTGACCAACTTCAGCCCCCAGTGAACTCCACACAAGAGAAATGAGTTTTGCAGAGAATGGCAAAACTCCCAATATGCTGCAATCAGTTCAGGCTCAGATTTAAGATGGGCAGAATATTGTGTAGGAGGCATTTACTCAGTGTTTGTGTTTGCAGTTTGGTTTTGTGGTTTTTAGAAGTTCCTTTGGAATGTAAAATGCTTTGAAAAAAGACTGGTTTACAGCAAGTTCTCCTCAGCCTCTGCAGCAGTGAAAGATTTGAGCACTTCTTTTCCAGTAATGACTCCTGTTAAACTTGAGGAGATTTGCTGCAGTTCTAACCTTCATAATCTAGTGGTCATTACAGTCTGATTTAAGCAAAGCTCCCCATTCTAATACGTGGGAGTAATAAGACAAATGAGTTCTTCATTTTAGCCAGGGATCTTTTCCTTTATGCTGAAAATTTCTTTCTGACACTACTCACAGGATATAATGCATAGTATTGCTAAAACCAGTGCACTCCTTTTGCATATCACCTGTTTTAAAGCTGTGTTGTCTTAGGAAAATACAGTTTCTGAAAATGGACTGACAGCAAGACTCCAAACCTTCTTAACAAAACACCCCCTGCCACTCAGTACTGGAGGTAAGGTGGGCTCTGAAACACTGCTGTAGCTGTTACTGTCTTTGTCAAACCCAGCATGAAGGATGTGGGTTATTCTTGTCTCCTTACAGTAATCTAAGATGCTTCTGGGGCAGTAAAATAGATAAATAATTTCATTCCCTATTTCCGGATATATGGAACAATAATTTTTTTTATCCAGTATTGATGACATGGGTTGTTCCTGTCTCCTTACAATGATCTAGGATACTTCTGAGGCTGTAAAATAGATGTGTAAATAATTTCTTATAGAACAATAATTTCTATCCTTTGTAATTCCTGTTGTGCAGTTTGCAGGAAGTCTAGAGGGACCAATGTTTTGCAGCACTGTTATCCAGCCTAACATTTGAGTTAAGGAGGAGGAAAAGCTTCAGGTTGAATATAAAACCTCAGCTCTGTTCCCTTGTTGTTGTGCACTGTACATTAAACTTAGTAATTACTTGATGAGTCCTCATTTAATGTGGGGTTTTACTTTGTGAGAAGGGGCAGGAAATGACATGACTAAAAAAAAGGGCAATTTTGAGAGGGCATCTGTCCTTTAATATATTGAAACTTGGGCATTTGCTCTTTATACCTTAATACTGTAGAATGTCATTGCTCTAAAGCTCCACTGCTGTCAATATGTGTCATTTTAGGTAACAAAATTAGTATTTTGGGAGAAGCAAAGGTAGGATCAGAGTTACTTGTCCAGAAGGAGGAATGTTTTGAAATAAGTAAAGAACCAACCCAGGATCGAACGAAACGAGTGAGAGGCGGAAAAAGCCAGAAGAGGAAGAGGCTTAGGAAGGAGGTTGGAAAGAAGACAAAGAAGAGAAAGAAAGGTAAGAAACAGGGAAAAGCAGCATTCTTTACTATGCTGGAGGCTGCTTTGGAAAAGCTGATGTGACTGGCACACGGTCTGAGCTGCAGGTGGGACATGGGAGCGTTACTGGCCATGTCTTTAAGTTCCCTCTGTCAGGGAGGAGGCTCAGGTGCCCTTGGGCTGTGTAGGAGCTCTGGGGTAAAGCAGCAGCATGTTGTACCCATGACCTGTGTGTGGGCCAGGGCTGCACTGCTGTGCTGTACTGACTGGAGAAATCCTAATGGTGCCTGTGCCAAACCAGCTCCTTGCAATTCATCATCCACTGTTGATAGCTGGCTTAAAGATTCTTCATGAAGTGATGCTCTGGGTTGTCAGTTTGCCAATTAAAGTACTTGTTTTCTCATTCCTGGGAGAGGCATTAATGCACTTTGCCTTCTGAACTGTGCTCCTTCCTTCCCTGCTCTTGTCTCTCGTTCCTTCAGACTCGTGCTGGCAGTTTGAATTAATCAAAATACGTAGTGCCGACATAATTGTCTTTAATTATTTTTTTTTTCTGGGTTTGTTTTTTTTTTTTTTTTAGAAGAGGATTCTGCAGAAAAAAGCAAAAGGCTGCGTTACCACGACGAGGCTGACCAGAGTGCCCTGCTGAGGATGACCCGGCTCCGTGTCACCTGGACCGTGCAGGAGGACAGTCTGCTCATGCTGTGCAGGATCGCCAGCCACGTGCTCAACGCCAAGGTGTGGCACAGCCCCCTCACCCAGTGCGCTCAGCACACCCCAAGGGGTCCATCCTGCTTCCCACCACCCCCTGTGTACTTGTGAGCTGGAGTTGAACCCTGAACATTTGTTGTTCCCACAGGTCAAAGGGCCCTTTGTGCCCTGGCAGGTGGTTCGGGATATCATGCATTCCAGCTTCGAGGAGTCCCTGGATAAAACCTCTCATTCCGTTGGACGAAGAGCTCGTTACATTGTCAGGAATCCACAGACTTACCTTAATTACAAGTAAGAAGTTTAGTATGTCCTAGGTATAGGCTAAATTCTCCTGAAATCAACTGAAGGAACGTGGTCCTTCTCTGTTTTTCTGTTGTTTCATATGACCTGTAAATTTCAACTGTCAAATCTGTACTGAACTGGGAAAACTTCAACTCTGGACAACACCTTCAATTGTATCTGTTGCAGAGTTTGCCTTGCTGAGGTTTACCAAGATAAAGCCCTCATCGATGATTTCATGAACAGAGAAAATAATTATGAAGATCCACAGGTAGGAGGGAAGTGTTCCAAAAGGTCATGGAGTACTTTGTTCTGTTTGGATTACTGAGTGCTTGCACTGCTTGAATTACTGTGATTTCCTCTCTATCTCTCCCTTGAATCCTTAGCCATTTTAAAAATAGCATTGTTGCAAAAATGTGGCATCATTGCTGGGTTGGGAGCAAAGTGAACACAGGCAGCTTTCCAAAGGCACATAAACAGCCTCCTGTAAAACAAAAAATTTGTATTTTCAATATGTTTGTTTATGAACATCCATGACTAAACACATCTATCTGCTGATTTTTTTTTAATCCTCTCAGCCTTATTGTTATCTGAGCAAGAAAGCCTTTTTGCTCTGTAATTTCTTATTTGTTACCCCAGTTGCATGTTGAAATACAGCCTTCTGTGGATGAGTGCAGAAATGCAAGCAAATCTTATAAGACTTGATTTGATCAGTCAGAAGATTATATTTCATTTCTGAGCTTTTTATGGCTTAAACGAACCACAGTTTCAAGTTGAGAAGTTGTTTACACTTTCGTTGCAAACAATTAATTTCATTTGGAATTTCAGATTTTTTTTAGAACTGGGACAGTGTCACAGCAAGATTGTTTTTATCCAGGAATAACATAGTTCATACTGTTGTCACAAAAGCCCATTAGTTCTGTTGGTAAACTCATGCTTGTTTAAAGGAAGAGAAGCTGCTGACTGATGAAACATCACTGAAAGAAATATATGTGTCCCCATCCCCAAAGTCTGTCTTTGGAAGCAAATAAAAACTTGTTTCCAGAGAACATTCCTCCCATGTAACAGGTGTTCTCCAAGCCAAGCTCATGCAAACAGACTTAATGGAGAACATGGGAAAGCCTGAAGGGTATGAAGGGAAAAAAAGACTTGAACAGAAGCTTAAACAAAGCTCTAGCAAGAGATTCTCTGCTGTAAATTCAGTAAATTGGTTTAGAACATATGTTCATGGTGGTTGGCTTGTAGCTGTGAGCATCATTACAGATGGAACCTGCAACTGTTCAGTAAATCAGCAGACACAAACTCCACGGAGCTTTCTGATGCAGCCTCTTGGCTGTTGTACTGTCTCTGCCTTGATAATTCAAACCCAGCTATTTCTACAAGAATTTTCCATCAACACTTTAGAAACAGAAGGTCTTTTCCCACCCTGATAAACTGAAGTTGATAACATTTCTGTCTCTCCTTTTCTAAGGTTTGTGCAAAGGAGTTTAAGGAGTTCGTGGAAAGGCTGAAAGAGAAATTCAGTTCGACTCTGGGGAATCCCAAACTTGAGATTCCTGACACTTTGGAGGAACTGTTTTCCAGGTATTTTAGTTATGGTGCTTTTGACTCTGCACATGGGCTGAGGCAGTGAGAGGGGGCAGCAAGTCAGAGCAACCCCTTCTCCACTGGGCAGGATTTACACCCTCTGGTGCTTGTACTCTTAGTATCAAAAGGAGTTTTAGTAAATAAAACTAGCAGTGCTTCTTTCAAATCCACACTTTCTGAATACATATAACTGATTTTGAGTTATTTGCACAAGTTTGCTGATTTTATACCATTCCCATTTTGCTAAAGAAGACCTTTAAACCAGAAATTCACAGTATCAGATTTTCCTAAATTGCCAAATCCTCAATGTTTCTGTTAGAGGTGGTGCTACTCAGGTGTAACTCTTCAATGCAATAGAAGACTTCCCCTTAAGCATTTTCCAGATTAACTGGCCCCATTTTATATCACAATTTGTAGCTGGTTGCTCAGCTGAATCACCTCAGCACTGCTAAAACTGTTGATAAAGAAGGGCACTCAGGCTTGTACAGCATCCTGCAGCTCCAGATTGTTAAACTTTTTCGTGATAAATAACACTTGAAGAGCAGTGTGGAAAATTTGTGTCTCAGACCATTTAATGATACCAAATTTAGCAGCTTTGTAAATTTTCTTACTTTGGGAAGAGCTGTACATTACAGCAGAAGTGCTGCTGACTGTAACTAGAAGTCCAAAACCTCAATAAAATCCTTACAGTGCCAGACTGTCTCCTGTCCATGAGTTTTATCTTCTTGTCAACAGATATTTTAGTGGAGATCGATCTGGACACTTCTTTTAATGTGTGACCCTTGTGCTGAGGCTGCTGGAGCACAGTCCCTGTGCTGTTTCAGCACTTGCCTCATTAGCAGTTGTGCTCATCAGCCTCTGGGCTTCGGTGTGATGCACAATCACAGAATGTTGCTCTTGTTTCAGTGTTTTCCTTTCCCTTCCCTCATCCAGATTTCGGGTGTTGGCAATCGGAGAAGACACAAATCAAGGCACAAAAGAGGATAATCTGAGCAGGTGAGAAGCAGCAGCACCACTTTTCCCATTAGGACTCCAAGGCCATGTCTCACATCTCTGAGAGTCATATAAATAGTCTCTTAATTCATTAGTTTTTCATCTGTTGTAGTGTATAAATTTATTAATAATACTTTCACAAGGCTGTGGGGGCACAGATTTGGTGGATAAATGGCAGCAGTGATGACCTCAAAATGGTGGTCTGTTATCATTGGGACAACTGTATGTGGGTGCTGTATTTGTAGAGAAGGAGATGTTAATAAGGAGAACTTTGCTTTTTGTTAGATTATTTCGACTGATCCAAAATTCAGGGAGGAAGGTCAGGGAAAATGTAACAGATTACATGAGCAATCCTCAGCTGTAGGATCTGATGCCTTTTTTAATCTATTTTAGAAGCAAGTGATTGATTTTGTGTATTTTTGTTAGTTTATTGGTACTCATGGTCAAAAATCACCATGAATAAACTTTTTTCTCTTCTATTTTTTTTTTCTTTCAGTGTTTATGATATTCATTTTCTAGTGCTACAGAATCTGATTCAGAGCACGTTGGCACTTTCAGACAGACAGATGGAATCTTGTCAGTCATTTCAGGTACAGTGTCTGGACCAAACTTAACTGCTCAGAGAGTCAGAATTGTTTAGGTTGGAAAAGATCATCGAGTCCAACCATTAGCCCAGCACTGCCAAGGCCACCACTAAACTGTTCCCCAGGTGCCACATCTACATGTGGTCATACAACCCTGAAGTTTCTCCTCCCTCCCTTGATAAATTTCTTTCTCAAATGAGAGAAAAGAAACCCAGAAACTGAGATTTATGTCTGTTCTGTGAGGAGTGTTCTTGTCTGCTTTTAGGAAATTATATATTCTGGACAGATTTTCAATATGTTGTTTTCTCTCTGAGGATGAGATTAAAGATGTGATTGAAGCAATTCCCAAAAACCATGTGAAATAAACTCCACGTCCCTTCCAGTGGGTCAAACTGTATCATGATTTAGTGCCCACCTGAGCAGTTGAAATGATCTGGAGGAGATATCACAGAGACAGTCCTAATACCCAGCTAACACTGGTGTTGGGGAGCCTGTCCTTCAGGGTTGGGGACCATAAAAATGCATCATCTACCAGTCAGGTCTTAAATAAGGTCAGCAGTTCAAAGGGAGCTTAACATCTCAGCAGCAGGCAAGAGTGGAGGCAAGAGTGGAGCCCTAGAAAGCCAAGCTCACAGAAGCCTGTGTTCCTGGTGAAATGGAGGGAGGAATCTACCAAAATGTGTTGCAGAGGGAGCATTTTTCACATCTATAATTCTAGCAGGAGCCTGATCCCATTTTGAATATCAAGTGTTCTGTAGTATTTAGTTAATTTAATTGGCATTTACTGTGGAAAGTCTGGAAGCCCATAAAAGGAACAGAACAGCAGTTAAGTGAATTTATATGTATCATTTACATCCTGGATTGTAGGCTTCATATCCATTTAGTTAATGTGAACCTCAAGTAGGTTGAGTGTAACAGAGCTAAACCTGCCTCTTACACTGAACAGGGGGGTGTTTTTTGCAGACATTCCGACTGTACCAGGAGTACCAGGATGACATCCTGGTGAAGGCTTTCCTGGAGTGCCAGAAGAGGAGTTTGGTGAATCGCCGGCGGGTGAACCACACGCTGGGGCCCAAGAAGAACCGGGCCCTGCCCTTCGCACCCATGTCCTACCAGCTGTCCCAGAGCTACTACAGGTGGGTGTCACAGCAGGCACTGCTGGGGTTTGAGCAGGGAAAGGGTCTGCCAGGCTGGGTATGGTCTGTGCTGGGCCTGGAGAACAGAATACACATCACTTGTCGAGAGCAAAGAGCCCGACCTTCCGCTGGGGCTGGAAGGGGAGGGTGATGCCATGGGTGTTGGTCCTTGTTGGGTGTGAGGGAAGAGAGCCCAGTGTGCCAGGCAGGACTTCACAAAGACACATGGAGAGGAAATGAGATGCAGCAGCACAGTTCCAGGTATGGTGGAAGGATTTCTTTAGCACTGTGGTGAAACAGAAGATGACATCTTTGCTTTCTGTTACCTGACTTTTACATGGTTCTGGAACTAGTCCAAGGACTGTAAAAACAGATATAGAAGGTACTTGGCCACCAGCTCTAATGTGGAACTTCAGCTGTGTGGCTGCTCTGTGCTACCATGGGTCTAAAATTCATACTAAATTCATGCTCAGTAAGAACAGCTTGTGGAAGATTTGTGCTTCTTTGTGTTTCTGTCCAGGGTTTTCACGTGGCGCTTCCCCAGCAGCGTTTGTACAGAGTCCTTCCAGTTCCTCGAGAAGCTCAAGGACGCTGAAAAATCAGACCAGCCAGATAACTTCTCATTTAGAGATCAGGAAAACACACCATCAGAGGGCATGGTGGCATTTCCCATGGATGGACCCGGTGGCCAGTGTGTGGCAATGCTTTCCCTGTTCTCCCTGGGACTTGTGACTGTGAATGTGAGAATCCCAGAGCAGATCATTGTGGTGGACAGCACCATGGTGGAAAATGAAGTGATAAAAAGGTAAATGCTGTTATTTCTGTTAGTAAACGCAGTTTGGGGATAACTTGAATGAAATTGGATAGGCATTAGCATGCCACTGCACTGCACTGGGGCATGTTTTACTGTGATACTGTTTCAATTGTTATTTCTGAGGGAGCATTCTGAAGATTTAATGGCACTTCACTTAGTGCCTGTCATTATAGCCCTGGACTGCATTTGTCTTCACATGTGACATTTAAATTGCTCAGCACTTCAGTGCCACCAGAGCTGATGTGGAAAGGGGAGCACTGGGTGCTACACGAGCATTTTCAACATCATCCCTTGTCATTTCAAAGGCTGGGAAGGGTTATAACAAGGTTTCAGCTTTACCAGTGAAACCTCTCACCAACAATATTGCTTTTGTGTATTGTCTCCTCTTTGATTTAGTTTTTCTGTAAGCCTGCAGTAATGGCACACCACTGAAACTGAAACTCTCCCCAGGCAGCCTGATCCTGTGAGCCCTTACCCTCACAGTCAACATGGGTTTCATCCTTTCAATCATTATGTGTTTTCTTAAGAATGCAACTAAAATCCCTTGCTTTAACCTGCTGCTTCCTGTTGTATATATACATGGAAAATACTTTGTTCTCTTTAGAGCAGCTTAAAACCCATTTGAAGATTGTTATTGCAGTCTTTTTCCCATAACATTCTGTTTTTTAAAATAAGCAGCCTCAGTTCCTTTACTTGTGCTTTTGGTACATTATTAAGTTTTTATTAAGTTTTCCAGATCTCTGTCTTTCTCATTTATTTTCTTCTGCACTGAACTGTGATGTCAGAAAAGAAATGCCATGCTCTTGCTGGCAGGTCTGTGCCAATTCCATCATGTCAGATAGGTGAAACATCCCAGGATGCTGAATGGCCATGGGCTTGCCAAAAAAAAGCCCAGCCAAACCTCCCCAGTGCAGTGGGGAGCTTATGATTCTTGTGAGTCACTCTACCAAGCTTCTTTTCCTTTACCTGCTTAATTGTTTCCTCTTAGTGTGGAGGCACAAATGCACAGTACTATTATATAAATAACAGCCATTTGTCATAGGAAATTGCTCCCTGCTCTTTTCCAGGCTGTTTCTCCAGTTTGCTGGAGATGTTCTGAATGCAAATCCCATCTTCTCATAGACTTGCAGTGTCTCCAGTTGGGTGATCCTGTGCAGACTGAATAAGGTCTTTGACCACCAGGGTCATTTGCAAAAATACACTGAGCCCTGGACTGACCCCTTTACTCACTATTTTTCCTAAATTATGTGTTCCCTGCTGTTTTAAAATATGTTTTAAAAGAAGGTCTGACTCACCTTAGAAAAGATTGTAAGGAGCCTTTGGTTGTCTCCTGCTTAGAACAGAGGCAACTTCAGAGTTACATCAGGTTGTTCAGAGCCTTCAGCTTTAAGCATTGTGGCTCTTGTCTTGTCCTGGAAAGAAATAATGTTGGTTTGACTAAGTTTATTTCTGGGAAATTTATCCTGGCTGCTACTACTATTCTTTTTTTACTCTGAGGCTGTCTGCAGTTTGGTTTTTGGTGGAGATTTTTTTATTTTTTTTTAAAGTAACTGAAGTCTTTGGTCTGTAATTCTTTCTCCTCCTTTTCCTCCTTAAAAATAAACACTGTCTGCCTGACGCTGCAGCATCCTCACAGTCTCAGTGTCCAACAGATGCTCCCTCATGATGAAGTGTCTGCTGAACCACAGAGGTTCTGCTGAACCAAACTGCAGACAGCCTCCAAGTAAAAAAAGAGTAGTGGTTGGAGCCAGGATAAATTTCCCAGAAATAAACTTAGTCAAACCAACACTGTTTCTTTCCAGGACAAGACAAGAGCCACAGTGGTTAAAGCTGAAGGCTCTGAACAACCTGTTATAACTCTGACATTGCCTTTGTTTTAATCAAGAGGTTCAGCACTTTAAGCTGAGATATTTTGGGTTCATTTCAATATCATTGCAAAATATGGAAGAGTTTCCTCTTCCAGGGAGTTCTAGTGTATTTTCTTTTCTGCAGTTGCTCGTTCTCAGTGCTTTAAATCAGCCTGCTGTGGACATGCTGTCCGTGACTAAAGACTGGACTGCAGAATCACTGTGTTCTTGCTCTGCTCAGTGCAGTGAGTCACTATTATGGAAAACAAACCCCAACAAACAAATAAAACCCCCTGTGTTTGCTGTAGTTTGGGCAAAGAAGGGCTGGAGGACGATGATGAGGACGATGATGACCTGGATGACAGCGCTGGAGGCAAGCGGAGGATAGAAGTGAAAGCTCGTCAAGCTTCTCACACCAATTACCTGCTAATGAGAGGCTACTACGCCCCTGGCATTGTGAGCACGAGAAACCTGAGCCCCAGTGACAACATCGTGGTCAACTCCTGCCAGGTGAAGGTCAGGCTGAGGTGTTCCCCTGTCCCAGGGAGACTCAGCTCTCCAGGTTAGTTCCTGTTTGTCCCATCTTGCACAGCGGTGAGTTGGAGGTTCCTCCCCTGCTGAGGAACTGATTTAAACAAAGCCCCTTCATAGGAACATTCTGTTTTCATCACACATGCAGTCTGTAATGCTTTCTCTCCTGATTTTAACAGATGGGCAGCTTAAAGGTACCTCCTGTTGGTAACAAGTCATTGCCTGTATTTCGTGTTGTGTTAAACTGTCAATGCAAAGAGGAAGTCTGTCCTCTGCCCTGTCACCCCTTCTCCAGGAGGTTTTTCAGTCCCTTCTGCAACTTGAAATACCATATCACACCCAGGCTTTCTTTTCTGTAAATACAAAACCTTTCAGAGCTCCTTGAAAGGAAATTCTCATTTACTTGTCTCATGCAAGTGCCTGAAATAGTGGTGTCCACTATCTGGCCTCTTACCTCAGTAATTCAAACATTTTTATAATATTTAGAGCTTGAATGTTTGCAGTTCATCAGCACTGCCCCTTCTTAAAGAGCATCTTGCTTTCAGCTGTAATGCAAATGTATCCAGACCCTTCAGCTTTTCAGCTGAAGATTCTGGTGCTGTCCCTGTCCTGTTGCTATTGCTGTTGTGGCAGAAGTAAAATAGAAATGCTTCCTCATCTCTCAGCTGCCACTCATGCCCTCCAGGTCTGCTGAGCTGCCTGCTCATTACAGCTGATCTCATTGCTCCTTGGCTGTCAGGGAAGTGCAGCTGCCAGGAGTGTCCCACGAGGCACAGTATGGAGCAGCCTGTGGATCAAAGGGAGGGGAGCAGGAGGAGCAGTGCCAGAGCTGCCCCCTCATCATCAGGGACTGGGATAAGGGGTTATGTGGGTTCAGCTTCTGAATGCTCTGTACAGGGGGGGGCAGTTCTGGGCAGTAATGGACCTGTCACCAAACAGGGAGATGCTCTGTGAGACTAATTGTGCCAAGGCATTGTCAAGTGCTTGTTAAACCACATCTGGCCAACAGATCTGCCACAGATATTTTTATTAATAGCACCTCCTTTCCCCTAGAATTTTGCACTTGACCTTCTTCAAGAAAAAAGATGATGATTCCCTCATTAACTTAGAGCTAAGCTGACCCAGTGTTAGAGAGAATACCAGTAAGTCTGCCCTGCCTCCAGCCATCCTTCATTTTGATAGGAGGATAAATCTTTGTAAACCCCTTGATCTTCTTCTACAGGTCTTTTCAGACACAGATATGTAAGGCAGAAAGAAAAAAGGAAACTCTGGAACAATGAAGATGTAAAACAGAGCTCTGTTTTTAATTGGAGTACTCCAGAGCACCTCTAACCCCCCTTTGTCTTTCTGCAGTGTATTGCACAGTAGCAATGGTTTCACAGCTTATACTCCTGTGTTTTCTTTGCCCTGCAGTTCCTTCTCTGCTGGATAACATGGCCGTGGGAATCTCCTGCCTCCCTGAAACTTTCACCAGGCTGATAAAAATCCAAGAAGAAGATTATGAGGTTGATAAGTTCCTCCAGGAGTGCACAGAACGTTGTGGTTACAGCCCCGGAGATGCAGAGGCTGTTCTGGAGATCCGTGGGGCCATAGAGGCAACTTCCCACTTTGGGATTTGCAAAGCTGAGCTGAGCAAACGTTTCTGCAGCTATGAAGAGGTGGAAGCTACAAGAACCAGGAGCTTGGAGCAGTACATTCAGGTGGTTTTACAGCCAGCTGCTTTCCATACATTGATGTCTGTGTGTTTAGTATTCCCCTTGCACAGGACAAGCTTCCAGGCTGTTGGAAGCAACTGTAAATTGAACAAAGCTGTTTATGTTGGGCAGGAGGTCACATCCCATACCTGATAGCAATCTTGCCTCAAAGCTAGGAAGGCCAAAAATTAAAGCAGCACTTAATCAAAGGTAGGAATGAGCTGATTCAGAAACTTAAAGTGCCAACATCCACCTTTGGAAGCAAAATACTCTTTCCCAGTTATATTTTTAATTCAAACTGAAGAAAAATGTCTTGTGTTGTAATTTCAGGAAAGTTTAAGGGGTAAAACGTCTTTTCAGCTTTTTGCTCCTTCCTTGCTGCCAAAGATGGCAATTCCATAATGCTTGGTTCAACCAACATTTTCCCGTGAAAGCTTCGGAGATAATTTGTTGTGGGGTTTTTTATTTGTTTGGTTTTTTACAGGACCTTATTGAAATGCAGCAGGTTTTAGAAGTAGGAGGCCACGCTGTAAGACTGGTTGCAATGGTGTTTGCCAAGCCATGGCTGTTGCACTCAGTGTGTCTGAAGGACAGAGCAGAAGATGCTGATCAGCAAGGGGCAGACAGTGCCCTCCCAGATGTGCCCCAGGAGTGCCCAGCAGAGCCAGGGAAGGGAGAGGAGTGTCTGGGAGAGGAGGAGCAGCTGGGAAAAGACACAGAACCTGTCAGTGATGAAGAACCCCCGAGGAAGAGATGTAAGACTGCAAATGATGTCCTTGAGGAGGACAGTCAGCTCTGCCAGGGTTCACAGGGCGGCCTGGAGAGTGCAGAGGGAAGGGACTTTGATGCAGGTGCCACTGATCCTGTCACAGCAAAGGAAGCTGTAACTGGGGGTGAAGAAGCAGGTTCCCTGGGAGGGGAGGCAGAACACCCAGCTGAACTCCCAGAGCCTGCTCCAGAGGCTGTGGATGTGGACACTCACAAGGAACAAGATCAACCTTGTTCTGAGGACAAAGAATTTGAAGTGCAGAAGGATGAGCTCAGCACTGAGCACAACAAAGAGATCCCCAAGCCTGAACAATCAGCCATTGAGCAGGATGATGACCTTTCCTACTTGCAGGAGAACCCAGGAGTCTCCAAAGGTATGTAGGAGCACTCTGCATCCAAGATGTAGAGACTAGCTCAGCAGCAGCTGATCCCAAATGGATAGTGCTATTTCATAAGCAAATCCTAGATTCTTTATGAAGCTGTACCAGGGAGAGGTTGTCCTTTCTCACAGACAAATTGGCATAACACTAATTTCTGGAAGGTCTTGGAAGTTTCAAATACATCAGAGAATCCTTCAGAGAATCCTTCCTGTTCCTTTTGCTGAAACGTTCACAACTACTCCAAAAATACGTTTTCCTCAGAAACTTGTTTCCATGTCTTGCTCTTCTTCAAAAATGTGTTTGGATCTGAAGTTTTTCATGTCTGGCTTCAGTCCAAAGGCCAGACATCCCTAAGCCTGGAAAGCACAGCACTGCTGGTGTGCCTATAGCTGGAATGTCCATGGCTGAAAGTCCTGAAATCCTTAAAGCAGGAAGCAGCACACGCCAGGGAGATTAACAGCCTCGTTTGTAACCCAATTGGACTCCATTTTCATTTCCTTTTTACTGCCAGTTTTCTTTTCTAATAGCCAGTAGTTCTTGCCAAGCTTTACATTAAGTAGTTTGTGGGGGATTTTATTTTGGTTTTGTTTCTATGGGCTCTGATTTCAGGCTGAATCACTGCCTGACTGCTCGTGTGGGATCCTGCCAAGCTCTGCCTGTACCCACGTTCAGAGGCAGCTGTGAATCAGTGCAGGCTGATCCCTGACATCTTAGAGCTTGGAATTGTTTAACTGGAGCCTTCCTGCAGGAAATAGATACTGTCTAAACAGCAGAGACCTCAGCAGTTCTTAAATGAAACTACCAAAGTGTTCTTCTGGATTTAACTTCCTTCACTTGTTTGTAGCACAGGACATAAAAAGTAGTAGTTTTGTTATCAAACATAGAGTTCTTACTGGCCAGTGAAGGGTTGTAAACCCCCTTTGTGCTTCAGCCAAAGCTGTTCCCCTCTGGGTATGGTAGGAATACCTCTGTTAAGTAATTGTCTAATTAAAGCCCATGACATAATGTAATGGGAGTAGCAGAGACAACCTTTGCTTTGAAACTGAGCCCTGCTGGTATCTTGAGTTTGCATTCTCATGTCTGCAGCTACTTGGGCTCCTGCTCAGCTTCCATGTGATTCCCAGGAGTTTGGGTTAACCAGACCCACGGGGGAGCTTTCGGGCTGAGACCCTGCACAGCTCCCTGTGACACTCAGTTCCCTCAGCCCATGCAGTCACCTGGGGTCCAGCCGTGTCATCAGACTTGTAGGAATAAAGCTTCTTGCTGGGATTTGGGAAGGGAACCACAAAAGGTGTGCTTGAGTAGAGAGATGTGGTTGTGGCAGGAGGTGTGGGAGGAGGGTGCTGCAGGCAGGTCAGAGGCAGCTCAGAGCTCCCCACAACTGAGCATAGTTTGCTCAGGTGGTTTCCTAACAAACTGTTGCACTTTACAGCTTGGCCACCTTTTACTCTTTTTCCCACTAGATAAGGAATTGGAGTTAATTAGAAAATGTGTGTCCTTTTCTTTGCAGGCAGCTCCATGACAGATGCCCCCCAGGCAGCCAGGGACCGGTGAGTAACAGAGCTGTCTGCAGAATAACTGAACACTTGGCACTCCCAAAATAATACTGGAAGCAGCTGATTTGGAAACCTTAGTTTTGTGCTCTGGTGGGCAGTGAGAATTGATGATGGAGAAACCCCAGGTCTTCCTCCCTTGTTCATGTTACTCACACTCATATGCATGCTGGAAAAATTTCTCTGATACATGTTTTTACCCCAAAAGCAACTGGCTCCAAATATCAGAGGAAAAAAAATGATTTTACTTCACAAATAAGTCCAGTGCCAGAAAGCCTCAACTTTCAGGTGCTCAGGAAAGGCCTGGAGAAACTGCAATATGAGAAATGGGAATTTCCATGCAGGGTCTGTCTTTTGACTCCAAAATGCTGCTAAAAATGAGGATTTTCTTTCCTATCAGAGCACTTTTGCAGATTGAAGCAGGTCTTGGATAACTTTTGGAGGATATTAGGGCCAATACCAAACAAAGCTTTCCTGGTCAGAGACCCAGGGTAACTTCTGAGTGTGTAATGGTGCTAAAAGTGAAATCCTGCAGGTCTGGAGCTGTCTGGTAGATCAGCACCAGGCCCTGCTCAGAGCAGCCACAGGATTTACACCTGTGAGCAAACACTGCAGCGGATGGAGTGAGAGTCTCTGTAATGCGGAAATTCTGATGGGAAATCTAACTAGAGGAACTCCTGACAGAGCTGAGCTTTAATTGTGTTCTGCAGGGCCTGTGAGGATGTCTGCTTCATTGGGAGACCGTGGAGGATCGTGGATGGGAACCTGAACAAGCCTGTGTGCAAGGGGATGATGGAGGCTGTGCTCTATCACGTCATGACAAAGCCGGGGCTGACGGAGGCGGCGCTGCTGCAGCATTACAGTGGGGTGCTGCAGCCCGTGGCTGTGCTGGAGATCCTGCAGGTACCTGAGCCACTCTGGGAGCTTTAATCCGGCTCAGCTTCCACTCCAAGAGCCAGCAGATCCATTGCTGGGAGTCCCAGGAAAACAGGAGTGTGAATGAACCACGAGAAACCACCTTCTCCCTTTGGTGTAAATGAACCAAAGCCAGAGCGAGTCAGTGTTCACAGTGAGGAAGGAGGGAAGCCTGATTTACCCATCCTTGGAGTTACCCTGTTACTGAGTTCAAAAACTGAGCTTGCTTCTGAAATGGGTGTACAGGGAGTTGAGATTTTAAGTGGTTACTGAAGAGTGGGGGCTTGTCACTGTGAAATACTAAGTGGCTGTTTAATGCAGTGTTAATCATAGGATCACAGAATGGTTTGGGTTGGAAGGGACCTTAAAGATCATCTGGTTCCAACCCCCAATCACTATAGATAATCCCAGTGTTCCCAATTTTTTTCCTTATATACCTTCTAGGTGGGCAGTCTGTGAAGCAGGAACCAGACTGAGATGTGTCTGTGCTGTGTGTAAATGAGACCTTCTGTCCTGACACACCTGCCTGAAGGCCCACATCCTTAACTGTGAAACAGTACATGGCAAGAAAATTTTGAGTTTATCTTTTTCCCATCATGAAGTTTGATTGGCACCACTGCTACTTTGGAAATTGAATCTTGATTTACTTTTTTTTTTCCTATAAGAATTCAAAATCTTAAGCACAGCAGTGACACTGCAGCCCTTCCTGTAAGCCTGACTTCCCCTGAGGGGCTCAAGGGAAGCCACTTTTGGTATAAATTGCCCAGCATTTCTGAGAACACTGTAGGCAGAGCAGCATTCAGGGCATTTTTTTTTTTTTCCACTGCAACTGCCCAAACTAAAATAAATGAATTTTTCCACAGGGTCTGGAAACTCTGGGTTGTATCAGACGATTCTACCTGAAAAAGCCATCCCCAGTGTCACTCTTCTCTCAGCCAGTTGTGGAAGAACAACTCAACAATCCCAAACTGAGTGAAACCCCAACGATCTACTACGAGCCCACGATAGACTGTACCCTCAGGCTGGGGAGAGTGTTCCCCTCTGAAGTGAACTGGAATAAGTGGGTGCAGATTATCCCTGTATAGGAGGTAAAGCTGAGTCATATCAAATTGGCTTAGCCTGTAGGAGGGAGCATTAATGCAGATGAAACGCTGCAATTTTTGCTCCATCGTGTTTTTTTTAAGTTATTTATCCTTTTTACTTCTGAATGTATTTAAACTGAGAATAAAGCTTGATGTTAAAACAGAATAAATGCGTGATCCTGCTTGAAGTATATTTTCACCAATAACTGCTTGCAGGGTGAATAGTTTGTGGTTCCTGATTTAACTTAGGGCATTTCCACAGCAAAGGTCCCATTTTGGTTTTTTCCTCTCTGTAACACAGAGAGCACAGCTTTGCATAGAGAAACTGTCAGGTTATAGATGAACACCTAGTAATTCTGGATATTACATCTTGAATGCTTTTAAAACCCTTCCAGTAGGGATTCCATTCTGTTAAAAGTAGCTGAAAGACTGGAGGTCTTTGAGAACAAATGTTCATTGCACTATATAACATGCAAACAGCTCGTTTTCTGCTAGATTCCCTAGCTCTGAATACTGAATGTGAATACACATTCATAATGTGTATTCACACATTTATAACACCTTTATAGGTGTTGAATTTTATTTCAACAGACAGTATTAAGTTTTACATTTCCTTTGTTACGTCAAAATCCCTCTGCCATTTTTCTTAGATGATCAGTAAAAAGATCTGTAACGCAACAGAGGAAACGCTTCACCTCTGCTTTGCCTTCTGTGCCGTGGCACAGCAGCTGGCTCAGTGCTGAGGTTTCATCGCCACCCTTCAGCTTATTTACCTTCAGGCCCGCCTGCATTTCCAGCACAGGTTCCTTGGCGTGCAGGGCACGAGTCTCACGCTGAGTGCTTTCACCCCTGCACTGTGTGAGCTGAGGGCCTGCCCGGGGCCGCCGCACAGGCAAACACCCTCTTGGAGCCCGCTGTTCCCAGCTGCGCCCGGCGGCTCGGAGCAGGGTTAAAGCAACCACGCAGCAGACGGTTCCTCGCACCCAGTGCCAGGTTTATTGCAGCGGCGGGACCCCCGCGCCCCATCCCCGCAGCCCCCTCAGTCCCGCCAGCGGTGCCCGCACTGCGGGTTGCAGCACTTGTAGAACGTGGTCATGGGCTCGTCGGCCGAGCGCGTCTGGATCTGCATGAAGTAGGCGCGGGGGTGCTCGCACTTGGGGCACGGCTCTGCGGGACAGAGAGAGCGCCCGTGAGGGGAGGGCAGGGCAGGGCAGGGCGGACACGACCCCCGCCCGGCCCCTCCTCGGCCCCCCGGCCCGGCCCTGACCTGCCGTGGAGTCCACGTTCTCCCAGGCCGCGGCACCGCCCAGCACATCGTCCACCTCCTTCAGCCGCGGGTACTTCCTGCTGGTCACCTGCGGGCACGGGAGAGCTCAGCGGGGACCGCGAACCCCCCGCCCCGGGTCACCCCCGCCCCGGGTCACCCCCCGCGCCCCCCGGTACCTTCCTGGTGACATTGCGCACGTAGGGGCAGGTGGTGCAGGCGAAGCGGTGGCAGCGCGGCCCCTCCTCGGCCACCAGCACGTTCCCGCAGGCCGGGCAGAAGAGCAGCATCGCGGGTTCCGCCGCGCCCCCCGCCCCTTCCGGCGATGGCGGCGGCGGAGGAGCCGGCGGAGGAGCTGCCCCAGGAGCTGCCCCAGGAGCTGACCCCGGAGCTGGCCCAGGAGCTGCCCCACGCCGAGGTGCTGGAGCTGTTCCAGGCGGCGCTGGCGCGGCTGGTGCAGGACCCGCTGCTCTGCGACCTCCCGCCGCAGGTGGGGCCGGGCCGGGCCGGGGGCGCGGGGCGGGGCGGGCGGGGCGCGGGCTCACGAACCCCCCGGACCCCCGCAGGTGACGGCGGAGGAGATCGGCTCGCAGGTGGCCCTGGAGTACGGGCAGGCCATGACCGTGCGGGTCTGCAAGGCGGACGGCGAGACCGTGCGTGCGTGCGGGGCGGGCGGGGCTGCGGGGCGGGCACGGCGCGGGCTCTGAGCGGGCTCTGAGCCGCTGTGCCCCCGCAGCCGTGGTGGTGGTGCAGAACGCCTCGGTGCTGGAGCTGAAGAAGGCGCTGCGGAGGCACTTCCAGCTGCGGCAGGCGCGGCAGGGCGGTGTCCAGCACCTCAGCTGGTGAGCGGGGCCGGGAGCGGGGTCTGGAGCGCGTCCCAACCCTGTCCCGCTCTCCCGTGGCTCCCCCTGAGTGTTTTTCCCCCAGGAAGTACATATGGAGGACGTACCACTTGACCTACGCTGGAGAGAAGCTGGCGGATGACAGAAAGAAGCTGCGAGAGTGAGTTCTGGGTGTGTTCTGGGGGGCTGAGAGGCGCCGTGGGTGCCCTGCAGCATCCCCACAGGCGGGGCTGAGGCTGTGCCCTGGCTCAGGTGGGTCCTGCGCTGGGATCTGGCTGGGACAGGCAGACTGAGAGGCTCTCTGCAGGCCAGGATGTCCTGGGGGGGATCCTTAGCCATCACCATCCTGTGCTGTGCTTATCCAGTTCAGACCACCCCAGGCACTGGGACTCACAGCTCTTGGTCATCCCTCCCAAACTCCTGCAGAATAGGTTACACTCAGCCCTGCAGAGCTGCTGATTTGGAACAAAGGAGGAGGGAATAAGAACTGGCACAGGTTGCCCGGGGAGGTTGTGGATGCCCCAACCCTGGCAGTGTTCAAAGCCAGGTTGGACAAGGCCTTGAGGAAGCTGGTCTAGTGGGAGGTGTCCCTGCATGTGGCCCAGGGGGGTTGGGACAAGATGATCTTTAAAGTCCATTCCAACCCCTTAACGTCCACGGAGAATCCCAAGGAAAGAGCAAACTAAGGATATGTGTGTTGATCTTTGGACCTGCTCAGCCACCTCTCAGAGACAATCTGCTAACACCACTGACAGGTGACTCCCACATTTCCGTGCCCATTCTTGGGAATGAGGAGGGATGAAGCACTTTCAAGCATTCTGCTGTTCCATACAGCAGTGCTGGGTGTGCCAGCCTGTGTGCAGATCAGTGAGAAAAGGTGGTCTGAAGTATTACAGATTTAGCAAGACAGCAAAGCTGACCTTGGAAGACTGAGCAATGGGTGACAGATGTTGCATTTAAGGGGTAGCTGGAGGGAAAGGCAGATGATCAGATCCTTTAGGGCTGGCAGCATGGGAGAATTTTACTGTGTCCTGTGATCGTAGGAGTCCATCTGCCCCTGGGAAAGAGGAGACTATAGAATTTTAAAGGTTGTTTTTCCCGGAAAACTGGCATATAACAGCCTAACTCTCTGTTCAGGTATGGCATCAGAAACAGGGATGAGGTCAGCTTCATAAAGAAGCTTCGCAAGTGACCTGTTGGGTAAGTCCTCAATGTGCATTAACAGCTCCCAGTTCTTCATCTTTTTCCCTGGGCCATGGTGTTCAGGCTCAGAACTGTTGCAGAGCATTCCTGCGTGAGGCTGTGGCCTGTTTCCATATCCTGGTGGTGGTGTTTGTGCTCCTCTCAGGGTAGGGAGTGATAATTCAGCTGTTTCAGGTAGCACACACTGGGAGCAGCGGCGGGGATGTCTCAGTGCTGGCAGTGGTGTCTAACTCTGCTTTGTTTAGACTCTGAATCTGTTCTCACAGTGTCTTGAGATTCATTAAACACGGTGTTCCTTTGCTGGGATTGCTTCTAGGACACTGCTTTCTTTTAGGCTTCTTAAATATCTGGGAATCGCTGTCAGGAGCGTGGCTGGATGCTGATGAATCCCTGGGAGGAGGAAGGTGTCTGTATGACAGATGATGGTCATCACCAGGGCACTCAGGTCCTTCTGAGAGCCTCAGACTGTAATCCCTGAGTGCCTGCTCTCCCAGCCTGCTCCTCCCACTCCTGTGCCACGCTGAGCACCTGCAGCCAACAGAAATGTCCCTCTGGTGCACCCAGGCCAAGGCAACGAGCAAACACAGCGTGTTTGTTGCTGTGCCACAGTGGATGTGTATTGAGCCATTCTTCTCAATTACTGCAAGCTGTGAGGAATTAAGAAAGGGACCTCAGCTTACATAGCCTGTAGTTTTTGACTCCCAGTTTGTCCATTTCCTTGTTTATAGAAACTTGAGTTCAGCTGATTCACTGTTTTCTAGACACAGGACACATCACTGGGCAACTTTTGGTCATAAATGTTTCTGTGCAGCTTATGCCTCTAAGAACAATTCCAGCACAGGAAGCATTAGCAGCCACATGTATGTACCTGTTTGTAACTCATGCAGATGTAATTCTGGTATTACACTGCTATTTTTAGGAAGTTGTGCATGCAAACACAAGATGTGGCCAAGATTCTCAGGCTCAGTCAGTTTAAAATTACGTCTCTAAAAACACAATCACGGGGCTGGAAGAACAATGGGAAGAGCAGTTTGTGCAAACCTTTGGGTTTTTATTTTGCTGTTCCAGGTAGCTCAGTTAGAAACTGTTGCTTTGTGACCACAGTAACCTTTTCTTCTTCTTTCAACATTTGCAGCATCCACATATGTGCCCTCTGAGCAGCCACCTGCTCCAGGGTGCCTGTGACCACCTGTGGCACTGGGTGATCCCTCCTGGACAGTCAGGGCAGTGTGGTGGTAAGAGCCCAACATGCAGTAACCATTGTCACTGCCAAATATTTTCTTTCCTTAACAGAGGGAGAGCAGACAAACCAGCCCTACCAAGACCAGACTGTGGATTCAGCACTTTCTTGGAGGAAAAGGTTTAACACTCCGAAGAGGAGCAAACTCTGTTGACTGGACATTCTCACATGTTTTTTGTAGTTGCTGTTTGTATGTGGAATGCACTTCCAGGGATTAAAGAGACCCTCTAGTTTTCTGAAGCTTTTCAGGCCCTTATTTCCAGCTGCAGATCTGCATCTGGCTGGTTTTGGTGCTCAAAGGGGATTGATTCTCCTGGGACATGGAACAGTGTAAGTGAGATTAAGTAACAAACGTAGGCACAGACTATGCAGAACAATTAACAGTAGCTAAAACGCTACCTCACTGTTTAATCACCACCTTAGCAGTAGTAAACAACTCTGGTTAAAAATGTAGTATTGAAACTAGTGTAATAAAAATAATGGCAGCAGAAAAGGTTCAATACAATTGAACAAGGCACAAACGTTCTGTTTTCAGAGTCTTCTGAGATAAGGCAAAACATGCCTGCCAAGTGCTAAGGAGACAGTTTAAATTAACCACGGGCAGGGTTAGAAGTGTCATTGGATTAGAGGCTTTGTCCCCATGGAACTGGCACAGCAAATGCAAAGACAGTCCATCTCCAGGGCCTGCTCGAGAGGCCAGTCTTTGCCTTTCAGTGGAGCTGCGCGTCCAGGTCGTATTTCTCGCAGAATTTGTCTGTGAATGGTATACAAGTGAGGAACTCGCACCACTCGCACTTGATGGGGTAGAAATAGAACAGAATCACGAGTCCTGAGAAGAGTGCAATGAAGATGAGCTGGAAAACTATAATTTGGCACCGTTTCCTATATAAATCAAACTTCCCAAAGCTAATGTAGGGCAGGAAGGCAAAGGAGAGGAAGAATCCGCTGATAAATCCTGAAATGTGAGCGAAATTATCAATCCAAGGCAGGAGGCCAAAGGCAAAAAGAAAGAGCACCACAGCCAGCAGCTTGAAGAAAGCCCTCCATGGGCGTGCCAGGATTTGCCAACTCTGGAAGAGCTCCACAAAGAGACAGGCCAGAATCCCAAACTGGGATCCTGCAGGGCCAACCTGCAGAAGAAGAGCATTACAGATAAGGTCAGGCTCATGCCGTCTCCCTGGCCTCTGCTGCCAGCCCCAGGCATCAGTTACTTGTTACTCAACTCCTTGTTCAGTGTTTCTTGGGGAAGAGACACCGCAGCCTTCAACTTCATCCCTGTAATGGGGTGCAAGGAGTAAAGGGACCTGGTTGGATTTAGGACCAAGGTGTGAGGCCAGCAATCCCCAGAACAGACTTTGTATTTGAGGGCAGATTTGGTTTAAGTTGCCAGAGAAGAGAAGCCCTTGAAGGCAATCTCCTGGCTCTCCCCACCCGCCATGCACTTTTCCTTATGGAAGGACCTGGAAGATGGTCCTGCCATGCAGTCTTCTGTGGGCAAGCTGAGCTCTGCCCTTTGCCCCTCTCGTGCCACTCTCACATGGAGGGTCTCTGGCACCAGCTACAGCGCTCACTTCCCAGCCTGCCCAAGGCCTCTCCTACCCCATGGTTGGCAACTCCCCATTTGTTATGGGGCAGCTTTCTTCCTGCAGCCAGCCCAGGCCAGTGACTGGGAGAGCCCAGGGTGCTCTGGGGGATGTTGGTGCTCATGGTGTGGTGCCATCTTCTAGCTCCCCATGTGCCAAGGGGACGAGCAGTGACGAGCCAGCTCTGGTGTCTCTGCCTCTGCCCCAGAGACACAGCCACGGAGAGGAGGGTTGTGTTCAGGGCAAGTTACCAGGACCCTGGTCTGCAGGAGACCCACCTCTGCTCTGTAGGGTAGAAATATTGCACTGGCAAGGTTCCCAGTGATGCCACTGAGAAGGTAGATGATAGAGATGCGGTGCCATCCTGCCAGCTTCTCCAGGTCCCGCAGGATCGTCATTTGGAAACAGACTGAAACCAGGCAGTGCAGGATCCTGCCAAGTGCAGAGTACAGGAGCTGAAGCAGCAGCCACTGAAGTCACCCCTATGCTCGTGTTCTGTCCCCAGCCTTGCTGAGAGCTCCTGCTCTGGCCTTGCCCACGCCACTAATCCCTCCCAGCAAACAGAGGATGGTAAACCTTGGCAGGGGCCACAGCTCAGCACCCCCGAGTCCCCTGGGAAGGGACAGCCAGAACAACTCAGCAACCCCAGGGCTGAGGGTTCCCCCACCCAGACAGGGGAAGTTTTACCCCTCTGCTTACCCAGCATGGAGGAAAAGCGAGAGCCAGAGGCGGTAGAACTGGTCAGGGACTTCTGGGTTTAGGAAAGGGAGGAGCCCACAGACATCATCCATGCAGTGTACCTAGGGCAGGAACAGGAATGTCAGGGGCCCTTCACCAAGGCCAGGGCAGAGCCTGCAGGTATCTCTGGCACAGGGGGTCCTCCTGCTTCTCTGCTGAACCAAGTCCCAACACCAAGTCACACGTGACTCACCCCTTCCCTGTGGCAGCTTTATGCTCATTCTCCACCCCAGCACACACAACTAAGGTATCTGCTTGCTCATGGAGCAGGACAGGTGCCTTCTCCCCCTGCCTACACACTGGTCCTATGCTGGGCTCCCACAGCTGCCAGCCCAAGTCCTGAACTGGCCTCCAAAGAGCTACAGATGCATCCAGCTCTGCCACTACAGCCTGGATCAGTAGCTTCCCACAGGCAGAGGGCAGGACAGGACACAGGACTGCCACCCACACTGCAGCACTCTCAACCCTCAGACCTTGCCAAGCTGCCAAGGGGAACTGGAGGGAGAAGGGCAGCCATACAACCCCCCAGCTCCACACTCACCTGAGAGCAGAGCGTTGCCTCCTCGTGGAAATAGCCCCGCATAAATTCACAATACTCCCGGGAGGTTATTTCACACCTGCAGGAGGCACAAGTCACAAATGGAAGGGACAATGGATCACTCCTGTCCCCTCTCAGGCTACCCATTCCCCCTTGTCTCAACCCATCTGTGAGAACTGATGCCTTCAGCTGCTGTGGTGTCTCAACAGAGGCACAAATACATTCCCGTTTAGCGCAGTGCCACTCTCCACTCACCCCTCCTGCTTCTCTCCCACAGGGATCCCTGCCTCATCTCCACAGACCAGCACACAGAGGATCCAAAACATGTGCCAAAGCTGAGCTATTTACAGCTGAGAACCACCACAGCCTGGGGAAGCTGTCTCAGGCTGGGGGAGTCTTGTGCTTCTGCAGCTGCAAGAGTGGAAAGCGGGCCTAGGCCAGGAGCATCCTGGTTATGACCTTCAGGGACAGAGAAACTCCTTGGGACAGCACTGATTTTTCTCCCCAGTAGGGAAAGCCAGGCCCAAGCACTGGGTAAGTACTCAAGCTCAGGAGCAGCTGAGGAAGAACAGCATCTTCCTCTTTTGCAAACCCAGAGCCTGTCGTTTCCTGGCATGTCCTTTGAGTGCTTGTGGACTGCAGGTTGGGGCCAATGTAGCTGGACATTCTCAGGGAAAAATGCAGAACTCCTCAGCAGAATTATTTAATCCCTTATGATCCAAGTCCCTCCAAACTGCAGGACCAGTTGAGTGAGATACCCTGCTGCACCAACGACTCATGCTGGCTGTTATCTCCTGCTCATCCCAGAGTCCTGCTCCGTCTGGGAGACCTGTCCTGGCTCTCTGTCCAACTCCCCTTCCCAGCAGGGCTCTGGGCTGTGTGTGGAAAGGACAAGGAGGACAAATGGCTGTGTCTACAACCTGAAAAGACCCCCTGTGTCTCACCCCAACAACCAGCCCCTCCACACAGGTAGAACTCCTTACCTTCCTTTGGTCCCAATGCAGCAGGGCCGGCCTGTAATCACACAGTCCATGTGGAGGTGGTTGGTGTAATTCCCAGCACTGTTTTTTGTGCAGATCTGGAAAACAACAACAGGCTGCAGTCAGACAGCCACAGCTTTGCTTGTTGCCTGGATAAAGTCAAAACAGCCCCTTGGGAGGAAGCCAGTTCCCAGAAAGAGGCCTTCCTCCGACAGCAGGATGCTTTCTGATACTCCATCTGCCTGAGCATCAGTTGCCACCTCCTCTCCAGCCCTGAGGCTGAGCTGGTTTCCATCCTCCTGTTACCCTGGTAGGGCCCAGGGCTTTAGTTGGCACAGGGCAACTTGTGTTGTTGGAGGGCTCTGAGCCTTGGTGAGGCAGACCACGGCTGCCCTGAGCTGGTGCTTGTGACAAGCAGCAGAAGCTGGACCAGAGGCCCTGCCCTTCCACCAGCACAGCTGTGGCTCTGCACAGGGGGATGCCAGGGCCATATTCCAGCTGCCCTGCAGGCTCTGTGCCTCCCGGGATGCTCACCGGCCACTTGGTGATGTCGTCTGGCCACTCGTGGGGCTCCATCGAGGCTGGCTGCTCACACACCCTGCAGCAACAGAGCACAATCAGCCTGAAGTACCTTTCCCCAGCACCAGGCAGGATTCCCACACTGTCCCTGTTCCCAGGCTGCCATCTCACAGTTCCCCTCTGTCCCCCAGATCAGCCAAGACCGTGCTCATCAAAGCCACAGCCTCCTTCTAGTCACGGCTGCAGCACAAAGGCAGGAGAGCAGGCAGCTGCCCAGCAACCAGCTGGATCCTTTCCAGGTGGACACACCCAGAGAGTGGGAATTCAGCTGCTCTGAGCTCTACATCAGCCCACAGTGACTGTGTGCAGTGCCACCCAGCAGCTGGCAGGGCTGGGGGCAGAGGTGTGCTGGGAGCTGTGGGGGGGGGGGGACAGGGGAGGAGGGGGAGTGGGATGAAGAAGGCACCCACAGCTCACAATAGCCACTGTGTAGGTGGGGCAGCAACACCAGTGGAGACCAGGGGCGAGCAGAAATATGGTCACACTCTGCCTGAGCCTCCCCTGCAGTCGTCAGGACAGGCAGGGACATCACTGCCCCATATCCCTTGGTCTGTAGAGCACCAGCTGTCCCATCCAGCAGTCCACTGGCCTGGGACTGACTGACCATCAGCCCTGTCCCCCAGGATGGCAGCTGGGCCAGGCAGGACCTACCTGGGGTCCTGATGACAAACAGACCCAAACTGCCTCTTGTTCCCTGCCAGCATCGGCGTGCTGGGGTGATGGGGCCACTTCACCCACACGGCCAGCGTGGACTGCAGGAGAGAGGAGAGGTGTCACCATGAAGCCCAGGGAGGGAGAAGCACCAGGGGCAGCAGGGAAGGGGCCCTGGCACTCACTGAGCACTCCTCCTCCGAGGTCTGCACACAGCCCGACTTGTCGTTCCGCACACAACAGGCCGAGTGCTTCTCCTTCTCCCTCTTGGCGCTGATGAAGCTGTGCACCTGCTGGTCCTGCCTCATGCACGGTGAGAACTTGGCCCCCAGGTGGATCAGGGCCTCCTGGCAGAGAGGGAAACACCCAGCTCAGCCAAGGGGCAGAGCAGGCTGGGGGAACTGCACGGGGTGCCCCTATTCAGACTCAAGGGATCAGGGACAAGTCCTGCATGATGAAGCCCAACACACACCAGGCACACTCTCGGTATTTGCTTGGAAGACAGGCCCAGAACAAAAGTTCAGGGATTTTCTTGCCCACAGCCCCAGAAAGGCCAGCACTGTGTCTGGGAAAGAAAACTTTGGGACATTGTTTCTTCATCTTTGTCTTTCCCAGGTGGAATGGCATCAGGAAAGCTGTCCACACACCATACAACTCCTGCATTTTCTCTAACCCCAAGCTTGGCTTTGTAGGGACAGGGTGCAAAACAGGAGTGCTCAGGTCCATCCCAGCCTCCAGACAGCCCATTCTGTAGGGTAGCTGGGGCTGGGAGCACTGCTGCTCCCTGACAGTTATGGCAGATCCCCAAGCTCCAAGCAGTGGAGGGCTCCAGTCCCTGGGATGGCACAACTGCAGGGCACAGTCCCCCATCTCCCTACCAACAGTGCCACCAACAGCACTCACTGAGCTGGGGCCGATCCAGAAGTTTTCCTGCTGAACGTACTTGACGTTTTCATAAACCCCTCTGTTCCGCAAGACCTGCAAGGAGAGAAAGCAAGAGCCCTGTGAGCTCCTGCCCACAGGGTCAGCAGGGCAAGCAGCAGGGGTTGGTGGAAACAGCCCCCAGGATGAACAGAAATCCCCATAGCCAATGATTGGGCCCATGGTTTTTCAAACAGGTCTTTTGAAGGATCACAGGTAAACCCTTGTCAAGACTTGGGCACCTTCACCTTAAGATTTCCCTTCAAATGTCTATCTCTGGCTACTTCAACTTTCAAGAAATTCCAAGGCCTGGAGACCTGGGAGTGGCCTGAGAGCCTGCAAAAAGCTTCACACAGCTCAGCAGCACAGGCAGCACCAGCTGGCAGTGCAGGCCCGGGTGCTGGTGGCAGTGCTCTGAAAGCTGTCAGACACGTAGGTGAAAAACTCCCCAGGCATTCCCTGCACGGAGCAGGGGCACGGCTGTACCCCAGAGACCTTTCACAATGTGTGGGAAGGCTACCAACAGCTTCAGGATCAGCCCTCAAAGTCAAACAGGTCAGTTTTGCTCCTGGCAGAAGCAAAATCCTGCGACTGCTGCAAAAACTTAGCCCAGGTTTGAAATATTTCCCTGTCATGAACATCCTTCTGGTCTCCACCAGGAGGGGAACAAGTTGTTTGGAAGTGCTGCCAGCACAGCCAGAGCCAGAGCCTGTGAAGAGCCCACCATGCTTTGTGTCAGATATAATCTGCTGTCAAGAGCAAGGTGGCTGCAGGAGGGAGAGATGATGGTCTGGGGGCTCACAGAGATGCTGCAGGCAGCCCCCCAAGGCTGGACACCCAGAATTCAGCCATCAAGGCCCTCAGGCAAGTAGCCAATATGCTGAAGAGTATGACATAAGAGCCAACAGCTGAAAGCTGAGACACTCCAGGCAAGTGAGGGGGATTCACTTACTGAATCAACAGTTTCGTGTTGTGAGAACCCCACAGGGGCGATGCCGTAGATGCACACAGCAAGGATGGTGATGAGGGAATGCACAAAGGTGACCCAGTAGGTGAAGAAAGGCCTGGATGGAGGCAAAGGGAGAAGATCAGAGGCAGAAACCCAGGCATATTGCACCTACTCAGAGAACACAGGAGAAAAGCTGCTGCTTTTCCCCAGGGACATCACCAAAACCTGGGTACACAGCCAGGATCACCTAGGGATGCACAAGACTGCAGGCAATGATCTAAGGCCTTGCTAGCAGACAGACCCTGCTTACTCTGACTCCCCCATTACACCAGACAGTCACCCCTTCCCAAGAAAACATCCATGAGAACACTGAAGCCTGGTGCCAAACTGTGCCATGTGTCTGAAATAATGACCCTAGGGGAATGATCAGAGGCAGGGATACCTGAGCTGTCCTGTTCATCACAGGACAGTGGTGGTGGGGCAGAGACCTGCAGTCCCTCCAGGCAGCAGAGATTCAGACACCCAGAGCAACGTGAGGAGCCGGGTGAGCTCCCAGTGCACGGTGACACCAACACAGTGCTGCCTGCTGCAGTTGGCCCTGTACTCCAGGGATACACACTGGGGGGTCTCAGCAGCACCCCCAGGCAGTGACCTGAGTCACCAGAGGGCAACGGCACTCACCCACACACTGGTTGTGCTGGGGACCTTCCCCGCCTGCAGCCTCACCTGTGATCGTCCATGTCCTCGATCTGCCGCTTGACGTAGCTGTCGATGCGCTTGCGGTACGTCCTGTTGGTCAGCTTGCCCACCATGCCCAGCCCGTAGGGCCTCTTCTCCTTGGCAAAGAGCTTCCTGACGGGCACGGCGATGCGCTGCCCGCGCTTCTGGGGGCTCACGCTCACCACCTCCTGCCGCAAGCGCACCTTGGGCTGCGCCAGGCCCCCGTCCTTCTGCTTCCTCCAGCCGCGCTCCAGGGGGCTGCAACCAAAAGCAGGACAGCCGTGGGGAACAGCCCTCCCCTGCTCTGTGGTGGTAGCAGAACCTCTGCCTGTCCCACTGCTGAGGGCACACAAGGTGCCCTGAAGTGGAAGCTGCATTTCAAAGGGTTGCACGGGGCCAGTAGATGAAAGCACAGGGTGAACCGCAGAAGGTGGCACAAAGCAGCTGTGCCAAACTAAGCCCCACTTGAGGAGCTCTCAAGGCTTTAAAGTGTTCCAGTAACAGGCACATCTGCAGCCTCAGGGACATCAATTTCCTCCTCTACTTCATTCCTCCTACTCTGGTCTCTGCTGTGAAATGGAAGTGCAGTTTAGCCCAGCAGTGGAAATCCCCACCTTTAAAGCACTTCAGTGGGACTGGACTGGCAGATCAAACCTCCTGTGCCCACCCAATCAGAGAGAGGAGAACCGAAAAACAAAGTGGCACTGTCACATGCTGCAAGCTGTGCCAATTACCTCTCACAGTCTCTCTTCCATTCCCCCCCTTTATTTGTACCAATGTGTGCATTTTTCAGAACAACAAAACCAGGCTTCAACAACACAATAAAAATCCCAAGTATACTGAGTTAAAAGGAGGCTTTTTTACCAAAATAGATCTGATGAAGGTTGCACAGGTTACTGGTGAATAGTACCTGCTTTGTAAGTCTCCATCATATCCAGACAGTTTTGTATTTCCTTACTCTTAAACAGCAGCGTGGAGGTTCAGGTCTCCAGCATTCAAACCCTGATCAGAAAAGCCAAGTAACCTCCCATTTCACCATCCTCACTGCCTGGCACTGTAGTAGGCATGTCCCTGGCATGTGCTCTAGTCCAGGGGACCTCCTCTGGTTCCCTAAATGTCCCACTCTGCACACAGACAGGAGTTGTCAGAGATGGTGAGATAAACCAGCTAACAAACTTTTTGCTGAAAGATCACCAGAGCATCTTGGGAGGGAGCATGACAGCTCTGAAGAATGGGCAGGCAACAGGATGAGCGAGAAACTGAACCTCTTTAGCCAAAATCCTGCAGGAAAGTTCAGCTCTTTTCAATATAGTACACCTTGCAAAAGATACATTTTAACACCCCAACTTCCCCTGGGAAGTCCTTCTCCCACAGAAGGTGCAGATTCCAGTTGCCCCAGAGTTGAAGTGGTTTCTGTGTTACAGAGGTGCTGTTTCCCAGTATTCCCTGTGCTGGGCTGTGAGCCTGTGCCAAAACAAACCCCTGGCCAAATAAAGGACACCTGACCATGATTCTGATAACAGCCCTCTGAAGTGTGAAAGAAATGTATTTTCCTCAATAAATACAGCTATTTGAGGAGATCCAAGTGGTGCCAAGAAGACTGGAACCGTCTCAGAGGAGTGACAACAAACTCCCACCACTCGCTGCTTCCCCTTATGTTAAGGCTGAGCCAAGTTCTTGGAAACACTTGAAGGGAAAGCGCCAACACAGCAAGATGGGCTGTGAGCAGCAGAACCACAACAAGGACCTCCCTGTCTGCTCCATGTTCACACCCAGCAGAGCTCTGTGCTGGGGTGAGCTGCCAGCTGAGCTAGAGCTGACTCGGAAACGACATGGAGCAATTACTCAGTACCAGTTACTCAGGTGGAAAAAATCTAGGCATACAGTACAGTACCACCCACATATTTGTAGGGCTCTCGGCATCAGTGCCACACCTTTCTCTCGTTTCAAGTGAGGAATGTAGCCCAGCTCAACACTCAGCAACACTTCACACTGCTCCTTGGAGCAAGACAACAGTTACTGGTGACTGTTGCAATGGCAACAGCCTTCTTGTCTTTGCTACACTCTCCATAGCCAAAGGCTGGGCCCCCAGCACCCTCACAGCTGATTTAAAGTGTCTTTTGTTTCCTCAAGGCATTATACAATCTCTGAAACACATTAAGTGAGGCTGGAAGTTGCTGGAGAGACTGCAGAGGTGGCCTCAGAGTCACCTTTCACATGCCTGGGTAGCTGGTTTTAAAGAAAACCCATCACTGCCGTGCTCTGAGCTCTACACCAGGCACCCACAGTACTCATTTGGCTTCCTCTACACAGAAGGTCCCACTCCAGATGGGTTGGTCACCCCATGTTAGGCTTTGGCAGCCTCCAGGAAGATACTCACAGTAGTAAGTGGCTTCTTTCGAGCTCGCTTTTGTCCAAGGCACCTCCTGTGAGATCTGTCTGATCTGGAGGTTTCACCTCAGCATCTTTGATTGCAGCTTCTGACGGCGACTCAAACACTTCATCCGGGTAAGTAGAGAGCTCCTCATGAAGGACTCCTTCCTGGGCAGAGACACAGAAGTCCCATCAGAAGATGCCAACACCCCATTTGTGTCACCAGCCCTGGTAGAAAGCGGTGCTGCTGCCTGCAACACGCAGTCCTACCAGGGCTAGAGTCTTGCCTTTGGGGCCAGCACCAGGCCAGACCTGCCCCTCACCCGAGCGAAGAAAGAAGTGTCGAGCTCATCTGGAAAATCCACCGTGTCCTCCTCCAGGAAACTCGCCGGGGTGAAGCTGCGCCGCTGAGCCCTCCTGAGCGTGCTGTCCTTCACCGAGCGGCCCTGAGCCAGAGAAAGGGGCACCAGGTCACTGCCAGGCACACACAGGGCCACCCCAGCCAGTGCACAGGGAGCCCAAGTGCTGAGCTGCCTCACGCTTGTGTGTGGAGCACAACAGACTTGATGTGGGACACCTTCCTGGAGAGACTCACGGGTGAGACCCCACTCCTCAATCCACAGTGCCCAACTCCAGGCTCCTCCACCACATATTGTACCGTGTCTCTGACCAAACCACAGTGATGGGTGGTACCGGGTACAGCAAAAAGGTCACTGGGCCCAGGAAAGCAGACACATGGAAGGATAAAGAGACTTGTATGGTAATAGCCTTGGGTATTTCTGCTGTTCCGTGACTGCTCGCCAGGAGCAGCTGGACCACCCAAAGGTCCACGTAGACTGGACTGGACCTGCTGGAATGCTCTGAGGTTGTTGGCAAAAAAAGGCCCCAGGCAAAAAAAGGGAAAGCAGAAGGGAAAGCAAAAACCGAGCCACCATCCCCGCTTCTTGCCAGTCCTGCCTCCTGGACACGTGGCTGAAACAGAAGAGGAGGTGCCCAGGCTTCCTCCCCTCCAGCACAGCCCTCCCCACCCTCCCTGTTCATCAGCTCCTTCCCTGCCACCCTTCCCTTGGCTGTACCTTCACCAAGGCCGCGGCCGCTCGGAAGCTCATCTTGGCCACAGACTCGCGCTTGCGGCGCCGGGGCAGGCGGTTGAAGCCCGAGCGGGAGCTGGTGAAGGAGCAGAGGGACGTGGCCCCGGGGGTGATGGGGGTGTGGGGGATGCTGCAGCCGTCGGCATCCTCAACCATGCGGAAAGCTCGGCCGCGGGCCAGGGGGTCGATGATCTGCAGAGAGAAGCAGCACATCAGCCCATTCACCCCCAGACCCTTCCCCACCGAGCCCTCCTCCCTCCAGGCAAACATCCTGAGACCCTGACAGGTGCCTGGCTGCTGGGACTGACCAAGAACCAGGCTGGACGGACCAACAACCAATTCTACAATAGGGAGATCCAGAATAGCCTACTGCAAGCTAAGGCCTAGTTGTAAGACTCAAGTCTAGGTTCCCAAACCCCTCCCTCTCCCCCCTTTTGTTTTCTGTTGTTGGTATTGACTATTGTCACTCAGACTGTTCCAGAATTTCACAGGACACTTCAAACCTCCTTCAGCCCTTCCTGAGCTCTTGGTTTCACTCTCTCCCATGCCAGTGAGCTCTACAGACAGAGAATGTGCTGTCTAAACAGGAGTTTGAGAAATCCCTGAAAACAGCCAGGTTCTTTCTCCAGCTAGTTTCCTTCCTGATACTGGACAGCTCAGGACTTAAACAGTATCCTATTATCCTGTTGAAGCTTAACTGTATATTTACATCTGCTCCCATTAATTAGGTTTAACAGCTGGACAGAGCAGGCAAGCTTCCAGGAGCTGCAAGCCCTTCTTTGGGATTCCTCAGGCCAAAGCTCTCACTTATTCCAAACATACGAATCAACGTAATGAAAATATTGCCTTCAGCTACAAACCTTGCCTCTGTCCTTACATCATCACAGCTGTGGTTTCCATATGACCTCTACGCTTTATCCTAAGGTTTTACGAGCCTTTTTAATCCACAGCTGAACACTCAACGGGAAGCCTGATGGGCTTACACACCTACTGACACCATGTTCTGATTTAATGTAGCCCACAGACAGCCCAACAGTATTTGAGTCTCCTGTGGCCAAAGACCAACTGGTAAAGAAACAGGAAAGAGCACAACAAAGTGAAACTTCATTGAAAAATGCACAGTATTCTCCTCTGCTTCAGTGGTGCAGCCAGGCTTCAGGTCCTGCTTTGGCAGGAATGGCTTCCCACCAGCCCAGGTTGCAGTGGGGCTCACTAAAGCACAGTCATCAACCACAGCAATTAGTGTTGATGAGAGGAGCGAAGGGAAGGGCTGGGATACTGTGTGTTCAGAGGTGCTGGTAACTGGATGTGCTCAACTGGGCCTGGTCCCCTGGGGTCACACTTGAAGGCAGTGAGTGGGAGGCTACCAGATGCCCTTTGCAGGCACACAAAACCATTTCTGAGGACCCAAGAGCAGAGCTGTAGCATCGCTGATGCAAGAGACACTTTCCAAAGTGCTAAAACATAACCAGGTTTCTACAAGGACAGTAGCTGTGCTGTGGCCTGCGTCCTGCTTGGGATAAGTGTCCTGAGTAATACCAGGCCTGTTACTGCACATCTGGGTCCAGGATACCGACCACTCTGTACAACAGAATTCCATCCTTGCAAATGGCAGCAAAAAGCCCGAGCTGAGAGCTCTTGGACACGCTGCACACACGTAATCACCACGGTCCCAGCATGACAAACACAGCTCTGAGCCTACTGCTGGCACAGCTGAGGAATCTCAGCCAACGACACCAGAGAGGCTGCTGGAGGAGGAACTCTGCCAAACTGTACCTGAGCCGTGAGAAGTGTCTGAGCAGGGAGCCCAGACATGTCTGGGCAGAGCTCAGCCCGCAGACAGGTCACAGCTCCCACAGCAGCACAGGCACAGTGCAGGGAACTCGGGAGGGCACTCACCTTTTGCATGCCCAGCTGGCAGGGTCCCACATAGAGGGGAGGGGGAGTCTCTGTGCTCGTTAGAGAAATATTGTCCTGACTGGGCAGGTCCATTTCCCGGATGACCTGAGGTTTCAGCTTCCCGTAGCGCAGGCTGCAGTGCCGCAGGCTCTTCCTCTGCCACTTCTGAGTCGCGTCGCTGTCTTTGCTCACTCCAAACCAGTCTGCTGTGCCTCTGAAAGATGCCAGCAGACAAGTGCTAAGAAGCATTTATGTTTGCCTGGACCGTGCACACGAAGAGACAAAACCCCTGGTGGTCACTTCCAGCCCACCCCAATTCAAAGACAGGCAGAACTCTTCCCCATGAGCATCTTGCAGCTTGTCCTCAGCTGGTTTTAGCAACCTGACAGATGATGGCCAGAACCTTCAACAGCATTTTGTCTCTTAAAAGACAGAAGACAAATGCCAGGAGAGATTCACTGTGGGTAAAGGACAGTTTGTTCTGAGTTTTTCTAAAAATAAAGGAAAAGAGATGGAACAGAAATTCAGAAAATAACTTACTGAAAGGTGTTTCTTTTTTTTTTTTTTTTTTACTTTAAAACCCATATTTTGCAAACACTTACCATCTTCAGGCCAGCTTTAGGTCCCCACTGTGGGACTGTACTGTTCCATGGCTCAGCAGCTCCTCCAGAATTCACTCTTCTCTCCCAGTCCCCCCACCACACACACGCTCACAGCATATCCCTAACTTCTCCATCTCATGCTGCAGGATTTCTACCCTCCTCAAAGGTAACATCAATAGCAAATGTTTGCTGTGGTCCTGAGCTCTGCTAAGGCACACACACACAGTTCTAAGCTGCTGGGTGCAGAAGCAGGAGCACAGGTTTGCAGCCACGAGGCAGGTTTGCTGCCAACTGGCTGCTGTCACAGAAGAGCAGTGGATCAGAAGCAAAATCCCAAGGAAGGCAGAGAGGGATCAGGATAAGTCAGACTAAAAACCTACTTCAAATCCTGCAGGACAGCTGGTACCCTAAACCTACAGAGGTCATCACACCCTGCCAAGCCTTTCCCACCACAGTTAATTCATCCTCAGGAGATGACAAGCTCTCTCAGCCTACAGCTGACTGGCCCAGGTGTTGAAACCTGAAAGTCCTTTCAAGACAAACCCAAAGCCCTGGCCTCAGCCCCCCTGCTCAGGGGCAGGATTTCCAGCTGCTGAGAAGCAAGACCTCACAGATCACAAAGGGAGTATTAAAACACACACTGGAGTAAAGGCTGGGACAAATGCAGAATTAGGCCACACAGGGGAACTGAGACACCACACTGAAGACTGGAAACTGGTCCTGTGGTTTTATACCCTACTGAGCAAAAATACCATCAACCTGCCACCTGCAAGAAGGTGTGAGTTTGAAACTCACAGCCTTTCCAGCTGAAACCTGCAGATGCAAACACCACACATTGCCCTCAGCCTTCCCTGTTCTCTCAAAGATATGGAACAGACCCTTCAGCAGGTATGAGGTCACATGGACCATGGCTAGAATTCATCTGACCTCTTTGACCTAAATGTCTCCGAATGCCAGCCCTCAGAGATAGGGATACACGTCCTGGAGCACCACTCTGCTCCCACATCTCATCAGAGCAATCTCTGTCTCTGCTCAGAGCAGAAGGGCTCAGGGCCAGCACCTCAGCTGGCAGATTCCCCAAGCCTCAGCACAGAGGTAATGCCCTGGCTGTGCAGTTCACTGGCACAACACATGCCACAAAACAGTCTGACAACGCAGAGAACTTCCCATGCACTGCTGTAACCAGTATTTCAACAGCAAGGTGATGTTGGGTGACAAGCCCATACATGGGGCCTCAAAAGGAGAGGGCTGAGGGTCATTTGTGCCCACGTGAGCCTGCTGAGCAATGGCCCATTGCACCACCAGCAGCCTCAGAGCCCTCCAAAACTGTGCTCCCACTTGCCTGGAAGGACAAGCACCACTGGAGCTGTTTGCTCTGTGAGGACCATTCCTGAACTGCCAACACTACTGAGCCAGGACCAGGGCAAAGAGCCCTCTGATCATAGCCAGGATAGTCCAGGAGAGCTGACTACAGAGTTCAGGGCACCTGGAGCATCCTGGTAAGATGCTGAATGCCTCTGTTCAGCTGAGGAGCCCCATGATGTCCTACAGACTCCCTGGAGCGCTTGTAACAACCGACATCAGAGGTCAGATCTCACTCTTCTGTTGCGTGGAGCTGACCAGCCCTGAAAGCTCAAGATCAAACACAAACAGTTCCAAAGGTGGTCACAGTGCCAGAATGGCAGCTGGCCAAGGGCAGCAGTGAGGAAGGTGGGACAGGAACGGACTCCTGGGCATTAAGTCCAGTCCCTGCCACACACAAAATCACATTGTCTGTCTGATTTTAAAGTTTACTGAGCTCCAGGCTCAGGGTGGTGATCACTGGGCCCTGGACTGGCTCATCTCCTTGGTGCTAAGTAAACAAAGACGTCCACCTCAAAAAGAAGACAGTCACATTTGAATTAGAAAAAGCCATGATGTCAACAGGGTAAGAGTGGACACACTCTATTCCATTCACCAGCTCTGAGCCCCATCTGCAACAACATGACAGCATCTGTTCAGTGCTGCCTCCTCTCCTTCCCCCACTGCCCCAAGGAGGCTTTGGGGTCAGCATATGCACAGCCCAATGTTGCACTGACAGCAGTGCTGGGCTGTGGCTGCCCTGGGGAGATATTCCAGCTTAGGTGAACACCAGGAGGTTGACAGCTTGTTAGGAAAGGCAGGAGGGAGTGAGGCTGGCGGGTGGACAGCTTGTTAGTCCATGCTACTTATTGACAGCTGCCTACACGTTTAGTAGGAGTGACACTTGGTTTTCGTTAGCAGCACACATGAACTTTCTTACTCCGCCTGTTCACAGACCTCCTGGGAAGCCAACACGGTCTCAGCAACAGCCACAGTCTGTGCAGTTCACAACAGCCCTTGCACACACATGCAGGGGTGGGTTTCACACTCAGTGCCACCAGTACCTGAAAAACGATCGGGGCAGGGACTGCCGCTTTCTCAGGGAACTCCTGCCCGCCCGGGGCCCGCGAGCGGGCAGGGTCTGACTCCTCTGAAACCGAACCTGTCTGCTGCAAAGAAAAGAGAGCTGAAGGCAAGGAGCCTGCAGGGCTGTGGAGGGGAGCAGCCACCTGCATCCAGCGCCTCCCTGTCTCCTGCCATAGCCCCGCTGGCAGCAGTTGTGTCACATTGCCCGTGGCAGGGCCCTCCAGCTGACAGCATGATCCGAGAGAAGCCACACAACAGCATCTCTGAACCCAGGAGGCTGCTGAATCCTTCTGGTGCATCTGCACCTCTTGACATATGTCTCTCATTGCTCTTGAAGATACCAGGGATGCTGCAAACACCCTCAGACCTCTGTGATCTGCCTTCTTCTGCCCAGACACTCAGCTACAGATCCCACTGGCTGGCTTTGGATACCAGAGTGTGAGACCATGGAGGTGTCAGCAGGTCAGGATATGATCTGCTTGTATCTAAGGTGCCTGATGCCACTGGAAGAGCCCCAGGCCCATCCTGGTTGACCTTGGCAGGATCTCGCCTGGTGCACAGGTCTATCTGTGCCACATCTGCTGCCTCGTATGGATACCTTGGACACCCTGGGAGACTGGAAATGGTGTTGGATGCCTTCCCTCAGGCACCTAAATCACTCCCATGCCATGTTCTGCACTACACAGGCTTGACCTTAGGTTCACACTTGATCTGTGTCCTCCAAGCCCCAGGGAACAAAATGGTGTGGGGTCCTGCTGCAGTTTCACATTCTGTGCATCCTGAGGGCTGTGTTAAGCAGAAAACTCATCAGTCAGCCTTCCAGGACTCCCAGAACAAATCCCCAAAACACATCTACAGATGTACAGTCTGCAATTCTCCACTGCACCTCTAGCTCTGCTAAATGGAGCAGAGAGTCTTGGGCCTTTCCTTGGTACTTTCCGGTTCCCTGTCCGTGTTTCTGATCTACTCATTTCCTTTATTGCTAGTGCTGTGTCGTGTGCATCTCCTGCAGTTCTGCCCCTTAGAAACTCCTTCCCATTGCTGCACCTCTCTCCCACCCACATCCCACAGCACTCTGTAGAAGGTGCCCAGGAGGAGGAGACCTGGTCACCCCCCATGATGCACAACTGGGCATGGCAAAACACCACTGAACCCCCCCCACCTACAGGAGACCCCCAGGCCTTCCAAAACTGTCTGTGCTCTTCTGGGGCACCCTGTGTGTACTTCCAAGGGTACAAAATACATACACTAGGCACAGGCAGCCACCAACCTGAGCCCCAGCACTTGCAGCCTGGGAAGGAAGACATGTCACAGGGTCTGTTGGTGCAACAGTCACGTGTCTGCTCACCACCTCAGTGCTAGGCAGGACACTGGCATCTCCCTCAGTGTGTGGGAGCTTCACCACCACTGTCCAGCACTCCTTCCTTCTCACTGTAGCTCCATGTGCCTTGTTTGTCTTACAGTGTAGTAGCATTAGGGACAAATCTGTCACACCAGCACCAAAGTGTCTCACAGTTCCCCAATCTCTCCTCTATGCACAAGCTGCATGTTGTGAGGACCTTTGGGGGAGGCTACCCTGGCCCTTCCACCCAATGCTTCTTGTCAGTGCCTCCACAGCACCCTCCCAGGATATCCCCTCACCCTTGACACGTCCTTGCCTAACTGTCCTGGCAAGGAGCAGGACAAGGGCAGGGAGGCAAGGGAAGAGGCAGCCTAGGTGTGCAAGGACAGCCTCAGCAGGCCCAGGAGCTGCCCATGGCCCTGAAAAGAGCAGACACTGCTTCACAGCTCAGCCCTCCCAACCTCACAGGAAGCAGGATCAGGACGAGCTGCTGGGGAAGAACTTCCCCACCGAGGCAGCTGGGGAACGTCTGAGGCAAACAGTGTGTGGGAGATCAGTCTCTCCCAGAGCTGGAAAGTTGCTCATTCAGGAGTGGGCAAAGCCTGGATGGCTGGAAGAACCCCTGACCTGTGGAGCTCCAGGGATGCTCCTGGGACCCAGGGCAGGCCTGACACATGGCCAGAGATACAAACCAGTCATCTCAGGAGAGCAGGTGGGAAAGCCACTCCCTCTGGACAAACTGGGATGAACCTTTGCCATGGGTAGTGAAGGAGCATCCAGCTCTCTGGCTGGGTTCAGAGACCACTGGGTCATGGGGACAAATGATGATCAGAGCAGCCTCTCCCTTCTCTCCATCACCCCTCAGAGCCACGCCAAGGACCTGCCAATGAGATCTGGTAGGAGCCAAGCTGCTGAGAGTCCTGGTCTGCTCAGGATGGGCTTCTGCCTCCCCTAGCAGGCATGTGCTCTCAGACACAGCACCAAAGCAAGCCCAGCACACCACACTGCACAGTCACAGCTAAACATCAGGGCCTGAGGCACCCTGTTACTCAGGAACAGCCAGCTCCCTGGGGCAGGAGGCAGCCAAAATCTGCCTGTAAGCGGCAAGAACCATTCACTGTCCTGCTCACCACCATCCTCCTCCCAGGACTTGTCTCCCCACGTACTAAAGACAGGCTAGATAGCACCACTGGGCTGACATACCAGCTACCTATTAGCACCCACCCTTCCACAGCCTCACGACGGATAACGAGGGACTCAACCTCACCCCGCCGTGGCAACGCGCCACCCAAGTGCCAGGCAACGGGGCAAGAGGAACACTGCAAATCCACAGATGGAGGGTGGCAACGGACGGCAGAACGCACCGAAGCAGCGCCTCACCTCTTGATGGTCTGGGTGATTGAGGTCTGTCGTTGTAGCACCGGCCTCCTCCCGTCGTGGGGCAGGGACGGCACGCGGCTGTTGTCGGCCGGCATGCTCACGCTCCGCAGGAACTGGCGCCTCGTCGGCTGCCGGGGGAAGCAGGAGGGAGTCAGTGCTCTCAGGGATGCTCTACAGGGCCAGCCAGGCTGGGGAACGCTCAGCAATTCAACAGGTATTACATGAGCTCCTGCAACAAACCCTCCTGGCTTTTGTCTCGCCAGAGGGAACCCACACCGCACACTCAAGGACCACTCTACAAGGCGGAGAGAAGCACAGTCAGTGGGATTTGCTTCTTAAGTGACTGTTTGGTGACTCTGGATCTGCATCAAAAGCCTGTGAGAGCTGTGGGTGGGTCTGTGCTGTAGCTGCTGAGTGCTGCAGGCTAAGCAAGCTGGGAAAGGCACACTGGCTTTGTTTACAGCCTAATTATCTGGGGCACACTCAGGTTTGAAAGCTCCTGGCATGTCTTGGCTAAATGTGACCTACCAAATATAACACAGCTCACCAGGCTGTTCTCAGCTCATACCACTGCCTCCCCAGGGCTGCTCTGGATTAAATTTTTATCAGCTTGGCAGAAACACCATCTCCCATTTGTACAATGCAGGCTGAGCAGACTATCCCTCTGGAAAGCGAAGCTCTGAGCTACTGTTTCTCTGGTCAGACACCCTCTGCCTCAAGACTACTTCAGCCCCTCTAGCCCAGGAAGCTCGTGATTTTCACTTATGTCAACAATTTTGCTGTTTTATGTAAAAGCAATGCACAGATACTCAGGTTATGAGCCAAAGGAGCACAAGATGTACTCTTATCCTGGGCTGTGTACACAGGACCCTCAGAGAACATCACCTCCACCAGCTTCCAGCACAGAGTCTCTCCAGAAAGTGCCCAGCTGGATTTAGAGATTTCAGATAAGGGATCATCCATCAAAGTCTTAAATAATTCATTCAGAAGGTTTCAATCTGCACTGATAACAGCCTGTATTCCCTTTTTAATCCCTGCAGACTGACCCCCAGTTTTTTTTCTTCTGAGGGGAGACCAGGACCCAGGTTTATCTGCCAGAAGCTGTCACAAAACCGAAGCACATTTTAGTCCCTGGATCACAGAATGGTGAAGAGGACAGTTCTTGCTATTCCAAGTGCCATATAAGCTCCCTCTTAAGCCAAGCTTGTCCCCAGCCTCTCTCCAGGGAAGCAGTATAACCCTCCATTTCTCTGATGGCTAAACTGTTCTTCCACATAAGCGACTGAACCCAGGCCTGCACCCACCCATGGAGATGGGCAGCAAGGACCCCCCAGCTCTGCCTTTGGGGCACAAAGTCTCTGTTCCTGCAGCAAGGCCACATGAGCAGCCAGCATTCATCTTACCCAGGTCTTGCCCCTACATCACTTTTTGATACCTTAGCAGAAATTCTGTATATTTTTCCTGTTCCCAGGACAAATAAGGACACTTTACTCTCACTCATTGCACAGTTTCTATTAACCTATCACCTCATCTCTGCTTCAGCACTCTTCAACGTTATTTATTTCTCCATCCCACATGGTTTTCTTATGTTCCTCATGCTGGTAACAGCTTCTTGTTGCCAGTAACTGTTCTTTCTCTGCTGTTACTGATGAAAGCCTGTCATTATTTTGGCTATTCATAAGTCAGATTCATTCCCAGCTCATTTCAACACAAGCTGCAGCACTTCCAGGCCCTCATGTTAGTCTAGGAGCCCTTCACTCCTCCAGTCCCCTTAAGAAGTGCTTGTTTGAATAACTCACTCCCATATCCCCAGCCAAGACAGTTTTCACAATGCCCACATCCAAACACTCACATCTACTGATCTGAGCACATCAGCCACCCACCCTCATCCCTCCCACATCCCCTTCAAGGGGAGATAATTACTGATCATAAATTCACTCAAAGGCTCTGCCCCGTCTTATGTGGCCTCATGACCTGGCACCACACACTGCCTTCCTCTCGGCCAGGACTGCCAGAGACCCCAGGCACAGACACGCTCCCAGCACACCCCTTCCCAGCTCCTGCCCCCCCCTCTGTACCTGCACGGGCTGGGGGGGCTCTTCTGGCACTGTCACGGGCACTGGCACCGGGATGTCCAGTTTCAGCCATGGTGGCTTCTTCCGCTGTAAACTGCTCGTGCTGTCGTGTCGCGCCTCCGACATCGTCCCACGCTTGTCCTCAGGCCTGGGAGAGGGGAGAAATCAGAGTCAGGAGGGAATCCAGCTCATCCCTGACACGCTCCATGCGGAGAGAGGCTCCCTGCCCTCCTCCAGGCTGTGACTGAGGACCCAGGCCCCAGGCTGGATGGATTCCCAAAGGGGGCTCAGGCGTCACAGCTCGTGACCACACTGGTCAGCCAGGACCCGACACTCGGAGGACACAGCACATTCCTCAGGCCCACAGGACCTCGAGCCAGCTGCTGAGACCACAGGCACAAGTTTGAGAGTTGCCTCCCATTAAGATTTTTGCTGAGACTACTACAAGATCCAGATTCCTTAAGAACCAGTTATGAATTAAATCTTAATGAGATCTGGATCCAGTCCAACCAGCTAAGTGACTGCAGTACCAAAAGTCACTGACCTCCCTCTAAAACCACCTTGTGACTCACAGACACCCTTCCTTGCCCACCCAAAGCTGAAACACTGCACTTTCCTACCCACCTACCACTTAGAAATTAGCAAGTGGCCGTCTCTCACTTCTGCTTCTAATCTCTTTTAAATGCAGTCATTTAAAGTGCACAGAGCACAGAGCAATACCAGTACAGCATGAACATTAGAGAACTGGCACTAATCCTGAACTAAGAGTGGTTTTCATACATAAATAATAATGATATGGTATTTAAATAAAAACCGCTGCGTTACCAAAATGCCAAAGCAAGCAGAGTGACTCGCTGTCATCTTGCCCACTCTCCTGCAGTTTTCCCCTCCTGTTTAGGTCACAGGCAGTAAGACAGGGACCACACAACTCTTTCAGACTGGCAGAGCACCTACTTCACTGTGTATGCTCAGAGAAACAACTGGAAGATCAGCTCAGATACCTCCACAGGAACTTTCCAATCTAAATTATACCACAAGCCCATATTTCTTTCTCTCCTAGCATACAGACAACTGCAAGCCAGCATGTGTGCTGACTGGGACAACAGATCCCATTCTATCCCAGCGTTGTCCTGGGCCACAGATCCCATAGGGGACAAAAAAAAATTAAAAAAAAAAAATCAAGTGTCCCAGCCTCTTTCCCCACCATGGTGGACAGAGCAGTCAGTTAATTCAGCAGGCACAATAACTTAAAAAGGAGAAAAACTGAATTAAAACTTAGTGCTCTAAAAATGTTAACACAGTCCATTTATTTTAAATGCAGAATGAGTTTAACATGCAAGGATTCTTCCTTGAGAGAAGCCAAGTCCTAGGCCAGGACTAGAGGCAAAGGGACCTCCATCCTTTGAGACATTCAGCACTCAACAAAACGAGGCCCTGAGCAGCCTGAATTATCCCAGCCACAGTGGCTGAGCCAGGCAACCTGCAAGGGTCCCTCCCAACCTAAATTAGGCACTGGTTGTCCAAAACACGCGCTGCCTCGCACGGCATTTCCACCATATTCCCACAGCTCCCTGCAGCTGCTCTGGGAAGGAGCTGCACAAACAGCAAAGCTCATTGCAAAAGATACACAGCGGGGAGGGGGGAGGGCAGGGGGGGAAATAGGTCAACAAAAGGGAGAGGGGGATGATCTGGATGGGGTAGGGAGAGGAGAATCTCATCTAAAAGGAGCTGAAGGCCAGCTGCTGGCTCGGTCACACAAGCTGGGCTGGCTGCCAGGAGTGCCCTGCTCAGCTGAGCCCAATGACAGAAAGGGAGGACTCAGCTGTAGGTGGATGAAGGTTGGGTTTCAGCAAATACCCCAGGCCCCCAAAAGTCTGGGAATTCATGACCCAGCCTGTACAGACATGCCCTTCGTACGTGCACCACGGTCCTGTGTGCACAGACGCTGTGCTGTGCATGAGAGGGACATAGTTCCTTCCTTCCCTCCACCCTGAGCCACAGGGGTGGCCAAATACAACTGTTCTGACTTCCTATAAGATGGGAATAGTGAGAGTATCAGGGGGATTCCTGCCTGCACTTGGTGAGGGTAAATCCACCATGAGACATTTACTGAAAGGTCTTGCACGCAAAATGGGCAAACTTGTCTTCACAGTAGGGTCAGAAAGCAAAGTAGATTTCTCATACCTGAAACACTCCCTTGGTGCAATGTAGAGAGCTCCAGCATTTACCCCTGAGGAACACAAGGTCTTCCTGAGATGCTCTAATCAGAGACCAGCCAACAAAGACAGAGCCACCACTCCGGAGTGACCAAACATTTCACACAACTCAAGAGCCACCTTTCTGTGCCTTCAAGGGCAAATTTCGGAGCCTCTGAACTAGAAACTCTTTTTGCAGCATCTCTTCACTGAGCCAACATCACTCAACTTCCTTCCTGTCCACCTACAGAGCTGCCTCTGTGAGCAGGAGCTCTGGGTGTAAAGAGTACAAACATGTAAGACCTGCAGCTTTATCAAAGTGAGGCCAAGCCAGGAAGGCAGAGAATGAATCACACCTGTATTGCCCAAAAGCTGCTGCAATAACGCTGCGCCCCGTGAAAGACTTTGCAATTAAACCTGTTTTCAGTTTCCCTTCCAAAATTGCCACAGACAGTAATATCCATGTATCCCTCACTGCCACCCTTGCAGAGCAGAGCATGGGACCTCCAGCAGTGTGCACACATGTCAAAGAGGAGGAGAGGGCATGCACACACAGAGGGGCAAGCCTGTGGCCTTACAATTAACCCCAAAGTTGACTCAACTTTGTACTTTAGATAAGGAGAATACCTCATGGACTATCTGAAGATGTAATTCACATCCTGACAGAGCAATGGATTGCTCTGCTTTCTCCCACCTTCCACAGCTAAAGAGTTCTTGAAATAGCAAAGCATCAAAACGCACAAAAAATCGTTGTGTAAGTGCATTCAGTATTTAAAGGCCAGGTGAGTTTCAAGGGTGACAGTAGAGCAGTGAGGAGCAAATCCCTCTACCAGTTCGACCTTTTTTACTTACTAACATGTTCACTTCCCAACAAAAGTATGCAGTTAAGGCAAAGCTGTTCAGCATTCCCAACTCCCTGTGTGCATTTGGAGAGGCCAAAAATACACCTTACAAACACACCTAAGACAGAGTTTGCAGGGCCTGATCCACTGTGAATATTCATCCACAGCACAGGCCAGGCAACTGCCTCTGACCCTGGGCACAAAAAGGGCTGGGGTATGGTCACAGGAGGCAGGTCTCCAGGGGGTTAACAGGGAGACTGAAGGTGGATCCAGGTGTATATATAGATGTACAGCCTAGCTGTACATGGATGTACAACTGTGTACACAGATGTACAGCTGGATGGTCAAACAGTCTGCATGGCAGGTCACAGCCCTTATTGCACCTGGTTCTCACTCAAAGTGCTGCAGTCACTGATTTCTATCTCAGCATTGCACTGAAAGCACTTGCTGAGTTTCACAACGACCCCTTGGTTATTTTTAGGGGTTGCTGTTTTGGGATCCAGAGTCCATGTATTTGATGGGGCCAATGGGGTTTGTTTCAGAGTTGCCTGCATTGACACGTTCTGAGTGGTCCCATATCATCAATGCCAATGTCTCAGTCCTGTCAAGTGGTCATCAACAGCAGCAGGATAGGAATATCCTCAGCACAGCCATGCAAGGTCAGGCCAACTGTCCATCTAAAGCCAGTGTCTTCTTTCCAACAGAGGATGCCTGGCAGGGGGTGCAGGGTACAGATCACTCAACAGTCCTATCTCCCAGCACAGAGCCATGGCACGTGCTATGAATAACTCAGAGGCTTCTTGTAACAGAGATGTCTTCACCTTTAACAGTTCTGTATCCATCTCCATGTCCATCCACTGGTTATTCTTCCAGAATTTATCCAAGTCGCTCTTTAATCCAAGCAGACTTTTAGTATTCATAACTGCACATGACAAAGCTGAAACGTGCTGCATGACAAGCCCTCTTCAGTTCCTCTGCAAATCTGCCATTTCCTGGGTTCACTTGTTGCCCTGCAGTTCTTGGGCTAGAAGACTGATCAGCTTTTCCCTATCCTCCTTCTCCACACAAATCTTGACTCTACGGATCTCCTCCACGCCGTTCCTACCAGCCCCTCTTCCCATCAACACAGGGGGATCCACATCCAGCAGCTCAGTCCTTGGAAAGGAGCTGTTTCAGATCTCTCACCTGAGGAATATAGAAACAAACTCTTTTCCAGAGCACACAGGCTGAATGCAGGGCATTTGCAAATCTGGCTTCTTCTAACGGATCAGCTGCACGTGGCAGCAGCACAAAAATTATTAATAATGTCCATTTCAATTAAAACAAACAAACGAAAGAAAGAAATGTGTAGATTGCAGATACTCTGGGAAAGTCATCTTCAAAAGCTCTGTGCCAAAGCAAGGTCACAGCACCAGAACGAAAGGCAAATCCACTGTGCTGTGGGTCAGGCTAAGAAAGGGGGAGAGTGCATTAAATTCCAAAGTTGGCACATGATCAAGAAAAGCTGCTTAGTGAAATCCACTGACCCAAACAGTGAAGGAAAAGCCTTGCCCAGAAGCCTGAGCATGCTCCTAAAACTGACAGGCATCCTAAATACATTCAGGATTTGCAGAGTCATTTCAAAGACAGTCCAACCTTCCATTTGGACAGACAAGTGACGTTATTCCCATGTTGACTTCTTTTCTTCCAAAAATTCCATTTTACCAGCATTTAAAATAAAGCTGGGTTTGGTTTTTTTTTCCCCAAGAAACATTCCAAACAAAAACCAAAACAAAACCCCAACTTCATTCAACCCAAACAAACAAACAGCATCTGCTTTTTCCAAGACCACTGCTCCTCTCCAGCACAGCATGTACATGTTCCTACAGACAGCCCCAGAACACCAGGGCTATTCCACTGCAATCCATTCCATGGTCAGGCTCCAGCTGCTTTTCTCCAGTTTTCAAACCTCCCTCACTGCAACAAAATCATTTGCAGTGCCTGCTGCAGAGTCCCAGGCAAGCCCTGCGTACCTGAAGGGTACTCTGGTTGAGGAACACCAGCAGGCATCTGGAGACAGCAAAGAAATCGGGATCCTCAATGTGTTCTCCAGACAGAGCGAGCCAGAGGAGACAGCAGGTTCCTGGCTGTGCCTCTCTCCAGCAGGATTGCTGCTGGCACAGCAGGGAAAAGGCAGGAAGTCCAAGGAGAAGAGGAGCAGTGGGGTTTCGGTCTCATGGCTGCCAATAAAACCATCTAGCATGGAACAGACCCAGACAGTTACACACAGTATCCCAAATATCTGAGCCAGCCCTGTAAAACAAGGCAGATGGAGGGGCTGAGTTCCACGGGGAAGGTGGAACAGGTCTGTGACCCTGCACTCTTAGGGAAAGCTGCTGAGAGCACAGCAACACCCAGGCTTGGGCTGAGACCAGCCTGAGAAACTACCTTAGGAATGAAACCATCAGCACTGCCCAGGGCCCTCTCCTGCTTTCCAGACCCTCACAGCCGAGCTGGGAGGAGATGCCATAAGGCTTTGCAGACCCACAGGCTGCCCAGCAGAGGCTGGGTCTGAGCAATCCAGGCACCTCTGGGCACAAGCCTGGCAGAGCTCTGCAGACACACTGCCCTTTGAGCCCTGCCAAGCAGGGAGCTGGCAGCACTGCCATTCCCACACACTGTCCCTCTCGCTGCTCTCTGCCATGCACAGGCTCTGCCTGAGTGCTGGTGGAGGCTGGTCCTGCCTCCAACAGCCTGCACCAAATCACACAGGCAACAGTTCCCCACGGCCCTGGTTCTGCTCACAACCAAACCACCCTGCCAGCAAGGTGCTGCCCAGAGAGCAGCCTTGCCTTACTCCACTGAGCCACTTCAAGGTGTTTTACCAGCACAAAACTAACCCTAGCAAATTATTTCCTGTTGATCTGGCAGCCTGAAGAGGCTCAAACAATTTCAGATAAGCCCTGTTGCAACGTGGAGCGGAAGGGTAGGCCCAGCCCATTCAGTGATAGCTCAGCATGGCAGCAGCTCAGCTCAAACATCAAATACAGCCCCAGCCACTGTCCCCTGCCTGTGTGACACTGTCCTTCTCCAGCCCCGGCCTGGCATGTCAGTGCTCAGGGAACTGCATTTGCCCCTGCTACATGCATGGAGCCCCAGTGCCCTGCTCTGCAGAGGGACCAGACAGGAGCACTGGGGAACAGCCAACCTCTTATTGAAAGCAGCAGCTTCCCTGCAGGTCACTGTGGCACATTGGCACATTGCCTGTCCCTGCCTTTTAACTTTCTGTCCAAGTAGAAGGAAGAAACGGATCTCAGGTAGCAAAAGTCTTTCTGATGGAACAGAAAGTGAACCAAAGGCCCAGAATCTTCCTCCCGAGAGTTTTCTGTTCTGTCAGTGCTCTTGAAAGATCTAGAACAGGAGCTGCACAGAGGTGGCCATAAAAGCAGCACACAAGTAGGGCATGGAACAGCAGCACACGAGCACCACCACGGCACTGTGCCAGCAGGAAGCCACCAAGGTGGGGTGGGTGCTATGGGGAAAGTCTTTAAGTTCTGTGGCTACCCAGGCAACCAAGGCAGCACTGAGGGATCTCACCATGAACCATCCAATTAGCTGAGAAACACCAGTAGGAGCTGCCTGGTTTGGAAGCAGCCAGGCAGACCCCTAGACAGGGGAACGGGAAGATACATGAGAAAAAAATCAAGAGTTGGGATTTCATGCAAAGCCTGGTAGAGTGATGGTGTGCCAGAGACACACTGAGAGTGCAAAGCTTCAGCTGGGACCCACTGAACATGGGCAAGGTTCAGCTGCATACAGAGCCAGAGGGTTTTAAGTACAGGTAACAAAAACATGTGCCAGTGAAGTCTGAATAGATGTGAGCCAATCCCATGATCAGGAGAGCAGACCTGATATCCCTCTGAGCAACTGGTTTTCTCGATTTTCAGAAAAAGATGCAGGTCATGATGGAAATCAACTATAAGTGAGCTCCTGTTGGAATGCCAGCATTACAAGATTTCAAAGCAGCTTCACCTGGGATCTGGAGGGTATCCAGGTGTGACTCCCTCATACAGAAGATGGAGGAAGACCAGGGAGCTCAAAAAATTCTTCTGATTCCTTTGTCTGTACAAGCATAGTTGAATTTCTTCAAACACAGGATAAAAGATGACCCACAACTGCAACCTGCAAACACTCACACAGGCAACAGACTCTGACCTTTGAAGTCCTTTTGTTGCAGCAGACAAAAGGCAGAATAGTAACAACAACACAGAAACCAACACTCAAAATTCAAGCTATGAAGATGTCACAGCCTCTTGATATGCAAGAGAGCAGAAGAAGCAGTGCCCCAGCCCTCTGTGCTACCCCTCTCCTCGTGCTGCTCCACAGCTGTCGGGTGATGCACACTGGGGACCAACCCACACGAGCTCAGCAAAGGAAACGGCCTGTTCCAGCCCAAGCTCCTTCCCACATGGCTCCACAAACACTTGTGCCAGCAGAAGGAAAGGGGAAGCAGCAGGAACAAACAGAGCAGCTGGAGCCAGATGACTGGACTGCTTCTGAAGGCAGTACAGTTTGAAGTGATCATGGAAACAGGGCCAGAAACTCTCACTTGTAGCACTGTGGGAAGCCAACAATTATCTCAGGGAGGTGGTGGGTTTGGCCTCTCTTGATGCTTAAATAACCTTCTGAGAAGTGCCCTCAGTGCAGGTGTTGAGTGCAGCAGGAATAAAAATACTACTGTATCAGCAGAGGCAGAGTGAATTTTTTTGGTGGGGTCATTAGATGGGAAAACATCCAAACCATTCACGGATTTCTCCAGAGATGACAGCCAAGCCTCACCCAAGGGCAGCTTCTACTGAGGGGTTTCCAAGGGAGGAATTTCCCCTGTCTGGAGCACCCACAAGGAACTAGGTGGAAGGGAGCCAAGCAGAGCAGGCTGGGCATAGGGGCCTTCTCCATCTCCTAAACATGTGTGGCCCCAATGACAGAGGCTGGTTCACAGCCCCAGCCAAGCACACCCATGCACCAGAGCCCACACAGGGCCCAGGTGATGAGCCATCATCAACTCCACCTTCCAGAGCAAACCCAGCCCAGAGCCATCTACAACCTGCCTGGATACCAGCAAGGGGAATGGCCTGCATGTAAAACACAGCCAACAATGGGAGAGGGAGTGGAAAACCTTCTGGAGTACTTGGGTGTCTTCGCCCTGTTTGTGTTTGCCCATGAACACACCCTGCAGCTTTGCCCAGAGAGCACCAGCCTGCCACCACATCCAACAGCCACAGTGCCAGCAAAACAGCTGGTTTCCACCAAGAGATCCATTACCAGCTACCAGATGGCTGATGTATCTCAGGAATCCAGGATGACACCACTGCTCCAGTGCCACAGAGAACGCAGCCAGAACGGATAACGAGCGTAGTCACATTAACAACTCAAATATTAACAGTTCCAGCTATAAACAACTGACTGCCAGCACTGGAACTGCATCCAGAGGAAGGATCATCTTGTTCCTGAATGCTACTCAAAGGTAACCACAGCTGCCTGCTGGGTTAGTGGAGCCCTCTGCTCTGGGGTCCCCAGCAGCCTCAAAGCACAGTTGTCTCAGTGCTCTTTATTCTTCAGCTCCTCATTAACAAAGAAGCAGGAAAATGTGATCTCAGAAACTATTTTAGTGCACATTTAACTCATTTAAACAATTCAATGGGGCTTCAGAAGACCCTGTTTCAGATTTACTTCCATTACTAGTAAAATAGATGCCCTGTAAGGTACTGGCTGACCCACAGGTACCATGGACACAGACACTGCCTCAATTATACAGCAAGGTGAGAGTCACAGAATTGCTTTTGTCAGTGTAGCCACGACCCCACATAAGGAAACAGAAGACAAACCCAACAAAGGCATCATTTTTCATTGAAATACTGAATTTTCAAGTTTTTTCTACCAGCTCTCATATTCATCACAAGTACTGTAAGGGTTCAGGACACAAGGAAAGATAGGAAAATGTCACTGGGATGAAGCTCAGGAGAGCAGTAAACACAGGCTCTGGTTGCTTTTGGAACAGCTGATGCTCATGCATGCACCCCAAGAACAATTTTCTTGGTAAATTAATGCCTCTTAGTGATTCCAACATTGTTCATTTAGAAAATATGAGATCAATAAACAGTTGATGCAAAAGCAACTGCCAAAACCAGCAACCTCCTCTGAAAAGATCACAATAAGCCAAACCAAAAATTATGTGAGACCAAAAGCCACCCATCCTCCACAGCAAAAACTCTGGGTACTAAAAACAGCTAAAAATCACTGTTTGTTGTGCTAAATAAAAAGGCTTCAATGGCCAAGGAGATCAAAACTACCACAAATGACAACATTTCCTATGGAAAGTTACATAAAACCACGCTGAATAGCAACCTAAAAAAATCTTAGAGGAAATAACAATAACAAACGCTGGAGCCACCAGAAGACACACTTCACATTCAGGAAGGATGGAAGCTGCAGAGCCACTCAGAAGAGCTTTCTCTGCATGTTCCTTTCAAACTCAGAGCATCCTCAACCCCCCCATCACACACCTGCTTTCTCCAGCACCACCATACCTCTGTTCACCTGGGTCCCAGTGAGAGAATAAGTAACGAGGTCCAATGGAGATCCTTCAAAGGAACAATTAAATAGCCAAGGACTCGGAGCAGAGCTGGTTTGGCTGGAGATGCTCTTCTTCAGCATCAGCTAATATAGCAGCCAGGGACACAGGAGAGCTTGTCTGCCACTCTGATGCTCTAATTTCTACCCTGGCTAGTGCCCAACAGCCAGGCACACACATCTCCTTCTGGGTCTAACTGGAAAGCAGCTGCAGGAAGAGCTTGTCTTGCTCTGCAGGTGTGTGCCCAGTGCACCAACTCAAATAGAAATAACCATAATTCTAACTTGGTTTTAGCAAAAAAACAACATTAAAAATCTAAGTGAACCGTACTTCTTCAGTCTGAGTGAATGGCACATTCTCTCTCACTGTTCTCCCTGAAATCACAGTCCCAGAGCAGCCGGAGAAAAAGAAGGAACACTCACACTTTTTGGCACAACTCACAGTCTGTTGTCTTCTACAGTTCACTTTAAGGCTTTGAATTTAAGCAACAGAGAAACCCTACCTCACATGTGCTGATTGCTACAGGGCAGTAAATCCCGAAATACGGAAGCTCTATTTGTCAATCCCGCCGTCTGAGCCCTCAAGATTTTAAAATTCAAGCTGTTCTAACTTTCACTGAGCCAAAGCCAACTAAGTGCCAGAGCTGAAGAACAGTAAAAGCAGCGTCCTGTGCAGCTTCAGGATGACCTCATAGGGATTGTTCCTTTTTAAAGGAAAGCAAACCTTCAAAGCAGGGATTGCTGCTGACCAGCAGAGCAAGGGGCTGGCTCTCAGTGAAGTGGAAACAGGAAGGGGAGGAGGAGGCAAAGGTAGGCTTTCCAGAAAAGGCAAGATCAGGCACGTCTTGCTATCTCTTCTCCCCTTGGGAAGGCTGTACCGTGCCAGGGAAGTATTGTGCAATGATACCTCTTAGTTCACTGGGAAGAAATTACACTTCCTTTAATAAACACTGTGCTTTAGAGATGCTCTGATTTCTAAGGCAAGGTCTGTTTGTTGCTGAAGGCCCCAGAATTTGAGAGCACATCCGCTGCTCAGGTCTGTCTCGTCATAGTCCTATGATGGGCAAAAAATAGCTTTAATTATATTAGAAATAAATTGTTTATCTACGTAGTTGAAGAGTGCACCCAAAGGAAATTACAGCAAGAACAAGCCTTATGTCAATCTGACATTTGCTGTCTCTGCAGCAAACAGAGCCCACAAGCAATGGAACATACACTCCACAGCTTTAGGAGATCTGACAGCTAAGGTTAACGTGAAGAATAAACTCTCTGCCTTCACCAAGTGGGAAACAGCCACTGCTTGTTATTCAAAAGGATTTGACCATAGTTTGGATGATTTGTTCAAAAACTCAGCTACTAATTTGCTCCTTGTGGCATCATCCCAACACACAGTAAGAAAAAAAAAAAATCCCACTTCCTCATTCCTACAGCAGCATGGACTGAAACAAGGATGAGAGCTGTGATCTGAAGTGGGCCTCAACTGGTCCTGGACAGCAGCTGGATGAGCAAGACCAAAACCAGGAGCAAACAGTCGGAAATCCCTGAAGTTCAAGTAACAAAGATATGACAATAGGCAAGCTCAGCACAGACGCAATTTCCACTTCTCCCTGTGGAAACCTCACTTCCCAATGGCACAGACAAGCCTGCCTGTGGAAACAAGAGGTTGGCAGGCAAGGCCTGCCTGCCTCACAGGGCACTGGAGGGAGGGTCTGCACCACTCTGTGCAAGCTGGCCTGGATGGCACAAGCAAACATCACACACCAAATCAGGCTGGGGTTCTCCAAGGACATGGAAAACAGAGCTGCCAGCACGACCATGGGAACTGCTGCCTAACACATCCATTTCCTTCCAGGGTTAAATCTTGCCTGCTGCCCACTGAATCTCCTGGGACTAACAGCTGCAGGGCTGGGACTGTCCCTTCTAAATGCTTTTCTCTCAGAGGGGAGTTACTGGACACTAGCAGAGTAAGCAACAGGTCCTGACATCCATTCAGTTCAACTGGTTCTTCTGCTAGTTCTGAACAAAGCAAAAAATAAACAGAAAAAAAGAGGGGGAAAAAAAAAGAACAAAACAATCAGCCACAAAGCTAAAAACAACCCCATCACTGGGGAGACAACTGCCTGTGTGACACTGGACACCAGGGTCTCCCCTCCTCTGAAGAACTTCCAGCAGCACTGGGATGTTTTACCCACTAGTCAGTCACAAGTCCAACTAAATTCAGGTTGCAGCACCCACAGCACACACTGAGACATTGTCACACAGCAGAGAGGATAAAACACGGCTCTCTGAGCAGGCAGGCAACACGTGCATTCTGTGGGTTACCTAAAACTACAACAGATACATACCCAGCAGCAGGGAGGCAACCTCACAGTAACAGAGTGAGATCTGCTCATTTTGTGTCCCTTGTATTCCAACTAGATGATGTCAGACTTAGAGCCCAGCACCTCTTCAGCTGAAAAGAAAGGAAACTAATCCACGTCTGAGATCAGGGAAAATGTTAAGGAAGGAACCCATCCTCAAGTTTTAAGTATTTCTACTGAAATGGGTCATATACTGGCAACAGGCTGGTGGCTGCAGGAACAGCAATTAATAGAAGTGTCACATCAGGTCACAATTAATGCTGGAACCTCTGAGAAAGGCACATGGTCTCCACGGGATGCCAAAGCCTCCAGAGACAGCTAAGGAAGAAAGGCAGCAACCACAAGGGAAGAATCCTATCACAGACTGTTCTGCTGGATAAAAGCTCTAGAGTTACAGATAGAGAAACGTCAGGATCTTCAGCTCACAGCCAGTCCCACTTGGCAGGCACACCCCCAGCAGCACATGGGGTGCTCTGCCAAACCTTTTGCTGGATACACTGAACGGAAGAGGAAAACAAGCCGGTGCTCCTGGTCATGTTGCCCATCTCAGGCCTTCAGCACTAACCAGGCTGTGCTTGAGATCCGACACACTGAACGGAATCAAACCTTTACTAATTATATCTGAGCACGAGGGCTCTGTGCCCAGAATAAACTGTCCTATCACGCCACTCTCGGCAGACCCTGCCTCTCCCAGGGGAACATGTTGGGACTTGCTGGCTACTCTCCGGGGCTGGATTCCAGAGGAACAGGACTGATGACCCCAAAAGGAATTCCTATTCCTGCCTGGCGACCTCGCTCAGCTGCAGCCTCGGTTCAGTCCCCGCCGCGAAAGTGAAACGAGCCGTCTGCCAAGTCCAGTGACGAGGGACATAACTCCTGGCTGAGGTGACACATCAGCACCAAGCCACGAGAAGGATGAGCTTTGAGCTTGCAGGGGAGCAGAGCTCTCCCATATCCAAAGCTCATCCCCCTGGCTGAAGCCTATCCAGCACAGAGCAAGACATTCCCGAGACCGGGGCCAGCCCATGGCTTTCCCCAGAACCTGAAAAGCCAGTTTGTAGGCAGATCTCTTGCAAGTGGATTGCTTAAAAAAAAAAAAAAAAAAAAAAAGGGTTGTCATGGGAAGTCCCAGAGCAGAACTAGTTTTGTGGGAGTTGCTTTTACGCTGCACAGCATTAACCTCCTTTCATGGGAACGTACAGAAGCAGGGACACCACGGACACACCACTGCCTTCCTGGAGGGGGCACAGAGACCAGAACAGAGCTGGGGACATCTTCCAAACCCACAGCACCTCCTGGAAGGCTGGCAGTGTCCCACCTCAGGAACGGCACAGGCTCCCCACGAGCCCACACGTGGATGGACAATGCAGATCTGGGCTGCCAAGTGGCAGCCACGAGGATCTCAGGATGTAAGAGGGATGCAGCAGGAGGGAGGGATGATAGCTGCTGTGAGAGCAACAGAGGGTTAAAGAAAAAAAGGCAGACAAGCCCTTTCATAAAGTCCTTTTAACAAACCAAACTTGAAGGAAGTATCTGAAAGTTCATCTCTGTCTTCCAACTGTATCAACCGATCTAACACGAGTCATCACCTCCTCCTGCAAAGCCTGCACCACTGAGAGAGAGGGAAGAGCTGGAGAGCAACATCTATCCACACACTGGAGTGGAAATGCCATTCTCCTTCCAAGGCTCTGCTCCCCAGCTTGTCCCAAGCGGGTCCTTTTTACCCCCATGGTCAGAGCACAAAGGCAGCAACTTGTCCTTGCTGCTCTATCAGCATTACTGCAGTCAACACCCCGTGCTCCTTCCTCGTCCCATGATTCATTCAGAAGCACCTTCGGCTTTGCTGCCTTGTCCCTTCCCGTTACGTGTGACTATTTTTTCCCTTTACTGCAGAATACAGTTTTCTTCCCAAAGGAAATTAGCAGGCATAGGGACAAAAACAGGAAGAAAGGAAACAACTTCCTGCTCGCTCTGAGACCCGGCCTGGAGACATCCCTGACCAACACCGTGCACCCCGCCACGAATCCAACCTGCAAGAGAAGCAGCAGCTGCAGAACCGAGCCGTGCACAAGGACAAGCACCGGACAAAACTCCTCTGTGCTGCCACTCTCCCGAGTTACACAGGAGAAAAGCACAAGGCAAAATACGTCCCAGTGGCACTTTGGCACTATGTGTGTGCGGCACGATGGGGGGAAGGACTGGTAGCTCGCTGAGGAACCCAGAAGGACTTGGCACTGAGGGTGCAAGACTGCAAAAAGCTTTGCTCTTGCTCGCGTCAGGCTGCTGTGATCCCCTGCTCCGTGCCAGCAGTGCACAGTGTGAGAACTCCGCTCAGGGACTCGATCCAGCAGGAAAACTAACCTTTACACGTAAAAAGCCGTATGTTTTCCAGCAGATCACCTCCCAGAGCGGCTGCCAAACCACGGGTGCCAGCATCAGGGGAGGGATGGGTGGGAACGCGTGGAGATGGGGTGGACCCGATCAGCTGAAACAAGCCATGAACGCGCACCTTCACCTACAGCCGAAAGCACCGGGATCACCGAGCTCCCACCATCCAAACACGGGGGTCGGGGGCGGCACCTGCCTCCGGTCCACGGTCTCACCCCCGCGGGCCGACCAGGGCCGCTCCCTGCCCGGCTGGGGCGGCGCGGTCCCGGTCCCTCCGCCGGGCAGGCACCGGCCCCGGCCGGACGCCCCTCCCGGCCATCCCCCCGCTCATCCCCCCGGCCCCGCACTCACCGTGCCGGCGGGCGAAGCGCAGCGGCCGCTCGCCTTCGAGCCGCCCCCCCAGCTCGGCTTAAGGCACCGGCGCCGCCGAGCTCGGCCCGCGGAGCAGACTCCTCCCCCGTGCCAGGGGCCGGCCGGGCGGGCACGCCATTCACAGCCTCGGCATGCAAATGGGAGCCGGGACCCGAGCGCGGCTCGGCGGGGAGAGTCCCGGCGGGGAGCTGCCAGCGCCCGGGGCCGCGGGACGCCGCATCCCGCCGCGCCGCCCTGACTCACGGGGTAGGAATGCGCCGCGCCGGGCGGAAGCCACCGGCCCGCCCGCGGCCCCGAGCCCCCGCCTTCCCCCGCGGCCCGCGGTGGGCAGCGCCCTTTGGCCCCTCGGCTGGGCCGGGGTGGCGGGGTTTAGCTGCCGGGCCCGCCGGGTGTCCCCGCGGCTGCGTGGGAGCGCTGCTTCCCCGGAGCGCTGCGCCCGGGCGATCCCCGTGCCGGGAATCCCCTTGGCTGGGCACCGCTGAGCTGCCAAGCCCTGGCCCCGCTGCCCCTCGCGGAAGCCTTCGCCACTGAGCCTCGCACACGCTGGGCTGCGATGCCACCAGTCCCCTCAGGCTTTCTTGCTCTTTCGCTTTACCTTCTCTTTGCCCCGTTTCCCCACGTTTAGTCCTGCGTTTCCCATCAAGTCTTCACACCTCCTCCTCCAGCCATGTGGTTAGCGCATCATCCCTTCCCCAAGCTGTTTCTTTCCTCCCAGCCTAATCATTTTCCCCTTTCTGGAGGGCATCCTCCCACCTCGATTGCTCAGCCGTGCTCGCCTTTGTCCTGGGATTGCTGCCGAAGATTTCTCCATCCATGCTCTCCAGAGCACCGGTCAGCACGTATTGCTCACACGGAGCTTTGCTGGAGCTCCAGCGAGGCCTGCAGCGCGCACATCCTTCTTGAGCAGGTCCCCAACCCGCAGCCCCAGATGCTTTCAATATTAGTAATAACTGGGGGGGATGATGTTCCTTACCATCCTACTGCGTGTTCCCCGCCGACCTGCGTGATCCAGAGGAGTGGGAGAGCCGCTGTTGCAGGGGCCGGCGCTCCCTGCGCAGGGTGAGCTCATCGGCACCGCACCCACCCCTGCGTGTGCCCACGCACGGCAAACGGCAGCCACACGTCTGAGGCAGCCCCCCAGAGAGCCCTGCTCACCACAGCGTGTCTCGTTAGCTAATGAGCAAACACAGAGCAGCCCCAGCTAGTCCTGGCTGAGGTGGAGACCAAATTGCACGCAGAACCCTGACCGTCCGCAGAGCTTAACAAGGCACAAATTATTTTCAGATGTTTCTACCACATAAACAGGGGGAAAGAAGCGTCCAGTAAATGCAACAGAGCAGAGATGAACTCACAGGGCCCTTCAGCATCTCCCAGGAGGAACGCTCTGGAGCTGGAGTGGGAATCTGACCCACCCCTGCTCGTTCTTTGCCAACAGTGTGTGCATTTTGCAAGGAAAGCAAAGCTCTGTCACTGAAACGTGATTTCTCACTCCTGTCTGCAGCACTACTGCAGACAGCACTGCTAACCCCATCCCACAAACTCCCATTCCCAAAGGGCTTCCCTGCCCAGCCCCCAAGGTCTCTGGGGTGGGATTCAGGATGGGATTCTTTTACCCAAACTGCAGGCATCTGCACTGAGGTGGATAAAATTTACCCTCAAGGTAAAGAATACACCTACCTTGCTGCCACTGCCAGCCAGGGTGTTTCTCCTTCAGTGCACTGAGTCCTTCCAGCCTAAAATAGACAGAATGAAGTGACTTAAGGCCAGCTTCTGACTGCTCGACCATGAGGTGGTGCACGGCAGCAGTTTTTTCCTGAGGACCCACCAGTCCTGGTCTGGAGCAGGTCATCCAGCCCAAGAGCCTTGTTTGCTTTCTCCCTCATGAATGCTTGCAGGGAGTACTTCTGTTTGAAATGTGGCCTCTGAGGACCAGCTGAAGGAGAGCTCTTTCCTGGTGCTTGTTAGGTTTAACATGAACGTGTGATTACATGAATTTGCTTCGTTCTTCTCTGCTGGAAACTGGAATTTCCTCCCTTCTGCTTGAAACCCATGAGAAACTGTGATCTTGCCACAAGACGCGGTTAAGACCCAATGAAATAGATATCCACCAGCATGTGAAGTGCAGCACTTTTACTGCTGCAGCTTGCTAAAACTGCTTCAAAGCCTGGTGAGCCACACACCTGCCCATTACAGCCAGGCAGTGCTGGCTCTGCACCGGCCAGGAGTGGTGCAGAGCAGCCCACGGGCACTGCACAGGATCGTTCAACACCTCATCTCCATCAGCATCCCCTCCTGCATGCACGTGCAGCGCTCCTTGGAGCACTGATCCTGTGTCATGAGGTGTTAAATGGGGCTGCACTGTATATGGATTATAATCCAAGCCAGGAAATGGTGGGGTTGGCCTCTGCTTGTGGCCACTGCTGGCCACATGTGGCCCCGGGGAGCCCTGCAATGCTCTGAGCCAGCACAGCCCCTTCTCCTTTACCTTCTTACAGCCTAACTGATCTGTGAGCACAGCCGGGACACACCAGGAGCACAGAGGCCTGTGTTTATCTGGATTGCTGGTTACCTAGACAGATGATTTGATTTTGACCTGCTTTGTTCAGTGTTTATGCCAAGAAAGCATCCCAGTGCCCGGCAAGCACAGCAGAGAGCATCAGACTGCAGCCCTTGCGGGGAGAGCCGAGCTCTCCTTGCCCTCTGGAAACACACAGGCTTTGCAGTGCCTCCTGTGCTGACATGAAGCAGTGGCACAGCCCTGGCAGCTGTCCTAGCAAGCAGGGAAGAGGTCCAGAAAGGCCTGGGATTTCGTCTGGGGAGGATTAATAACACAGAAACCCAAGCGAAGTCCCACGGAGTTTCAAATGCAGGTGGCCTGGCCAGCAGCCAGAGAGGGAATTGCCAGGAGCAAGAGGACAGGGATTCCCTTTGGGGAATGCCTTTCCAGGGTGGATCACTGGACCTGCATCCCCTTGTTAGGGAACGAACCAGATTCCTGGGTGCCAGCAGCTGGTCAGGTTTTCATCTCCAGCCCTGTGGGGGGGTTGGGGAGAGGGATCCTGTGGACAGGAGAAGTGGGGTTGGTACTGTGGAGAGAAATATCTCCTCCTCTTCCTCACTACCCTGCAGCTCCTGGTGTGCCACTGGCAACACTGCTTTCTGGCCCAGGGAGAGCAGTGTGGGCTGCTCTGAGCACCCAGCCCCAGCAGTGCCCTTTCTCACACACTGTGGGAGTGTTGGTGCAAAATGCCTGGAGTACAGATGCCTCCAGATTGGATGCCAAGCTGGGAATGGTGCTGCTGACCTCCAGAAAAAAATATTGACATTTTTCGGAGTGCAAATGAAATACCTTTTGCTTTCAAAGAAAAAGAAAAAACACCCTTCTGCTAACAAGCAGCTGTGTTGCAACTTGAATTTCCTACAATCCACTCGATTTTCATGAAGTTCAAAAACCTAACACTGGGTGGAAAGCCTTTTGAAGCCTCTGTCACCCTCAGGCACCAGCAGACAGTGCAGATATTATTTGTGGGGTCACTCAGTGGCCAGGGAGGGACACAGAGGTGACTTTGGCCTGGCAGGTCCATGCACCTGGTGAGGTGCTGGATGTGCCACGGGCTGAGCTGGCAGCAGGCCCACAGGGACTGGGGGGAGTTAAGCCCACAGAAGAGGTCCAAAAATAAAACCAAGCCCTGCCATCCTTGTCTGCAGCTTATTCAGCCCAAACCAGGACAGATAATTCACTTCACAGGTGTGTTCAGCAAGTCCATGTGGGGCTGAGGACCAAAACCAGGAGAGGAGGAGGGAGAGAAGCCAAAATGCTGAGGATCTGGGATGGTGGTGGTGCCCCAGACCACTCACAGCCACAGGAGCTGCTGCCCAGCAGAGCACAAGGAAATCACATCAAAACTCAACCCCTTCATTTTCTGCCCAGATTAATTGCAGTTGATCATTCCTAGCTCCAGCCACAGGGAATGCGTGTGTTTGCAGTGCCAGGAGGAGGTGGAGGAGTGGAAATGATTTACAACTAGGATTTCGTGGGTAGCCCTTATGGAAATATTTGTTTTCAACTTTTTTTCACCCAGAAAATCCACTCAGATCAAAATGGCAATTTTCATTTTGGTCAACCCAGAGGGGGAATTGACCAGGCAAAAAAAAAAAAAAAAAAAAAAAAAAGGAAAAAAAAGCATGTGTAAAGAAGGCTATGATTTCCAAAATATTTAGGAAATGTTGCTTAACAAAATAGCTTCCTTCTCCCCAGTCTACTCCAACACAAAAAGGAGCTTTTAACATATATATGTATAACAGATATATATATGTGTGTGTTTCATATGGAAGGAATAAAAATGTCATGGAAGAAGTAAGATGAAACTCCCAAAATATCTGTTATGTAGCCTGAAAGACTCTTATCATTTTCCAATCCACTCTTGGCAAGAGATGAAATAATATTGCTTCAGAATTTCAAAACTGGGCAGATTTATTTCCAAGAGGCACACGAGGACTCTTACAAAGCAGTCAGATCGAGTGCAGTGGCCAAGGGTGTGATCAACCCTTGCTGTTGGAATGCAGGCCTGGAAGAGCCCAAAATCCAAATTGCACAAATTAGCTTGTAGCTGTTGATCTGTAATTCTGGGGGGCCTGGGTTTTGAACAGCCACTTGCATCTAAATATCCAACTTCTGCTAACGGGGAGTGGATACAGAAGGAAAAAATGAGCCCCATGGAGTGTGAGCTCTGTGACCAGTGGTTGAAGGTCATGGTGGTATTTGGGGTCCCTGCTTGTCCCCCCACCAGGGCTGGGTGTCAGCCACTGGTGTCACACTTGATCCCAGCACTAGGAGCCACTCCTGCTGATGAAGAAGAGGAGCACAAGAGGTAGGAACGTGCACATCAGCTTGCAAATGCCAAAGAGGCTCATCCCCAGAGCACTGTGAGAAATGATGTCAGGTGGACCAGCAAGGTTTTGCAGCCTGTAGCCAGTAAAAGTGCATCCTCCAGGTGGCTTCTAACCTGCTGCACGGGACAAACCTTGAAGGAGAACATTCAAAACTGGCAGTAAGGAGTGATTTAGTTCAGCTCAGACAGAAAAGCATCATGGAAAGGGACTCAAACACAGCATTAGCCACAATGAAGTTCAGCGTCTCCTAAGTTCCTGTGTTAACTCAAAGAGAATTAAAAAAAAAAAAGCCTTCCCATTCAGTCACTCATAAATGAACTGAAGGAGTTCATAAAAGAGCTGAAGAATTTTGGTTGGTCTGTCAGCAATAAGCTACATTTTTGAAGACTATCTTGATGTAAAAATATATACTTGGTAATTGGAGAAAAAATAATTCAGTTACTGACAACCAGCTTGCAAAGAACTTACTCAGCTAAAATAACAGGGCTTTGTGTAAATCCAGCAAATCTTTACACAAATTTTTGAGAATAGTTTTGGCATAGGCAAGTAACAGAGGCTGAAATTTCAAAGTAAAATCAACTCTGTTTCAGAAACATAGATCCACTCTCCAGCAAACACTAATTTAACCATGTCAAACTGCAGTTAGTTAGATTTAAGGAACAATAACATTTAGTGTAAAAACTATTCCAAACAATTAATTTCATGGGTTCTGATCTAAACTTTGTCAGGTCCCCCTGTGCTGCCCAGTAGATGGCAAAAGGTAAGGCTGGGAAGGTGGCTTCTCTTCCTGGTGTCTCACTGCTTTGCTGGTTTGGTCCTTCCCCCCTGTTCCTGATTTTTCAGGTTGAAACAGGAGCCAAGGAAGAGAAGGGGATTATCAGCTTCCAGAAGTTTTATGAGCTCTGTGTCTGGCCTGTCTAGAGTGTGGCCTTGCTGCTGGATTTTGAAGCCTCCAAGGATGGAGTCCCACCACCTGTGTGGGTCCTGTCCCAGGGATGTGTCCCATCTTTGCGTGCAGCCGGTTTCTCCTGTCACTCCCGTGGGGCCTCCTGCCCTTGCAGGGCCCCTGTCACCCCCTGGGGCAGTACAACTTGGGTTTCAACCCCCTCCACCTCATCCTCCAGGGTGAGCAAAGCTGCTGTCCCAGCTCTCCTCCCCAGCCATCCCAGTGGCCCTTCACTGGGCTCTCCAATTTCTGTGCCTGTCCCCTCTCCTGAGGATCCCACCCAGGGTGCCGTGGTGTTCTCTGAACGCTGGTGCTGTGCAAACAGGAACAGAAGGAGTATTGGTACTTTAGCACCATCAGCAATGAGCCTACAAACATCTGTCAAACACGCTGAGCTGTAAAGACTCCCTGTTTTCCAGCAGAACTTTTGGTGCAGGAACTAAAGAAGCTGTGGCTGACCTTACATGAGGAAGTGCTGGTAGAGCTGTCTCTGCATTCCCAGCCCCAGTTGAGAGAGGAAGCTGCCAGCAAAGTTCTTAACTAACATTCTGTTTATGATCGTCATAAGATGCCGAACCAGGGGAAGGTAAGAAAGGAATGAAACCCCAGAAGAAAGCAACTGTTAATCTTGACTCCCACCCAAGCCCCCTGCATGTATTACATTTTATTACAAGCATTTCTTACAAAAAGTCCACACGTGGAGCAAATGATCCCAGTGGAGCGATATGGTTCAGCACTAGCCAACCTACTAATATCTGCCTTGCTTGTTTTTCCTTTTTCCTGGCACGTGAAGCATTTTGAAATCATCTGGAGCTTCCTACTGCTTCAGGACTTGTGAGGTCCCAAAGCCAGTCATTCAGAAAACTCCTAAGTCACTCTCTGGAAAACTTTTGGGTGTATGTGTGACCAAGTTTTTCTCTTGGAGCCTCGGCTAAGGCAGACTGGCTGCCCCAGAGACCTGTTCCCTCTGTCACTGGACGTGATAATCGTGCCAGTGATTATGGTCAAAGCTCCAACTCCACTGAAAGCAGGCAGCCAGCGTCCCAAAGGGTTTGATAAAACAGAGCCTGTCTTCATTCCAGATTACTAAAGAGCCCCTGGACTTCAAGTTGTCCACAAAGGAAAGATCTGTACAAAATATCCAAGCCTTTCCAAAAAAAAAACCCGCAAATGCTTGGACACAGTCCATTTTTAATGTAACATACAGAAACTTCTGAAAAACTGGGTGGGGAATTGTTTCAGAAAAGGGCAAAACCTTCCAAATGGCTTGATTCCAAACCCCCTCCGAGCCCAGTGGAGGAGATGGACAGATATTTTGCTGGAGTCCCAGTAGAATCACCTCAGGGAATCATCCAGGAAAGGGCAGGTCTGGGGCTTTGCTGCCCCAGTGCAATCCCTCCTGCAGCAGACAGGCTGCAGCCAGAGGGACCAGCAGGTCACCCCTGGGCTGTGCAGCTTCCCTGGAGTGGGGTCTCTCCTGCGCTCTGACATCCACACTTTGGATCGCAGCCCTCAGTGCCAGCAAGAGAAAGAAGCTGCTCACTGTCTCATTCCTATTCTCCCCTGAATAAAGCCTTGCAGGAAAGGGAAGGGATCATTTCATTTCTTAAAGGGCAGCTGAATCCCCTCTAAATGGCCACATTCTTGTCCCTCTTGCGGCGTGTGGCTGGTGCCAAACTCGGTCACAAAGGCGTATTCACGGCTCTTTCCTTCCTACACATTCAGGAGTTGAAAGCCAGTTTGGTACAGACTCCCCAAAATGACTTATTCAGCAGCTGCTCGCCAGCTTCCTGTTTGCAGAGCGGGGGGGGGGCTGGAGCAGGGGCACGAGCCCCGACACCACTCACGGTGCCACAGGGACATCCTGAGATCCTGCTGCTCCGGCGCTCCCTGAGCCTGGCAGGGGATCAGCCATCGCTGAGCGGGCTCGGCCTGGGCACAGACCCCGTCACCAGATCGGCCTTCTCACCCCTGCTCTTGGTTTCATCACCAAACTGGCTTTTTCTTGAGGTCACTGGTCCATGGGACATGTTCCAGCCGTAATGAGGATCTTTTCCCTAGTAAATAATTCCTCCTCTCACCGAGGGAATGGAGCAAATGCTCAGCCTCAAGCTACTGAGCACTGAGGGCAGCCAGCTCCTATGCTTGCCAACAGCCATGGAAGTGATTATCCTCCCTGGGATCAAGAGGCTCAATGTCTTGTCTAAAAACCTACAGGAAGGCATTGGGAGAACAGGGACAAAGTTGCCCTTCAGCTCTTTCCTTCATTTATAGCAGGGAAATCAGGAAAAATGGGCAAACCTTGCTCACCACAATGCCACCTTCATACTGGCACCCACAGATCCTTCCTGGTATCCTCTCAGCTCCATCATTCTTTGGAGGAGTGTAGGAAAGACCAGGGCTGTCCAGGTGCTTTTCATCTGGGAGCTGAGCTCCCAGGAGTAGTTTGGGGTGGCAGGATGTCCCTGCTGGGGACATCATGGGTTTGCCAAGGAAAAGAAACCCCTGGGTCTGTGCAAACTCATGTTAAAACAGTGCTGGGAGTGGGTCAGTGGTGGCTCCTGCTTGCAGTGGGAGGTGATCAGGATGTTTTCTCAAGGCTGGCTTTTGGTTATGTGGTTTTTTCACCATCTGTGGCTTCAGTGTGACTGCCAGCAGTATGGTTTAACTACTCAGCCTCCTACATGACCCTTTGCAGGAAAATGCCCACGTAGTTCTCTGCAATCCCTGCAGCCACATTGCTGCTCAGCTCAAGGGGGAGGAACCAAGAACATCTTCACGTCCATGACATCTCCAGTAAAACAACTTGCCTCATACAAGAGACAGTGCTCCAAGAGCATGCCACAACCTATGGGAAAGGATCCCTGTGCTACTGGATATAGGCATATTTCTTCCATAGTGCCACCATGACTTCAGCTTATGTGTTATAATTAGCAAGCCTGGGTTTCCCAGCAGGCTGGTGGTGAGACAGCAGGATTTCACTCCCATGGCCCCACAGTCTTTCACAGATGAACACACCACACTGGTGGCCAGGTGGGGGTTGGCCTCTTCTCCCAGGTAACTCGTGACGGGAAAGAGGGCACAGTCTTAAGCTGCACCAGGGAAGGTTAAGCTGGACATTAGGAGGAATTTCTTCCCAGAAGGGGTGATTAGATATTGGAATAGGCTGCCCAGGGAGGGGGTGGAGTGACCATCCCTGGAGGTGCTTAAGGAAAGACTGGACGTGGCACTGAGTGCCATGGTCTGGTTGACGTGGTGGTGTTTGGTCACAGCTTGGGCTCAGTGATCTCAGAGGTCCCTTCCAAACTAATTGCTTGTGTGATCCTGTGGTAGGCTCAGACTGGAGCTATTTAATCAGCCATGTGCTGATAATTTGACCACCAAAGCTGCCTCCTGACTGCACAGAGGATCGTTTGCAGCAGGTAAATGAGCTCAGATGTGGTTTCCTGGCAGCAAGGGGACCCTTCCTGCCCCCTGAGCGTTTGTTCTCCCGCTGGAGGCTGTTTGTACACTGTTTGTACGTGCCAGCAGTGTTCACACCTGACCCTGGCTGCAGGACACAAACACTGCCTTGCTGCAGCAGCCTGTGTGGGGATCCTGTGCCAGCCATGGCAGTGGGACAGCCACCCAGCCACATGGCTGCATCCTGCTCTGCCATGGAGTGCTCCTGAGACGAGGGGCAGAAATACCTCTGGCAGGAGCAGCAAGTGCTGCTGAGGGTGGGTGAAGCCAAGAATGTGGAAAGATTTGACAGCTCAGACACCAGAGATGAGGATAGGGGTGCTGCAGGCAGGGAGCCCAGGCATGTTGGTGCTCACATCTCCTGGATCAGGCCTCCTGCCCCGGCAGAGGGGAGCCAGTCCAGCCTTGTTAGTTTGGAAAGTGTGGATCCCTCCTTTCTGGAAATGGGCCTATCCCCACCATCATCCTTTCCATGTGGTTGCCATGGAGAGAACAAATGTTTTTGTGCCTTCCTTGCGTTGGAGTTTGGATCCAGCTGCAAGTGGAACTGATTAGCAAAGGTGACTTGATATCTTGTTTGAAGGATCCACAGGGTAACGCTCCGAGTCCCAGGTCTGCACCCATCCTTTGGGCTCATGGCATCAGCCCCACTGGCATTGAAGCAGTAGTGTGGCTGGGACATGCAGGAGGGATCCCAGGCTACTGGGACAGAGCTCTTTGACCAGACGTATCTCCAGCATAAGCTCTCCTTGGTGCTGAGCTGAGATTCGCCTTCAGCATCTTAAGCACTGATCTTATATAACCCACTGGCTCACATACAGACTGTGCTCTGCTGCTGATTCCAAATGGACATTTCCAAGGAAAAACGCCCTTGGCAATGTAAATTCTCAGCAATCCCCAGAAGGATCAAAACCAAAGAAGTAAATCACCCCAGGAGAAGCGTTTGAAGGGCAGGAGGGTGCCAGCACAGCACTTCAGACACATCAGGGACCAGGGAAGGTGGAGAGACCACGGCATCCAGTGCTGCTGACTCGGACTCAGCCATCACAAAGTCTGATATAATTTTGCTGCACATCATCACCCCAAAGGAGCCAGCACAGTAGGTGAGTGGTGTTGCAAGCAAGGCCAGTTTTTCACAGTATATGCTGTATTCTCACAGCTACTGATTCAGCTAAAAGCGTGTTCCGCCCTGGGGCCGGGCAATTACAAATTTAGCAGCTACAGTTCTAGGTCCAGAAATATCTTTGTGGTAACCTTTCTCATTGCATCTGGGAAGAGCCCAAACAGGAAATCTCAGGTAGAAATGGGAAATGAAACCTCATAATTTGAGTCATCAATCATATGGTAAAGTTAGGAGAGGAGTTAGCCTGAGTAGAAAGGAGCTTGTCTCTGGCAGGGCTCCTAGAAATAGAAGCAGCAATTTCTTCTGGTTTCCTGGAAATCTTGTATCTGAACTTGCTCTTATTTTCCTTCTGGAAAAGGACTAAAATCTGACCTACTTTTGAGCAAAAGAGTCCCAAAATAGGCCTGGGCATGGACTCTTCCTTGGTGCCCACTGAAGCTGGTTGTTCGGTGCGATGAGATAATGCTCCTCTGGAAGAATGTCAAACAAAGACATTCTGTAACCAAGGCTTCAAATAAAATTATCTGCCTTGTTGTTTAGGGGCTACAGAGTCCATCATAATATTGAAAGGCAGTTGTGTTTTGTGTCTAGAGCCTGAGTTTTGTCATAAATTTTTTGAAAAAAAAAAGCATGACCCTGGTAACCAAACCGCTGAGGAGCCACTGCTCCAAGTGAAGTCAGACTCTGAAATCAGCCCTCACAAACAGTTGTTTTTGTGGCCTTTTGAAAATGACTCTTTTCAGATGTGCGGTTGGAAATTTGCCAGGCCGCTCCAGATATTTCCCCAGAGGTCCAGATGGTACAAAAAGACATGGAAAATAAGACATGTCATTCTTAAATAGGATTAGTGACACTCTTGCCTTGCTGTAAAAGCACTCCCATTGTATCAGGGTGGGTTTTGGGTGCCTGACCTGTAGGTCTGCAGCCCTTTGCAAGCAGAGGATGTCATGAGGGACTTATGCACCCCATGTGTCCATGGGTTGAGCACACCCCAAGCAGTCCAGTCTCACTGGAGGAGATGGGAAGCATCTTCCAAACCAGCACCATGGGGGTTTTTTTGCTGTGGCACTTAAAGCACTGTTAGGATGAAAATCCAATCAGCCTCAGAGCGCCCAGCGAGCCCCTGGCTCAGCCCCTCAGGGTGATCCTGTGACAAAATGCTTGAAATCTGCCTGCTTGCTGTGGGTGAGGAATTCCAGACAAGGGGGTTTGGAAAAAGTTGCCACTCTGTTTCACAATGAAGACCAGATTTTCAAGAATTCCTACCGAAAGGAAATTCCAGCACATTTGGAAACTAATTTTGGAGAACAGAAATATTTCCATGCATTTAGGGGAGGGAGGGAATACATGTCCCACACAGAGCACAGTCCCCTGCACAGCTCTGAGCACCAGGGTGTCACTCTGGAGGACAGGGGGTTCTGGCCAGCTAAGGACACTTCCCAGTACCCTGGGGAGCACTTGGAGATGTCCAAACAACTCCCCAGTAACTTGGTAGCATCTGCCTCACATTTTTGTTTGTATATCTGGTTTCAGTCTTGAACAAAACAATGAAACAAGACCGAGCCCTGGAGAGCACTTGCTCAGTGTGTCTGGGCAAAGCCATGGGAAGCCCGACCTGGCAGGCTTTGAGAGGGAAAGCTAAGCTGCTCCCCAGCCTCCCCATCTCCAAAAGAATGCTCCCAGAGACCCTCAGGACACGGAGGTGGGTTTAGCAGGACTGTGGAGCAGGGGGCTGCCCAGCAGAGCTCCCAGAGCACAGCCTTGGCTGCTGGAATTGTGGGAGGGTCTGGACCGTTCTCCAGCTGCTGGAGCAGTGGAGCCGGGGCCTGACTCATCTCCCGCTGTGGGATGGAGCTGGGATGGAGCTGGGATGGAGCTGGGATGGTGGGCAGCCTAAAGGTCACTGCTGGCCCTCACCCCCCCACCTCCCCACCCCTCACCCCCCCCACCCCGTGCCCAGCTGCAGAGCCCAGGAATGTTTCCTGGGATAATGATAGCCCAGTGGAATCTGCCTGCCCGCCACACTGCTGCCTGCAAAATCCTATTTTTGGCAGTACCACCATCCTAACCCCCAGACCATAACACTGCAGCCAGAGTCTGCCCCATTCCCAGAAATTCCAGCGCTGGAAGAGGCAGGGGATTTTTCTCACACACCCACACAGGAACTTAGAAAAGGAAAAGCTAAATACAAATGCAGAAGCTGGTGGTGGTGGTCACCTAAGCCCTACCTAAGCATCCAGCTTGGAGAAGCTGCTGTCTCCAGGGATGAGGAATGCTCCCAGGGCTTTTCCCAGGAACTATCTCTGCCATCAGAGTGATGGCAGCCTCTCCCCTAGGGTGGGTCTAGGCTGACCCACTGTCACTGAGCTGAAATGTGCCTGCCATGTTGTGAGGAGAACAACTCACTGTGTAATTGAGGAATCGGAGTTTCTCCAGGGATTATTCTAATTAGACTCTGCCTATTTTTACCCCATATCATGTGTTGGAAATACAACTTTAAAACCACACTGGAACAGCCAAGTTAAATACTGTAATAACCCTGAAAATAGGGTTAGTGACTTTAATGGCTAACAACAACATTTCCAGCAATAACTCTGAACCAGAGGGATAACTGCCATGCTTCTTGGCACAGGCTGGACTCCAGGAGAGTCAGGGATCAATCTGCAACCCTTGACAGGAGCCCATGAGTCCAGCAGCAGAACCACCCTGAAGGATGGGTGGCTGAAGTCACTCAGATAAACACTGTCAAATCCTAGAAACAAATTACATTTACAACAGCTTCTGTATTCAGGGATATCACTGCAGCAGGTCTCATAAATTTTCCAGCAAACCAGTGATTATGGCTAACGGGAAGGAGGCCAGTGGCTTAGTGCCCAGAGTAGCTTGGGAATCCTGGGCTCCCTCACAACTCACGCTGGGACCAGGAAGGAGCAGCACCAAGTCCTGCCTGACCACAGTCCCACGGTGCTGGGCAGCTCAGCAAGCCCAGGAGAGCCCTGGGCCTGCAAGCGTCAAACACCACTGGGCTTGAGCCAGGTTTGCTTTTCCCAGGCCATGTAGCAGGCCACTGTACCAGGACCTTGCTGCCTAAGCTACATCCTCATGCTCACAAACTGAGGTTTGGCAAAAGCTCTGGGGGAAAAAAAAAAAATCCCTTCTTGTTCCCAAAATATCACACATGCCCTACAGTGGTCCAGCCTGGCACATCTCCAGTTACGTGGGCACGGGTTTGGAAGGACTGGGGTGAAACTGAGCTCCAAATGTACAGAGAGTTTAGAGCTTATTTGACAGCTGTACAACTCCTGCTCAGTTTAAATCCTGCACAACAACCCCAAGGCCCTTTCGCTGCCCCCCACCCTGTCCCTTTTCAGGTGGGGTCCTGGTCCTGCCCAGGGCGAGCAGAGCTGCCCTCTCCCTGCAGTCAGCTGAGCACCAGCTGAAGACCTGCATCCAGTTTGTGATGTCTGATGAATTTTCTGGACAGATCATCAGGTGCACGCCCGTTCTGCTTCCCCAGGGCCACCCAGGACAGCTCCCTGGCACTGGGAACCCATCACACCTGGGCTTCCAGAGCTGCTTGGGCAGAGAGGCTCCTAGAGAAAGCCCCTGGGATGCCCAGCTTCAAAAGCCCTCTGCAGACACCTTCCAGGGTCCCAAGCATTTCACTAGGGTGAAGCTGGCTTCACCTTGAGTACAACTCCAAGCAAAAAACTGGAGGAGATTGTCCAGACAAGGTGCTCTCACTTATGTAAGGTAACATTCTCCTCTGGTACCTGTTTTCCATACACCTCTTGTGAAACACCTGCCAGCTAATCCAAGAGCACACCTGGAAAGTCCTCAGCCCCGGGCCTGCTGCGTGCACAGCTCACAGGAAGCCGCCCACAGAAGGGATTTTCCTGAACACAAGAGGACCAACCACTTTTGACAGCACAGAGATGGTTAGAGACAAAGTTTGGACCTTTGGAGGGGTTTTTGTTTGTTTGTTTTGCTAAGTTTCCTGTGGTCTGGAAATGCAGTGCCACTTTGGTACCTGTCCTGAGCTTTGGGAACACCCATCCAGTGACACCAGCAGGGTAAAATGCTGCTCAGCAGACAGTTTCCTTAATGCCCCAGGTTTTTGGCCACTGTAGCCCACTATGCCAGTGCCAGTGGCTCATTCCTTTCTCACTGGGAAGCATCTCCATCTCCCAGGTCTGTGGCTGCAATCCCATATCACTGGTCCCACCCCCTCTCTGCTGGTGTCCTGCCCTTTCCCATCGCTCTGAAACTCGCTTGGACCTTCCTTCCAGCAGTCCCAAAAATAGTTTAAGTTCTTTCCATTTTTAGAGGCCAGTCAGGCTTGAAAATCCATTGTGGATTCTGGCAGCAGAGCCCCAGATGCCCAAGTCATAGGATGAAGGTAGACTGGGAGCACCTCACTGTGCCCTGGGAGATGGTTCTTCTTAAACGAGACCATGGCATGGAAGCTCAGCTTCTCTTGCTCCTGATCACACTGAATCCTGGGTATATACATTATCCCAAAATAGTGGGATCAGCCACTGGACTTCTCTAGGGAAAGGGCAGGCAAACAGCACGCTGCCGGGTGACAGGGCAGGACAGAGGAGTTACTCACAGAAGCATTTCCTTTCTCATGATAACTCGGTTTATCTTTGATTAGAATAGGTTTGGGGTTTTTTTAAACTCCAATCAGTCAGCCTGGGAAAATAGTATGGCAGTTCCTCTAACTGCCCTGCAAACTGCTTGTGGAAAGCATTTGTGAGGGCTCAGCTAACCCACAGAAATTGCTCCAGACAGGCAGCACTGACTCCAGAAATGTGTTATGCAACAGTTAATTTCTAAACCTCCCAGTCAAAAAGCCTAAACTCAGTTCCAGTAGGAACTGGCTGGTAATGGATTTGGTGTGGATGCCAGTGTGAGGTGTGTAAAGAGCATGTGTAAATAACACCTTGGCCTGTTTGGCTGTAGCCACTACAGCAAATACATCAAGCTATTGTGCTTCCCCTACAAGCCTGTCATCACACACACCACCCCAGCTGGCAAACCCCTTGCCTTTCTTTTTTCCTCCCCAGATGTTTCAACCTCCAGTTTGAAGCTGACATCTGGAGAAGTGATGTTGTAGAAACACTACACATCAGCAGGCCAAATATGGGATGTGCTGTGCAAATGAAAAGGTAGTGACAGCACAAAATTAATGGGTGTCCAGATGCAAGTCAATAAGTGATGTAGTGCCTGTCAATGGCTTCCTAGTGCAAAAACAGGCGAGAAACCTTGTTGTACTGAGAGGCCTCCCAGGAGGGATGTGACATCTGGCCAGCCACAGAAAAAAGGCACTCTCTGAAATCTGACTCCCCCCAGTTAGTCCACATCTCCCAGTGCCCCTCTCTGCTCCTCACTCCCACATCCTTGCTAAGCCACCCCGCTCCTCTCCCATCTTTTCATCCTTTGAAGCCATTTCTGCCAAGTGCATCTGAGATATCTCCTCCATGGTATTTTGGAGTCTTAGCCATCTCAAGAGATGAGACTGCAGGCAGGGAGCATGGGGGATGGAGGTAGGAAGACCTCCTTTAGGGGACAGGTTCACAAAGAAAGGCTTAGAGTACTCCCTCAGGGAACAGGCAACTGCTCTTTGAGTTCCACCGTGGGCAGAAAGAGCAGATTTTCCAGGAGTTCTTTGTAAGAAACCTGCACTCATCAGGCTGGTGAAAGATGACCATTTCTGCTGCAGCAGCAGTTACCTTGTTATTGGTGAACCCATGAAGGAAACCATTGCTGTTGGGACTCTTGCAGCAGAAGGCCTGCAAAGCTGTGTGCTTTGAGTGATGATTGTGTCTGACAGCAACAATGGACCGCTTGATCCTTAAGTCACATGAATAGTTACTGAAAGGTTTTGGTGGAACAGGAGCTCTGGAGGTCTCCAGTCCAACCTCCTGCTGCAAACAGGGCTGGCTGCAAAGCCAGAGCAAGTTGGTCAGGGCCTCACCCGGTTGAGTTTTGAAAAATCTCCAAGGATGGAGGTCCCACCACCTTTCCAGGTCCTGTGTGGTGCAGGGGAACAGGAGATTCCCTTGTTATTACCTGTGGCTTCCTGCCCTTACAAAGTCCCTGTAAGCCCCATGAGCAGCACAAGGTACGATCTGATCCCCCTCCATCACCTCCTCCAGGGTGACCAAAGCCACTCTCCCAGTGGCCCTTCCCTGGACTCTCAGTTTTGGCCTTGTCTATCCCATACTGGTTGCTGTACTGTCCAGGAAGGTGGAGAGAAAAGTGAAACAAATCTATTGGCTGCATTAAGCCAGTTTTCAATTTTATTTTTTTTTTTTCTCTGTAGACGTGCTGAGAAATTCTCCAGCAGCTCAGACCAAAAAAGAAAACCGCACACCCCAACTTTGGTCATTTTATTTACACAAGGAGGAACGCAGGAATTTTGACTTACTCCAAAGTATCTTTGGTTACCCTATATCACTACAAATTTGTTAAGAGTAGAACTAACCCACAATGCCACTGAAAATGCAACTGCAAGTTCTAATTCAAATAACTACTCCAGCTCACAAAAGACACAGCTCCTGCTGCACTTCAGAAACACATCAGCAGAGAGAAAACAGGTAAGGAGGAAAAAGCCATGAGCTAAGCAAATGTGATAAATTTTCAGGAAGCAGGAAGAAATAAATTGGGAGTTTAGCTATTTTCAAAGCAATTCCTATTTTTTCAGTGGATATTTACATTGGCTCTGTGTTCCTATCTTTCCAGTCAAAATTCTGTTTCTCACCACGTGATGATGTATTTTAACATGAGGCCAAAAGGGATTCATATTCCAACTAAAGCAGCGTGGATGTGCACTTTGTACACACGTGATCTGCCTTCAGAAAGGCTGCCTGGAGAAAGGCAAGAAAGTTATAGCTCATTGCAACCAGATGTGGTGTCAGTCTCAACCAGGTCCTAGACTAGAAATGGAAACCAACCTCTGACAGGCAGCAATCTACAGTAGGGGAAAAGGGATTTCTGCTTGGAAAGAGATCATGGCTTATAGTCCCTTATGGGAATTTATGTATTCTAAAATGAGAATAAAACCTGCTGCTGATGCCAGTGCTTGCATGTCCTCTTTGGCCACCCATGACAGTGGAAGGGTGAGCAGGCGGGGCAGAGGCAGAATCAGCAGAGCTTGGTTAGGGCAGACGTGCCCTAGGGAATTGCTAATTTCAGCAGAATCACCCCCAAACTGCCCAGGGATGCCAGGAGAGGCTGCCTCAGCCACAGCACTGCTTTAAACTCGGGTTTAAACTTGGTTATCTAGACAAGGTCGTTGGGAAGTTGGTTGCTGAGAGGCTTGGAGGTGTTGGAAGAGCTGGAGCCCTGTCACCATCTTTCCCCAATTTCAGGAGCCATTGCTCAGCAGAGAGGATTCCTTAAACATTTGATTTACCTTCAAAGCCTGCTAAAAACCACTTATAGAGAGATCAGGCTTCTACTGCCAAGAAGTGTTCCTAGTTAGTTTGGAGGAATTACCACCTCAAACAGAGTAAGATCCCTTAGCAAAAGGAGTTATTTTTCATTACCAATTAAATTTATACTGGGGTTTTCTTGGCATAGTTTTATTGATTTTATTGATTTTTTTTCTTTCTTTCTTTCTTTCTTTTCTTTTTTTTTTTTTTTTTTTTTTTTTTTTTATATTCCTAAAGCCACAGCAAAGCTGGAACACAGATTTGTCTTGACTGAAGCAGCGGGTAAGGACGGAGACGTTAAAAATGAGTGAGCACTGCAGAAAGCATTAGTGATTTACATGTAAAAGCAAACTTTACCTATATTGTATTTATGCCCCCAGACCGTTTCTTTTTTTTTCCCTGGGAATATGTGAGTTCCCATCTCTTCAAAAGGAGGAGTTTGTTTTCAGTGGCAGCTCTTGGAACCGGAACACTGAGTCCAATGCCAACTGTAAAATTGATATGCAGAGGGTGCTCCCCGCTGCTTTCCAGTTACTTAAATTCTTACCCCGGAGCTCAGGCTGCCTGCGTTTTTCTGGGAAGCAAATAATCACATCAAACCTAAGGGATTTGTTTGAAGACAGATTTGAGGCTTCAAGAACCCTTTTGTTTAAAGGGGGCCTCAGACAGAAACTGGAGATCCTTCATGTTTAAGTTGCTCTTTGAGCAGCGGGACAAAGTACAGTTTCCGAGGCTCCTGTGTCCCATTCCCCTTCCTTTCCACAATAACCTCTGTCTCCCCTTGTTTTCCTGAGGACCTGGTAATGCTGACAGCTCCCCTCTGCCTCCAGTGTCCCACAGGCAGCATGCACTGGCTGGGCAGTACATCTGTGCTGATCACCCAGAACACTTCAGACAGTGCAGGGAATCGCTGAGCACATTCTTCTTTCTTTCTGTAAGGAGGGACATGATTCCAGGTCTTTTCCCTCTGCCCAGAAACCAGGTTTTATAAAATCTAGAGGAACTCAGCCTGCAGATTCAAAAGGGGAGGAGATGGGCAGTGTGAGTGTGTGAATTTTCTTACCCTGGGAAAGGTTAACAGGGAAATGCAGCAGCAATTTTAGTTACAACGATAAACTTGAAACACAGACCCCAAGAGAAGAGGTCTCTGTCTCCTGCTCTGGCTTGTGAGCCCAAAGATGAGCCTCTCTCTTGCAGCATTTATGATTTTTCTTTTAATCTAAGAGGGCAGGATGGAGTTACAAATGACTTGGCCTATAATTAACTTGCAGTGAATGCAGAGCTAATCTTTGAGTTGCCAGCACAGCTACAGGCAGTAAAGCCTTTCTCAGATCAGGTCCCGTGTGCCAACACTTCTGGTCAATGATTATCCCTCGCAGAAAGCTCCCTCCAGTCACCTGTTTACATCCCAAACCTTCTCAAGTTCTGCTATTTCAGGCTTAACTCTTGTGACCTTAGTCAATGATACTCAATCCAAGCCTCCTCACCATATCCTGCAGGGCAAACAACTTCAGGTCCGTTTTAGTAACCAGTGCTATGTCATGCCTGTGGTCAATGACTCTAAATATGCCCACGCCCATATGTTTCCTAAATTTGGATGTCTGTGATAGCAAACACCACGGGCTGGGGTGGGCAGTCCTGTTTCACCAAAGAAGAATTTGGGGCGTTTTTGCTCTTTGAACAGTTCTCTTTCACCTTCTGGGCATTTCCTGGATGAACTTAGATTTATGAGAAGATATCAGCTAAGCAGGATAAGCGAAACAATTGTGACTCCTGCAAAATGTCTCTAAGAGCTGGATGAGTCAGATAACAGGCCCATGGAGCAGAAGATATCTACCCCCCAAGAGCAGTGAATTGTGAAAGCTTACAGACAGTATGAAAACAGGTCAAGTATAGAGTCATATTTCTCTTAAATATTCCACCAGACCCAGTGGTTTGTGGCTCAGGGACTTCCTGAGGCAGAGATGCTGTGTCTGTGTGTAACAGCCTGGACAGACTTTTCCTCCTGGTATTTCTTCAATAGGTCCTTGAACCCAAACAGTATTTTAATACTCACGGTATCCTATGGAAATAAGCTCCTCAGTCTATGTGTGAATTGTCTCTCTCTCTCTTTTTTTTTTTGGTTTTTTTTTTGATCCTGGCACTTTCTAGGCCACTTTCTTTCCTTTTCAGTCTTTGCTCACTCTCCCCATGCCAAGGTTTGTAATGAACCCCTAAGACAGAGAGTGACTGGGTCCCATTCAGTCCATAACTTCTGATCTCCACTGGAAAATGCTCTGATGTTTTCCCAGGAGAGCCAGTAAGTAGGTGACCAGCCTTTATTCCACTCATGCAACACAAGGATCACCTCTGAAAGTCCCCTCCCAGCAGCATTTCAGCATTGCAAAGGGTACAGCATTACTCCTGTAAAAACAGCTGCACCTTCATTTGCGTATTTTCTGTCTGCTGTGGGACACTGGCAGAGCTTCTCTGAACCATGCTACCTGCTGGCACTGCACAGGCTGCAGAGCCACGCTGATTCCTCAGTGTGTTACCCTGCCCCCAGCTTTGCTGAGGCTCCTCATTCCTGCCTGTCTCTCCTTTACTGCTCCAGGCTACACCTGTCAAAGGTGACCTGTTGTTCAGTCTGGAGGGCATGGATGTGGTGGCGGCAGCACCGGGAAGAGATTTTAACCTCAGCCAGGTCAGGGAGCTGGTTTAAGCACAGCTCTACAAGTTACTGTACTGGTACAGTGATGGGGAAACTCTTCTGAGAGGCAAGAATGAGTGGCTGGGGGCAAAGAGCCAGAGGAATTTCTTTAATTGGCTTTTTCCTGCATCCAGCACATTCTGAGCACTCTCAGCAGAGGGGCAGAGCTGGAGATGGTTAAGAGCTCTTAGGCTTGACTCAATATACTCAATATATATATGTATGTATGTATGTATGTACAAATCTCTCCACACTCTCGTGGATACTCTTTCTCTGTTTTGACAGATTTATAAGCATGCTTGCAGCATGGCTCCTCTTTGAAAATAAGCTCTATTTAACCCCTTCAGAAAAGGAAACTACCATGTTTTAAAAAAGCTTGGCTGATTGCTGGGGCAATCATGTCATGCCTCCCAATCTCCTGCCAGTTCAGCCTAGTTTGGTCTCATTCTCCAGCTTCCCACTGTTCCTGTGCAGCTGGGAGAGGCCCCCAGGCACAGCTGTCCTTATGGCACCATCAAAACCAATTTCACTGGAGACATCAGGTAAGAAATCAGTCCTACAAATGCAGGGAGCAGAGCCCATCAGCCCAGTCACTTGGGTTTTGGCTTTTTTTTATATTGTTTTAATGGTTTGGGTTGAAAGGGACCTTAAGGTCACCCAGTTCCAAATCCCTGCCATGGGCAGGGCACCTTCCACTAGACCAAGCCTTGCCCAAACTGGCCTTGGACACTTCCAGGGATGGGGCAGCCACAGCTTCTCTGGGCAACCTGTGCCAGGGCCTCACCGCCCTCACAGGGAAGAATTTCTTCCTAATATCTAATCTATTTGTTCCTCTGCACCGAGCAATCCTGTAAAGCCAAGCATTTCTGTGTTGTCAGGGAACAAAAATGTCTTTCATACAAAACAAACAAACAAAAAAGACTAGTAGAATCCATTAATATATTACTAAATAGGACTTGCCTGCCCTCTCTGGTCCAGAGATGAGGCTTCCAGAAGGTCTCTTGCTTTCACAATCTGAACAATTACAAGCAGAGCACTTGCTAGGATTCCTTGCACTCTGAGTGCAAAGCAGGAGGACTGGAATCCACCACAGATGGATGTCACCAAATTTAGTGTAAAACATACAGATCTGCTTATACAACAGATTGAATGGGCTTGATTCACAGAACTGGACATTTGGTCTGTGGCTCATCTTGGGTGTGGGAGATACCGAGGCAGCTACAAGCACCTCTCCCTTCCAGTAGTGGGTTAGTTCTGGTACTAATTTGAGGGTTGTGTGCACCTCAAACAGCCACTGGCTGGAAATAGCTCTGAATGAGACTCACTGGCAGTTGAGGATAAGTAGGAAGCGGCAGCCAAGACTGGATGTCAGGAGAGGCCAGGAGGGGATGTCATAAAAACCCTGTGCTGTTTGGAGCGTTTTCATCCATGGGAATTCTTCACTAGTTGGCTCACAGAGTGTTGCAGCTGTCTTGCAGTGCTGGCTGTGTGAAGTGGCCAGTCCGTGGTCAGTGGGGGACTCCGTGTCTCCTCCTAACGGGACAGAGGAGGCTTTCAGCTGAAGCTCCGTTTGGCACCTTGCAAAGAGAAAACTTGAAAATCTGCCCCTTCTGCTTTATCCGTGCTGATCTGCTGTCCTCGCTGTAACAGGACGGTAACTCTGCAGCCTGCACGGCCCGGGAGCCGTAGGGAACCACTCTGCAAACAGTTTCTGCTCCAAGAAAAGCTCGGCGCGCTGTGTGCGCCCCGCTGTGCCACAGACCCCCACAGACCCCGGGGGCTGCGCCAGCCAGATTGTCCAACCACGGATTCCAAGTCATTCCTACCACATTGAAAAGGTTTTGCCCCGCGGGGAGGGGAACTTTAATCTTCTCCAACAGAACGGCTTTTACAGGAGGCTATTTTAGGTGTTGATTCTGTAACAGTGAAGTTATTGGACGAATGCAGAACATGGCATATGCTGTAGCTTGGAGCAATTTGCATTCCTCAGGTGCTAAAAAGCTTTAAATACTTCCTTTGGGCATGAAACGGATCTGCTGTCAAAGAAGCCAGCATTCCTGAGAGTGCCTGTCCCACAGACTCCCACAGGAGAAAGCCTGCAGAGCTGAACTAGCCTGACCCCAGGAAGTCCTTCCCACAGCTCCTATTCTTGCTCATTTTCCCCTTTAAGTTTCATAATTCGCTGAAAGGCCAGTTTGATGTTTGATTATTTTTTTTTATCTTCCTTTTCACGCACTTTCTTTGGTCTTCCTCTGTTATATTAATACCACATTAAAGCTGGGATGTGAACCATGCAAGTCGGGAATTCCTTGATGCTCTTTCGGAGACACTCAGTCAACACTGTTAATCACTGTTAAAATCTTCTCTTGTTGCCTTTGCTGATACACAAATGGCTCCTTTCAGACTGGAGCTAAACCCATATGTGCTGCCAGCAGGTAATGTCTCTCCAGGGAATCCTCCCTCTCCTGAGCTTATTTTTGTTCATTTTAACTAAAACATCATACAGAGATCTCCAGCATCAATAACTTTAAGACTTATGCATGTTTCCTTCCCTTTCTTTTTTATACCACTACAGTAGCAGCGATGTCGTGCTTTACAATGACGATTCAAGGGCTTTTCAGTGCATTCTTGGTGTGTTTCTTTGGGCTCCAAAGTATATCAGCTGTCTTTTCATGGTCAAAAAGAATTAATATTGTGTCACAGACTCTGTGTTTGCTCCATTCATGGTTGGTTTGGGTATTTTTTTACATCTTCCTATTAAACTGGAATAGTAAAATTTGGTAATTCTGGGCTCAGTTCAGGGTTTACAGGAATGCCAAAGCATTTTATCCAGCTTGCTCAGATTTGAATTCACCTCTGGACTGCTGGTCCCCATTTCTCCTTCCATAAGAACACCTTTAGCCACTCATACACCTGGCTGCACCTCCAAAGCTGTCAATGTCTCCTAAAATAATAGCCAGTAAAGTAACTTATCCTTCTTCCTTCCAAATTCACAAAAGGGGTAGACAGTAAGGGCTCGTTCTCTGCATCTCTGGTTCCTGGCTGGAGCTGTCCTGGAGTATTTTGTTACAGAAAACGGGAATAAATCCATTCTGATCCATCAGACTTTCCCTCATACCCTTGGTGCAAACACTTGTTTATGAATCAACAGCCCCAACTGCCTGTCCCCAGAATGTTGTGAGGAAAAACCATATTTTTGACCCCTTTTTGACCATATGCTCCATCTGGATAAAAGCTGAAGCCAAGAATTTTTTTCTGCAGGCCAGATACTTGTTATTTGGTGAACTGAGAGAATAACTAATGCAGCTCCCTATAAAGCCAGCTTGTGACCATGCGGGTTCATCAGAACGTGCATTCACCCCTTTACTTTTCTGAGGAGAACCACAGAATGGTTTGGGTTGGAAGGGACCTTAAAGATCATCTCATTCCACCCCTTGCCATGGGCAGGGACACCTTCCACCAGCCCAGGTTGCTCCAAGCCCCGTCCAGCCTGGCCTTGGACACTTCCAGGGATGGGACAACCACAGCTTCTCTGCGTGCCAGGGCCCCGCAGAGGGAAGGATTTCTTCCCAATATCCCATCTAACCCTGCCCTCTGGCAGTGGGAAGCCATTCCCCCTGGTCCCATCACTCCAGACCCTTGTCCAAAGTCCCCCTCCAGCTCTCTTGGACCCCCTTTAGGCACTGGACGGGGCTCTGAGGTCTCCCTGAGCCTTCTCCGGGCTGAACACCCCCAATTCCCTCAGCCTTTCTGATTGCCGAATTAACGATTAACACGAAACAGCGAGAAGCGCGTGAAAACCAGGGGGAGTTCAGACACTGCTCACAGAGGAGGGTCTGTGCTCCAGAAAACAAGACCCAGAGCGACAGGAAAGAGCGGCGAACGAGCAGCACACCCACACCGGCACTGACAGCAGCTCTGCCCCCTCAGCGCCGAGCCCGCCCCGCCGCCCCGGCCCCTCCCGCCCCTCCCCTCACGGAGCTCCGGGGCTTCCGCGGGGCCGCGCCAGGGGCTGCGCGCGCCCCGCCCGCGGCGGGAACGGGCCCGGCAGGTGCGTGAGGGGGGGCCCGGCAACGGCCGGGAATAACCGGGAACGGCCGGGAATAACCGGGAATAGCCGCGAATAGCCGCGGATGGCGGGTGAGGGAGCTCGAGCTCCGAGCACTCGGGCCGGCGGCGGCCCCGGCACCGCCGGATGGGCCCGGCCGGCCTTGCCGAGCACTGCCAGGGCCTCCCCGTCTGTCCACACCCTCCCCCGCCCTTGATTCCCATCCAAATCAAGAGAGTCCTCAAACCGAAACGGGGGGGTGATTGTGCTGTGAGAGCTTTTAGTTGGGGGTTTTCCGTCATCCCTCGTTTTTTTTTTGCGTTTCCTTGTTCTTTACAGAAGGGTGAGTTTCGTTCCAAAAGGGCCCAAGATGCTCGGTAAGGCAGTGGGAGCGAGGAGTGGAATTGCAAGGATGTCTTGTGGGAAATGAGATCCCCAGCACTCAGTAAGGTGAATAAAAGCATCCATTTCGGCGTATTTTTGAGGTGTTATTATTGCACATAGTGTCAACATCTGTCTGTGGAGAAATTTATTTAATGTTTATATTTCTGGTTACATTAGCTCCTACCTGCACCCTTCTTTCAAGGTTGGGTTTGGTTTTTTTTCTGGAGAATTTGACTTTATGTTTGGCATTATATTCACTCCTGCCTCTTCTTTTCAGGGTTTTTTCCCCTGCATCTCACACTTGTCCAGGAAACTATACATTATTAACTTACTTCTGGTTACTAATACAGTAGACTAGACAGGAACTCACTGAAGGATTTGGCTTAAAATGAAGTGTCTTTATAAGAGTTATTGGGGCAAATAGAGAGGAGTAACAGGCAGGAATAAGTTGCCCAACTGGCAGAAGCAGGCAGGAATAAATTGCCAAACCAGATGAAGCCCCCAGGGACGGTGTTGCTAACGATGGTCTCAGCAGCAAATGTGTCACTAATTTCTAAAGAGGGTTCTAGGGGAAAATCCATGGACTGCAGATCTGGAAGTTTGACCACCAAGTGAATTAGTAGAAAATACAGCTAGGTAGGGTTATGGGACAGCTGCATAAATATTATCCAGGAGGAAAAGTCAGCGTGGGTGAAAAGTCATACCTTAAAAAAAAGTTGGAATTCTCTGCAGGTCTAAATAAACATATTGAGAGGTCTGGCTTACAGTCTGTACTCAGATTTCAGGAAGCTTAAACAGAAGCCCTCACCTGAGCAGCCCTTGATATAATAAGGGAGTTCCCTGTCATAAATAGTTTTGGCAAAGGTGGGAAAGAGGATGTGGGTAAATGGGCAGCTCTGGTGGTGGCTGGAGGTCACCACTGGCGTGCCACAGGATGGTTTGTAAAGGACCTGGAAAAATCCAGCTGGCTTTACTTTATTTGAGGTGATAAAGAAGAGGGCTGGGGGATGATGGATTGCAGGTGTAAAGTAATTTATTGTGGGTGGGGAGCAGTGCTAATTTCACACACAAAATGAGTGAGTTTTTGGAGCAGTAGTCACTAATTCTGTGACGTTCTCTTCCTCCATTTGGGTTATTTTACACAGGCTCAGGGCAGAATGTGTAAGCTCACAGTTACTGAGCACACAGACACTGTGCCTGGATCAGAAGGTTCCAATCTAGATGTGTGGAGACACACTGTGTGCTCGTTCTGTTCTTCCCCAGGCTCCTGCTTTTGACCTGTGCTGGAGAGCAGGATACAGGGAGAGGTGTCCTTTGGTCTGACCCAGCACTGACTGGTCGTGTATTCCCACTTAAAACCTGTGCAGCTGGGAATTGCTGTGAGGAGTTGTCTGTCCAGAAGTGGCAGTGTTTTATGTGCACCTCTTCATCCTGCTGTCAGCAAGACAGATGTGCCTGAGGAAGGCTTTGAGGCTGTCTGGACCTGTGAGCCACAAGTACAAGCAAATTGCTGCTGGGATTTTATTTTTTTGCCTCCTTTTAGTGAAAGGTCATTAAATACCCAAGGAAATGCCTGCAAATGCAGTCTTGTTAGAAAGATTAAAAGAAGTCTCTGTAGACTCTGCTGTGCCTTGACCACAGGGTGTATCTGCTGCTGAGCTGTGCTTTACACAGATTTTCAGTGTCTCTCTGATTCTGGCTTGCAGGGTCCTGAGCCTGAGATAAGCCCAGGAGCCCTGAACACTCCAGGCATTTGTGCAGAACTGAGTCAGCTCTTGATCTTCTTGATCTTCCTTTTCTGACTTCCATGCCTTTTTTTTTTTTTTTTTGGTACATGTGAACACACATGTACTTAAAAACTTGTGGTTAGTTTGGTTACAACAGGATTAGTAAGAAGTGATCAAACCCACGGCTGGTTATTTGAGGCCCAGAAGTGGAATTTGTTTACTGCACAAGCAAGAAAATCTAGATTAAAAAATGAAAAGTAAAGTTGCAGGATTTGTCTGTGGGCTTAGATGTGAGGAGGTGATGTCTCTTTATTCCCAAATGCAGAGGGCTTGGATATGTGGTAAGTGCTGTCTTTTACACTGTGTTTTTTCCTAGGCAAGAAGGGATTATTTGGATATACAAGCAACATCCTTCACAGAAGGCATAGGTGGGCTTTGAGGCATAGGGTTTTCTGCTTCATATCTTTCATGTCTTCATGAACAGGGAGACAGAGGGTAGGGTGAGGATTTTTTTGGATTCTGAGATGATAACTGCAGCCCCCTCATTCTGCAGCCCCACTTCTGTGTGTGACCCATTTCTCCTGCCTATAAGGCACTTCCCTACTGCTGCTTCCAGTGAGAGTTGAAGGTGCTGAGATGTGTGTAGGATCAGCCCTCAGCAATGGAATTGCAAGTGCCCTGAGGCTGCTGGTGGAACATGGGCACGAGAGCCCTTGCAGCTTTGAAGAATTGTTTCATTGGAAAGGCAGTAGGTGCCAGGCAACTCGGATCATGTTTCTGGTGTCTCATTCCATCAGAGCACAAATTACCAAGTGAGTTAATGCTCCACTCCAACCAGCCATGTTTGCAGTGTGTCTTTATCTGTGGCTGATGAGCTGGAAGTTCCAGTTAATACTGTCAGAGAAGTCTGGAGGTTTTGTCTTCAGTGGGAAGCATTCCCTTGACTGAGTGTTTCAGAGGGTCAGTCTGATACTGAGATGTGTGAAGAGCCCTTCCTTCCTGCAACACTCTTCCCTATTCTTATCCTTCTCCTTGACAGCACTCTTGCCAAAGGCCACCAGGCAGTTTTGTCTGAGGCAGGCTGCTGAATTTTGGCAAAATTTTAAAGAATTCCCACCAGGTGAAAGCCAGAGTTGAGGGCAGAGTACCTGGCATGGAGCTGGCTGTTCTATGGCAAGTCTCTGACACCACTGAATTACTGCAGTAAAGAATTAGATCTTTAGGGGAAAAAAAAAAAAGAAAACCATCCCACCTCTCTGCCAGTCATACCAATGTGATTTATTTTTTTTTTGCTGCCTATTTTTGTATGTTTGTGTCTGGATTCTTCTGAAGCGAAACATAACACTGTTGGGGAATTGGCACTGGTGATTCAGAGTGTAGCAATGCTGAATTTGTTTCACTGGAGTTCAGGGAAGCTGTTGCTGGTGGATCTTTCCTTATGAGAATCATCAGAGCAAGATAAAAGATTGGGTTTGATGGTGAAAGTTTTTGTGGTCATTTTTAAAAGGTGGTGTTCTGGTGAAAAATGAGTGGCAACAGCTAATTACTTACATATGTACTTCCCTTGCAGGCTGAGCTGTGGACAGGAGTCTTTCTCCATTTCTAATTCTGCATGATGTTGAACCTTTGCTTTTTTTTCCCTTCCATCTACATGTGGATGAATTTCAGAACCAACGAGGCATCTTCTAAAATCTCTTGTCTTTGCCTTCTCGTTGCAAAGTCCTTTTTTTTGAGGCTGACACTTTCCAAATTTAGTGCCACTGGGGGAGTTTTAAAAGTTTGGTTTGAGCTTTCTGTGTATTCATTCAGTGCATTCCCCAGTGCTTTCATGGCTTTTGTGTAACAGAGGCTAAAGAGCATCTCCAGCACTGCCCTGCTGGGAGATGGTGTTTTGCTGGACCAACAGAAAACTGCAAATTGTTCTGGAGTTTGAGCCAGTGATACACTGTTGGTATCATATCTCCAGCTCCAGAATCTCATAGCCTATTTCAAAGTGCTTTGTACACTGAATAAATAAGTTTTTTCCTGTTCAACAGGCAGAAGGAATGAAGCACTGAAAAAGAAACACCAGATTTTTGGAGCTTGCATAGACCAACTAGAAGAATAATTTTGGATTATGTAGTTGCCTCAAGTACATACTGTTGACTGGAACACAGGCTGCTCTTGATCCTTCTGGTAGGTTGAATTTAAAGGTTACTTTTGGGAGGTTCTACAGAAACATTTCAACAGAATGATGAACACACTTGTGACTGTGAATGGTGCATCTCCCAGCTCAAATGTTCTGTGTCCTGTGGAGTTTTAGGTTCTGACCTGGCTGCATTACTGCTTAAAAACATTGATACACAGCTTCTGGGCTTTCTGAGGCAGCACAGTTCCTGAAGGGGTTGTTTTCTGGTTTTTTCCTGTCTGCTTAAAAGATTACATTAGTTTTAGGTAAAAAAAGCTCATAGCACTGGTTCACCTTTGGTTGCAATTTTTTAACCTAACAGCAAACTTATTTTCACTGCTAAGTGGAGCAGAGTTGCTTTTTATCTGCAGTCCTTAGAAGATGAATACTCAATCTGCTGTGTTCTGTTTGCTTATCAGGAGAGCCCAATATTTGCCCAGCCTGGTGTAAACACAGCTAAATTTGTCACCTGCTTCTGTAGTTTGCACAGGTTACCCAAGGAGCTGTAGATTTCAGGTTCACTGTTGTGGAGAGAGGCATGAAAACGGGAGCTTGTGCTTTTAAATTAGCTTTATATTTCTAATTATCTTTATATTTTTCTAGAACTATGCCAAGAAAAAGAAAGCTGTTGGCTCAGTTAAGTGCTCTTCAGAGCAACTCCAGCTTCCCTCAGATCAATGCCCTGGAGAACCTGAACACTGCACCTGGTGGAGATTGTTCTCCGAAAAGCAGCAAATACTTTGTGACAGAGAAGAGAAATTCTTCCCGGCTGGAAGCAGATTTTTTCAACCAGCCCTGTGTTAGTCTGGCCAAGTCCTTTCTGGGACAGGTAAGACATGAATGCTGAGGGTCCTGCTGGAATACTGGAGCATGTGCTAGCTGATAACTTCATGTAAAAGGATGAAGTTCTTTTTTTGACTCCTGGGCTTGGCTATTTTAGGAGCACAGCTCTCGTTCCCTCTCATGTTAAGTGCAGTGGAATTTAAAGACTAGTAGCCAAATCTATTTTTGATGAAGTCAGAGGAGTAATTTTCCAGGTTTTGTTTACTGTCAGATTTTAGAATTGGTTTCTTGTGGAGTTTTCCTCCCTTTTTTTCCTTTCAAGTCTTGCTTTATTTGTTTCTGGCTCTTGCTTGGCCCAGTGGAAATCAGCAACATCTCCTCTGCCTCCATTTTACTGTCTTGTGATGCCAAGCATTACACAGTCCCACAGTTCAACTCTCTTCACTCCAAATATTGCCATTCCCATCTTTTGTTTCTGAGTTTCTTGTTCAGGCAGGGACCTCCTCCCTTATCCCATTGCAAGAACTTTGAGGAGTCTTTGGACCTTGTTGCAAACCTTTGGAAATCAGAGTGGTGGAGATTAAACATGTCTCTTCTGATTAGTGAGCCCTTCAAAAATCTCTCCTGCTGTTCCCGTGGGAGGGAGTTCCTCCAGTGTTTTCCCTAGAAAACGTTCAGTCTGGGCCCTTCTAAACACAACTGTGTTTAGTTTCACTGCTCTGGTCTTATCTTCTCTGAGTCTTTTTTATACCTTCATTGTCTGCAGGGTGAGCAGACTCTGGGTTCTCATGGGTTTAGATAACTTGAGGAATTTGTTGCACAAACTGTTGCTTTTGGCCTGGTTTGCTGTGTCTGGCCTTTTCTTATTCTCTAAGGATATTGTCATGCTTACAATTGACACCTTTGCTCTGCTTGTTAACCCTGCTGGGTTTGTCTCTGGTCTGCCTTACCCTCTCTGTGGTACTCCACCTGCCTTCACAGACATCCTGCTAGAGCTTTGCCTTTCCAGCCTTAACCTTTGGCTGCCTCTTAAGTTCTTCCCAACAATCTTCCTCACTTTCTGTAGTTTCCTCCTTTTCCTGGGAAGCAGAACTCTGGTAGGTTATTTTTGGACCTTAACGCTTGTTAAAAGACGCTGAACTTTATCCTTCGTGGTCACGATACAAAGTTGTTTGTCAGGGATAAGTCTTTGGAAGATACTTTGTGTTTTGCTCTGGATCCCTTTGAGAGTTGAGGCTTTTCCTGTGGAAGCCCCGATCGCTCCCTCTGATGATGCCTAAGGAAAGGTAGCCCCTGTCCTGGTCTATCCAAGGGCTCCTGAAGCCTCCCATTACTGATGTTTTTGTTGTCTGAATGACTCTGACATCCTCATGCATTCAGTTACCTGGGCAGATGATGTTTGAGTCCTAATTCTATGTTCCTTTTAGTCCTAGAATTACAACCCAGGGAATTTGTGTCTTAATTTTACCTTTTCTTTAAAGTGTAACTCTCAGTCTCCCATGACCCAGTCTATTCTCTCATTTTCTTGGAATGATAACAATAAAGGTAATTTAATGTACCAGACATTATCTTCATTCTTCCAAATTTAATATACACCTGGTATATTAGTCTTGCTTACTTTCATGACACCTGAGTTCCTGGAAACAAAAAAAAAAATACCCCAAAAGTTACATGCAGTAAATGAACATCAAGATACATCCTCAGTGAGAAATAAAAACCTCTGTGAAATAGCTCACTGTGAGGTGTTGGGAATGGTCACCATTTTTTAACTGTGAATATTTGGTGTGTCTGAAGAGTCAGGGAAATGAAGTTAAAGTCATAACTTCACCACTGCATTTCATCATACTGAGAGAGAAATGTGGCCACAGGGCTCTCTCTGCCTTTGGGGTGTTCACAGGCAGTTGCTTTTCTGAAGTCACTGCATTTTTTCCTAAACAAAATAAATTGATTATTTTCAACAATTTGGCCAGTGCTGTAGGGAAACTGTGATAGAGCAGAGCTGCAGCATTGGAAACAGAATTCTGGAGCATCCATACTGGATCAGATCAGTATCTGCATTAGCCATCCAGCATCTGTTAGGAATTAAGCTTTGTTTCCTGAAGGTCATTTTTGACTGGCTGGTTTGCCAATATGAAAGTGCTGAATGTCATCTAATTAAACTGAGAGCTGTTGCCTAAACGAGGCAGTGCTGCAGTATTTCGTACACATTAAGTAAAATACAAAGTTTAGAAACCAGGTCAAACCACAAAAACCTTTGTACAAAGTTTAGTGGTTGTTTTATTTTGAAAGAGAATCTTTTCACTGTGATGTTTTGTTTCCCTTGCATCTGCTTTGTTTTATTTAAGGAGGTACCAGCAGCAAGGAACACACTGTAATAACAAAGATCTGTTGTTGTCTGCCTGGAGCCAATTCCCAGCTCTCCTGCACTGCCCCTCTCTGTGGCATGAAAAACACAGAAATAGGAGAGTGATGCTCACCCTGGTGCTGATTATCTCTGTGATTAGGGACTGGGACTTGTTTGAAACATCTCTAGGGAGAGAAACTGTCTAATCATAGCAGTTATTTAATTGTGCCACTGTCATATTTCTTCTGATCTAGAGATTATACATTCAGGATGCTTCAAGGTTGATAACAGTGGTGCTTTTTTTGCCTCAAACCTGATGGAGAATACAGAAAATAACCACAAAAGCAGCTCAGTGGGATGTAGGATTATAACTTGGTTCTTATGATAGTGCCACAGCAAGACACTCCAGGCGTTTTGTGGGGTGAATGACAGGTAGGAATTCTTTGTGCTGGGCTGTGGCCTGGCCAGTGGGAGCTGAAGAAGCTGGTGTTGGCTTCTTAGTGCTGCCACGTGGAGAGGAGAGTATTTAGTACCACCAGCTCCTTTTTTTCCTACTTCTTTGTTCCCACAGCTCTTGCTCCGGCTGTTTTGCACAGAGGGCTGCAAACTGATGCCCTCTGACCTCTCTTTTCAGATTTTAGTTCGCAAACTTCCTGATGGCAGAGAGCTCTGGGGCAGGATTGTTGAAACAGAAGCTTATCTGGGTGGGGAAGATGAAGCTTCCCACTCGAAAGGTGGGAAGCAAACTCAGCGGAACGCGGCCATGTTCATGAAACCAGGAACTCTGTACGTGTACCAGATCTATGGCATCTACTTCTGTGTCAATGTTTCCAGCCAAGGTAAGCTGGGGCTGAAGGATTCGCTGCCTGCAGGACAGGGCTGATGTTTCAAGCTGCACTTGTGGTGCTGCAGTGACCTGCCAGCCCCCTGTGGGCTCTGTGAAGTCAGTGATGCTCTCAGGATGTTCCCCTGGGACCTGGGCTTTGCCACTGTGAGCAGGACGGACCTGTGGACAGGCAGCGTGGGAAGCAGGGCCCATCTCCAGTTTGGTCCCAGCTGTGAGCTGTGGGAGCTGTTCAGGAACACAAATAAAGACTAAGAACTGGAGGAGAATCTGGAGAGGATGGAGCTTTCAGTTTGGATGACCTGGGGAGCTGCCTCATTCCTGTGATTCAGTGAACTTTGTTCCTCAAAAGTGCTGATGTAGGGGAAATATGTGGAGTCATTAATGACAGCCTAAACCTTGGTGTCTGTTGTCATGACAAGAAACTCCTCTGTCTCCTGCCTTTATCTTCAGAGGCTTTAAATGTTGGGGAAAACAAAACAATCTGAGATGTCCTAAGCTTAAGCAAGGAGTCAGTGTAGGAGCATTTTAGCTGCTTTGCTGTCTCTTAAAAACCAAAAAACCCCCACCTAAATCAAAATACTCAGACTATTACAGAATCTTCAATCTTCTTTTATTATTCTCAAGATATAATAATCAAGCTCTAATCAAATTATTCTGGAATTTACTGAGACTGTCCTTCCACAGCTCCTCTTAACAGGCAGCTGTTACTCCTGTAAGAATGACAGTATTTGCCTTGCAATAAAGCTGCTGCTTAATGAGACACCTTGAAATGGCAGCAGGTATTTCCTGGGTAAATACCCACTATTTTAGAAAAAAAAACCCTCAAAACCAATTTACTTTCTTTTTCACCATTTTGAAGATCAAGGTTAAAGAACTCCACAGCTTATATATTCCTAAGTGGAAAGGAAGTGTAAGAGTGACCATTAATCCTCAGGTTTTGGCCTTTGGACAGGAGCCAAGCAGGAAAACAGTGCTGGGTTGTGCTGTGGGGGAAGAGCCTGACTTTCCAAGTGAAAGTCTGGAATCTGGTGGATGAACACATGTGAATTTCATTACATTGGCTCTGCCAAATCTGTTCAGATAATGAAAGCAGATGGTTCATTAGTCAGGGTTTGAAATATTAGGAATAATAATTTTTACTAAAAAAACAAGGGCATTTATCTGAATTCTAGAAAGATTTCTTTGAAATAGATACTTTGGGAAATTTTTCCTTACATACCTGTGTTTAGTTTTGTAGCAAATCAGTTAAAGAGCTCACTGTGGTGATGGAGCTCCTTGGATTTTTTTGTCATAAACTCCCTCCCTGTCTGCATGTCACACATGCAGCTACTCTGGCACTGCAGTAAATACTGTGGCTGTGCTCTTGTTACACAAGTAGGAGCTACTTCTGTGTGTTTGTCCGTGTGCAGGTGTGATGACAGAAAGCACCTGGGCAGGAATCTTATCTGAGATGCTTTTCTCAGGTGGACAAGGAGTTGTGTAGTTGTCCTGTTGTTTAGTCTGAGGAAGGATTGAGGAAGTTGTCTTTGTGGTGGCACTTGGGCAGAAGGGAAAAATACTGCATTGTCTGGATATGGGACAGATCTCAGAAACTGGTTTGGATCTGGCTGTGCAGAAAACACAAGGAAACACTGGCAACCCCCCTGTCTGTTGTGGCATGGCTTGGTCCTTCTTCACAGCACAGAGAACACTCTACAGGCAAACACTTGCTTTAAAAAGTAGTTTAACACTGATTTGAATCGTGCTGGGGCCCTCTTGGTCCCTGACCAGCCCAGGATCTGCAGCCCCTCTGAGATGGACCAAGCTTTACATGCTGCTCCTCCTTGCTTCCCTCTGCTGAGCTTGTCCAGAGTGGGGTGTTTGGCTCGTGAGACTCTGGCCCTTCAGAGATCATTTGTTTTGATACACAGCCTCGTAGCATTGTCTGGTTTAACTCCAGGTGGAATAAACCTTCCCCTCTGTTTGCTGTATTGGTTTATGCTCGAGTTCAGGCTCAGCAGTATCACCGAGGGACAGGAAAAGTGTGTCACCAGCAGCACTGTGTTCATAAAACCGTGAGTTGAGGGGTGGGCTCCAATATTTTTTGTCACTGAGGAAGGGGAAATCTTTGTGCATGTCACTAGATAAAGCTGCATCATGTGGGATTTCACTGTGAGAGGTCTTCCCATCACTGGTTAAAGTACTGCAACTGCCTGAAGCCATGGCAGGCATCACTATCTTTGGAGAAATCATGGATGATAGAGGAGAAGAGCTTATAGAAAAAATATAACCAATGTCTTTTAGTGTGCATGAATCCTACAGTATATCCTGAGCAGCACAATAAGTACAAAGAGCTTTCCCCAGAGTTAAGAGGGATGTTGGGCTTCCCTCGCCTCGGGAAGAGGATAAATGCCAGTCATCCTTCTCCTTGACTAAGCTGTGATTTGTTTCTCTGCAATGTGCCAAGGTGTGCATTTTGCTGCCAGATCTGAAAGAGCAGCTCGTAAAACCGAGAGCCCACTGATGCTCAGCCCAGGGTCACACTGCAGGGGCTTCTCCCTGCCTTTCAGATCCCTAGGGCTTTGAAGGAAGTGTTTTGGGAGCAGTGAGTCACACGGGTGAAGAGAGGAGAAAATTTTCTTCTCTCCAGTGGTCAAGAGCTGTTTCCAAGTGGGAGCTGGAGCCGTGTCAGGGAAGGAGCAGGAAGCTGCACAGCGGGGGAGTGGGACCTCACTATCATTTTATGATTTCTGGCTGCTCAGGGAGAGAATTGGCCTCTGTGCTGTTGTTAAATCTGGATGTTGCTCATTATATGGAGTGATTCTGGGGCATCTCCAGCTGGCCCTGCTGCCTCTGGTGTGTCAGGAGCCACATCCATGTGGGGCAGATGCCAAAGCCAGGTGAGCCCTGAGAGCAAAGTGCTGCAGGCTGGCAGGGGGAGGGAGGCAGGCTGAAGCACCCTGGCAGGCAGGAGTTGAGTTGCAAGGATTCAGCTACTCTTCTGGAGTTAAAATAAAATTTCTGATATGGAAGTATGTTCAGGAGGACCCAGGGGCGTGGGGGCAAAGAAGGCAGTAGCTCATTGTGGCATCCCTGCACTCCTGTCCTGCCTGCCCTCTCCACCTCTTCCCAAAGCTCTTGGGGAGCTGCTGTCACGCTCGGGGGCAGTGCATGATGTCTCCTGCACACAGCTGGAAAGAGCATGGAAACTTCCAGGTGGAAATGCAGAAAGAGCAGCCAGAGACAGAAATGCCTGGTACCCCCTCCCAGGGCCCTGGGATGCTCTGAGAGCACCTGCAGTTTCTCCAAGTGCTTGTCTCTCTTCACATGAACTCCCAAGGACTCGGTTCAGTTCAAGTGTGACCACAGTTTCCACTTGCATTTGTGATGGATGAAAGCAAGTAGTGTAATTAGTGATTGTTCAGAATCCCAGAGTTGTTCCTGGCAAGTGAGGCAGCAACACGATGTGAAGGATGTTTCTTTGTGCATGGATAAAAAGCAGAATTAGGACATGGAACATGTTCTTAAAAATCTAAAATGACCTTTGAGCTCTAAATCACTGTAGTCCAGGCGAGCGGCTTTTGGCTGCCAGATTAGCATCAATCCCCCTCCTTGGAGAAGGGAGTGCCTGGGAACAGATTGCTGACAGCTGTTGGAAATCAGGCTGTTGACTTCACCGAGCTGCACTGGGGGCAGCAGGGACTCAGAGAACGTTCAGGGCAGCACCGGCAGAGCCAGAGCCCGGGTCCTCCTTGGGAGCCCAGGAGGGTAATTTAGTGTGGGATTTGTACAAAGTATGAGAGGGATTCTATTTTTGGAAATCACAGGTCCTTAGGGATCTGTCAGTGCCTACAAGAAAAGCCTGTGCCAGGCATGAGCAGGGCTCCAGATGTTCGAGGCTGAAGAGGGAGCGGGCGGATGCCGGCAGCGGGAATGCCGTGGGCGCCCCGGCACGAGGGGAGCTGTGTGGGGCAGCACAGGCTGTGCCAGGCACTCTCCTTGCCCACTCAGGGTCAGGAGAAGACCTCCCTGCTGTCTACTGGACACCAAGGGAGTGTATATGTCCCTCTTAGGCTGGAGATCCTTGTCCCAGGGAATGTCTTTTCAGAGCTGCATCTCTGCTTCACTGCCACCAACACCAGGGAAGGCAGCTGGCTGGCTGCAGCAGCTGGGAGGGCAGGAGTTTCCCTAAGGCACCTGGCAGGGTGGTGGATCCCATCTGAGAAGAGACTCTGTCAGTTTTCCCCAGTTCTTGTCACAGAAAGGTCTTCTCTGCTGAAGTGCTGCTCCCAGGGCTGTTCATCCCACAGCTGGACTGTGGGGCTTGTCCTGCCCCAGGTCCCTGCCCTGGGAGAGCTGCCCTGGCACAAGGGCTTGGATCACTCCATGCAGTTACCCAAGGCCTGTCACAGCTCCATGGCAGTTTGGAATGGTGCCACCTGCAGCCTGGGCTCCCTCAGCAGCAGCTGCTCCCAGTGCCTGCAACTCCTTCCCAGGTTTCTCTTTGTCCAGCCTAACTCTGCAAGCTGCCTCTTTCTGCTGGCAGCATCCAGACTCATTCCTCCTCTCCTTTATTAGCTGGAATTCTTGTAATCAGAGTTTATTAGAAATCCACTGGGTTTGGGAGCAGCTTTGGGTAGCTGTGCCAAAACTGAACCATATGTGTGTTTATTTATTCCTGAACATTGTGCTGACAAAAGAAAAGCCTCTTGCCCTCTGGCAAGTCTCAGACTTGGTACCATCAAGTGGGGCTGGGAAGAGCAAAGCAGAATAAAGAGCACAGAGCTGTGGGACAGGGGGAGGAGGCTGGGGCGGGCACTGCCCGCGGGTCAGGGGCTGATTCCAGAGGCTGGCACTTGGAGCAAAGGGCAGGAGCTGCAGGCAGTTCCCTGCTCTGTGGGCTCAGAGCTGAGCACTGCTGTGGGCTGAAGGCTGAGGTGTTCCCAACCACCACCCTGCACTAACACCGCCTTCTTGTCCCGCACAGGGGAGGGGGCTGCGGTGCTGCTGCGCTCCCTGGAGCCTCTCCAGGGCCTGGATGCCATGAGGGAGCTGCGCAGGACCTCCAGGAAAGCCCCCAGCAAGCTGCTCAAGGACTGGCAGCTCTGCAACGGGCCCTCCAGGCTCTGCCAGGCCCTTGGCATCGACAAGGCTTTTGACCAGAGGGACCTGACTCAGGACACTGACATCTGGATGGTGCCTGGACAGGACCTGCCCGGGGAGCAGGACGTGGTGACCACCACGAGGATTGGCATTGGCAACAGGGGGGAGTGGGCACAGAAACCACTCAGGTTTTATTTACGAGGGAACAAATTTGTGAGTGTTATAGACAAGAAAACGGAGAGAGAGATGGCAGCAAGGGGACACTTGTCTTGCAGCTGACAAGTCTTGCAAGGGTGCCACCAGCCAGGACTTGAGCTGTGCTCTGTGCAAGGACCTCAGGCTGTGTCGTGGCAGATGCAGGGGTTGGGGGTTTTTAACAATAAATGTACTTTGTCACAACGAGTGGGGCAAGGTGGAGTTTATTTGCAGAGCTGACTGGGCCTCCCAGCCAGAGTTGGTGTTGGGTTGGACACTGAAGGCCACTTTCTCCCTTACCAATGGATCCAGGCTTAATTAGGGTGGGTGACTGGAGAAGGTTCCCAGCTCTGATCTGCTGTGCTGCTCCCACTGCCCCAGCCCCCAGCAGAGGGGAGTAGTCCAAAAACAGGATGGCAGCAGGGCAGACTGAAGGGATGAGAGCTGGGAGAGGAGACAAAGGAGGGATCTTACTGTTATCTGCAACTGCCTCATGGGAGGGCGTAGAGAAGAGAGAGCCAGGCTGCTGTCAGACAGGATGAGAGGCAATGGGCATTAGTGGGAAAACAGGAAATTCTCATTAGCTGTGTGGAAAAAATGTTCCCCATGAGGGTGGTCAAACGCTGGAACAGGGGCCCAGAGGAGCTGTGGGATGTTCACACCTCCACGGGACAGGCTGCTGAGTGACCTGATCTGACACCTTTCCTTGGAGCAGAGATTTGCACAAAAGACTTCCAGAGACCCCTTCCAACCTACCCCCTTCCAGAGTGTCCAGCCTAGAGACCAGAATGGGTTCTGCTTGTTTTCCCAGCTGCTGGACCTCCCCCAGTGCTTTGCTGCTGGGTAGGTGAGATAAAGCTCCCGGTGTCACCCAGTTTGTGTGGGCCAGTGAGGCTCCCCCGAGAGCCTGCAGCCCTGGGAAAAACTCCAGCTGCTGAGTGTGAGGGAAGGGAAGGACTTCAGGAGGAGCCTGACAACCCTTTAACAACAAAGCCCTGCAAGCTGCCACCGTGGAGGTGAAGCTCTCCCTGCCTTTCCCTGGGCACGCAGCAGGGAGCAGCTGTGGGAACAGTGGCCTCACAAGGCCAGGGTGAGCTGACACAAGTCCTGCTGTCCCCAGGGCCAGGGCTGTCACCTCTTGTTCTGGCCCTGGCATGGCTGGAGGAGCAGTCCCAAACCAGACCAGGAAGCACAGACCCTGATCTTGTTTTTCCCTGGATAGCCTTAACCCAGGCCAGGATCCCAGTCTGGTTCCCAGCATCCACAGCCATGCTTTGGTGAGGAGAATGGCAGGACACAACAAGCCCAAGTGCCCTTGGCACCAGCCTCTGGCTGTGTGGAACATGTGCACTTGCAGCTTGGCCACTCATTTCAGTCCTGCTCAACAACCCAGCTCCCACCCCCAGAAAAAAATGGAAACACTGAAAACCCAGGAGCACACAGGCTGCTTGGAGACAGCCCTGCTCCAACAGATACTGGGGTGAGGGAAGAACGAGCTGTGACACAGTGAGCGAGTCGCTCATTCATTCATGGAATTGTTTACTTGTGATACTTTGCCTTCCTGTCCAGGTCCTCAGGTAACAATGATCAAACAGAATTCCTCGGTGCCCAGGGTCATTTCCCTGCAATCCAGGCCAGCTCCACTGTGCCTGGAGCAGAGGCTGTGCTGTGGGGACGTGGCTGAGTGGCTCAGGAGTCGTGCTGGAGAGCAGAGGAAGCACTTTCAATGCACCAGCATCCAGCCAAAGGTGATGTTCTGTCAGCAGCCCCACAGTGGAACTCTCCTTGTCCTCTCTCACAGTCCCTGGGGGCGGGAAGGGCTGTGGATGTGGCACAGCAGGAATCCTGGCTGGGCAGGCAGTGCTGTCCTGCAGCAGGCCCAGAGCCCAGCACAGAGTGGCCTCGGCTGTCACCGGGGAGCAGGGGGGACATGGAGGAGGGGGAGAACCTGCTCTGTGCCACGTGGCGAGAAATCACCTCCTTCAGCGTTTAGGCATCTTTTAGACACGGAGAGCGTGGCAGGTTCCCTTCCTGTGCCAGCAGAGTCACTTGAGGAGGGACTGAAAGACGGAAATCACGGGGTCCTCGTGGCTGGTGACCACCAGGACACTGCGGAACTTGTCGAAGAGCATCAGCAGCTGCGAGCGCCGCATGTTCTCGTTGTACATGATCTCCTCCAGGTGGTGCCGCCCTCGGAAGTAGTGCAGGAGCCTGTGGGAGCAGAGCAAGGGGGGCACCTGGGCCAGAAGCACCTGCACACACCTAGAGCCCACCCTGCCACCCCCGAGGTGTCCCCTCCCATGGGATGCAAATCAGAAGGTGTTTGGGTTGTGTCCCTCATTTGCATGAATTAAATAATGACACCATTAAATCATGCCCAGCACAGAAATCCCCTGGAAAAGCAGGGGCTTTGCCAAGGTCCTCCTCAGATCAAGAGGTTTCCCAGCCTGTGGCATTTCCCAAGGTTGGCAATTTTCAACATAGTTATACCTCCTGAAAGGGGAGAGGCACAAGTGCAAACAAGCCTTGAGAAGTCAGGACGTGGCAGATTTACTTCTGCTCTCTCTTAGCTGGGCCTGCCTTTGTCACAGCTCTGCACCAGGGGCCTGGGTACCTACACCGGCTTTTGGAATTAGGAAACTTTCCCTCACAGCAGCCCAAGGGGCTTTGTAACTACAGGTTACAAACCCCAAACTCACTCAGGGTTTGGGCAGCTTGGGCTGGGTGGAGCAGTCACAACAGGGAGGTGGAAATTTTGGTGACAGGCACCACAGAGAAGCTCTGGGAGTTATAAGCCCCCAGACTCTAAAGCCTAAGCTCAAACTATGCTGGCTTCTTAAATTCCCAGTTCTCTTTAAACAGAGACAGCACAAATATCACCCACATGCTACAGCCATCAGATAAGCTGGGCCCTGCACAATCAACTACAGCCCAAATTTGCTGCTTAGTCTCTTGTCCCACCCTCCCAAATGTCAGAGCCATCCTGCACGTGTCACTCCAATGCTCCCACCCATCAAGGCCCAAATGCCAGAACCCCTCCCCAGCTCCACAGGCAGATGTGCATCCACATGTGTAACACATCACACTCTGCACTCCAGCTCGTGTTCCATTACCCATGTGCAGCTTCATGCCAACTGACAGTAAAGCTGAGTGGAGATGACATGATCTGTTTTCCAACCCATCCATACAGCCCTCATGCAGGAACAGCCCCAAAATACACCCAGTATCCACCAGAGCATTCCTGTCTGTTCTCACATGGCAGCAGGATGGGGCCTCTCGTGCTTTCCCTGCAGGACCAACACCTGCCTGGCTGCCTTCTGCTGCTCAGGCTGAAAAGTGGCCATTCCCAGGGGCAGTGTCACTTCTTGTGTGTCAAAACCAGGCTGTTCCCTGAGGCATCAACAGAAGTTTTTGTATCTTATAACTTGTGTCACTGTTCCCAAAGTGATTTTGTGTATTGTCTGCCTGTGCCAGCCCCATGTGCTCGCCTGTTCTGTGCAAATGGCACAGCCTGGCTTTCCACAGCAACACAGACTGAGCAGCTTTCCAACAAATAAATCCATCCTGTATTCAGAAAGTTTGGATCCGTAATGGGTCAAGATCAAATATTTTCCACTCCAATAAAAGCTAGGGAGGATATTAAAGAATATCACAAAAATCTCGTCTGGAAGACACCTCCAAAGCCCAGTCCAGCATCCTGCTCCAGCAGGACTACTGCCAATGCTGGAGCTTTTCACAGCCAAGCTCAAACCCTTCAGAGATGGAGATCCCCCCACATGCTTGGGCAATCTGTCCTGGGCTGCACCACCCTCCCAGGGAAGAGCTTTTACCTGAAGTCCAACTGGAGTCTACAAAGCTGTACTTGGGGCTCACAGCTCCAGTGGAGATGGGCACTACCTTCACCTTTCTGGGCAATGAACATTTGTGGGACACAAAGAGCACAAGATGGCACTTCTTGGGGCAGTTGCACTGCATTTGAGTCCCTCTGAAGCTGCACAGACGTGTCTGCTGTGGCCAGATCCAGATGCAGTGACAGGAGATTATTGCTTTCCATGGCTCATCACTGCTCTCCCTTCTTCCAGAGCTGCCCCTGTAACAGCACTGTAGTGTCCTTACACACTAAAACCCCCACAGTTATCTCAGACTAGTCACCCAAACAGAATTAGCTTATTTCTGGCCAAGATATCCCTTCCACAGCACTGCCTGAAAATGGAGCAGAACTGTCCACAGCTTGGTGCTGCCAATGATCATTCCAAGTGGAGTAAAGGATCTCACCTCCCCATCTAAGAGCAAGAAAAATAAATCCTGAAAGCAACTCCACACCCATGGCTTGGGAGAGAAGCCATGAGTGAAGCCTCAGACTTCTTCAAAAGCCCTGCTTTACATGCAGTGAGGAATGCTTTGTGTACATTACCCAAGATCCAGCTCTAAAGGAACTTGTCTCCCTCTTAAGCTTGTTCTGGAAGGACATGCCAACCCTCCTCCAGCTGCACCCAAGGAAAGGACTCGGATTTCAATTCCCATTCACTGTCATGAGGGTTAATGCAGCCAATGCTGGAGCCAAGGCCAGTCTTCCTTGTTTCCCCTTGAGGTTTGTGCCTTGCAAAGAGGGGCTGTGCACAGCCCTGGACAGGCAGCAGCACTTTGTGCTGTCTGTGTAAGGAGGAACAGGCTGAGGGGTCAGCACAGGAAAATGTACTGGGCTGAAGTTCCCTGCTGTGCTGGAAACAGCCCATCCCTCAGTGTGCACACACAGCCCCCCTTGGAAGGGCAGGCACAGGATATTTAGGGCACTGGCTCTGCATTTATAGCACTTTGCTCTGGGAGGCAGCTGAGCCAGCAGAGCTGTTTGCCAGAGCACAGCCCCCTTTGGGCTGCTGGTCCTCAGAACTCAGGAGAGGAAGGGCTGGTGCAGCACCTGCATGAGGGTAATGAGGGAGAGCAGCTCCCTCACTGCAGCTTCTCCTCAGCTCTTCACCCTTTCACTGAGAGCAACAGAGTTACCCAGACACTCATTTCTGAGGGTTATGGCACAAAAAGAGAGAAAATACACCCACAGCCTCCAAGTTATGGTGTCTAAAACAGCCACTGGTAACCAAGAGGGTCTTGCACGAACATTTCTCTGTGTGTGCCCACAGGACCCATCTGTTTACTGTGTCTCCTCCCCTCCTCACTGCCTCTGAGAGCACCCTGAGCACTTGTCAATTCAAGCTGTAGCACACTGGAAATTCAGACCCAGCAAGGCCATCCTGGGGATCTGCAAAAGAACCTGGTGCAGGAGCAAACTGCACAGTTCACATCACTCAGCTGCCTGGTCACAGCAGCTGCTTTCACAAAGGAATCAGAGTCATTTTTTGCATCTGCAGTTCCAAAGCCTTTTCAAATGACTGCTTTACCCAGATGAGGGAAGTGAGAGGGGAGCAATCACAACATGCTTTCCTCTCCCTAGGATAAATAGGCACTGAACTGGTCCAAAGAGTTCCCCACAAACTGTGTGTTAAGATATCATTAAATATGATGTTGTTTTTACTTTCTTTTCTCACTGGTTTTGTAATGACTTAGCTGGTAACAGGGAAAAACCACTTCAGAGTTCTCAAACGGCCAAAATGTTGCCTCTCAATCAGAGAATATCCCCTGAACAGTTGCAGAAGATGAAGCAGACGAGTGATTCAGAGAGCAGTAACTACCCATAAGCTTTGAGAGCTCTGTCAAACTCCCTAAGCTGTACTCTACTGCAGACAAGGAAAGTATTTTCCTGCTGTTGCAGTTTCCCTGGGCTACCTGACTGCATCCACCCCAGGGTGAGAACCAGATTTCCAGGGGATTACCAACTGAACCCAGGAGTACTGAACAGCTGCAGCCCTTGCCTCGGGTGGTTTTCTGCCCCACAAGTATGAAAACCAGTGAAAGTTGCATTCCAGTGATGCCACTGAGTTTTGCAATCCTTAGGAAGAAAAAGCATTTCCTCCCCTCCCTCCCTTCTTCCCAGATGGCTGCTCAGGAAGTCATTCTGCTCTCACCACGTGCAGAACCACATCGTGTGTGTTATTGTTGTGTGGAAATTCATAACAACAAAATGTGTGCTACTAATCGCACCCCCCTAATGCCTTTAACCTAATTAACCTAACACAAGGAGCTCTCACTGCTGCCAAACACACCTTGAAACGTTCACAGACTGCTCTGCAAAAGGTTTCAAGGCTGGCTCTGTGTCTCATGCTCCTTGTCTCATATTTGCATGGAGTTCACAAACCTTAAAATGAACAGACACAAAAGGGCAGCATCAGCACCACTGGGTCTTCTTCCCTTTCCCTGCTCAGAAGGGTTTGTCAGGCTGTGCAGTTTTGTGTGGACACAGGAAAGACTGGCAGGCAAACAGTGAAGTCCAGCCATAGGCCCTGATGCTGCTTCACACACCCAGGACTCTGTTAACAAGTGTTCTTATGCCACATAGATCAGTTTTTGTCAAAAACTGCTGTGCACACATGAAACAGATACAAGGGGGACAAACCCAAAGGAATCTACCCTCCAAACCCCCAGGCTAATGGGACTGGCTCAGTCCACACCAACAAAGTTGCATCCTCACTCCTCACCTTGCAAACATGCGGAGATCCTCAGGATTCTGGGCAGCAGGGACGTTCAGGATCGCTTCCCGCTCGTGTTCCAACAAGCTGGCGAGGAGATTCTCTGTCATCCTTTTATTCAGGGGTGAGTCCCCACCAGGTATCAACTCAGCACTGGAATTATCCATGCTAGGGCTTGTCAGAGTCATGTCATCACTGCTGGCTATCAGGGGGAGAGACAGAGACACACACAATCTTTATATTCCACAGCATAACGATGCAAAGATTACCAATTCAGGCTATTTCCATGCAGCCTTTCCAACTAATCCCTTTGGATTTGTGGAGCAGAGAAAGTGGCTCTCCAAATGCCCCATGAATCTGCAATTAGTCATATGACAACACGGCGATTTTATCAATGGGAAATTCAAATGCTTCAACAAAGTCATCAATTTGTGTGGAAAACTCTACTTCTGGAGACCATAAACAGTCCATAAAAAACATCTGACAAGAAAATTCCCAGCCAGCTCTGCTGGAATACTGTGAAGTGGTAACATGAAAAGCCTAACAAGCACAGAAGGTGGGAGCAGGCAGAAAGGCCAAGAAGCAATATCCTCTTGTGAGCGAGCCAGAAGCAGCAGATCACAGACTTATCTGACTCACATTCCAAGATTTCTGCCCTAAGTCATGACTTCTGTAAAGCTCAAAGTCGTACAGAGGATCTCTCCCCATACCCAACCTGGGAACACTGCTCAGAACAGCCCAGGCAGGAAAGTTTGGGGATTTCAGCATTGTATCTGACTCATGCTCTTGAAAAAACGCTTTCCTGGAATCACCCTGAAGAATGGCACTGAGATTAAATAAGTCAGGAGACATAAACAGAAATCAATCATTTGTGAGAATGAGCCAGCTCTGTGCCTCCTCAGGTTGCTCCACAGCCCACAGAAACCAGTGTTTGAAACAAATTCTCAGTTTTCTTTCTCTCCTGAAATCCAAAGTTTGGGCAGCAACAGTGGTGCAGCCAGAGGAACACGGGGGTTACTGCTGAGAGCAGCAAGGGAGGAGGGAGCTGCTTTAAAAACAAAAATGGAAGCAGCTCTCATAAAAATCTTTTACATGACCAAATGAGAACTTGGCAAATTACAAAGCATTGCTTCTTATTAAAAAGAAGAATTCAAGGTCTACTAGTCCTTAGGTCTGTCACCAGTGGCCAGTGTGAATTTAAGAAAGGCTGGGCCTAATTAGCAAGGACTCCAGCGAGAGGAGTGGTCTCATTATCAAGGCCTGCTGGCCCTTGGCAGGGCTCAGGGGAGCTCTAGGAGTGAGCTGGAGTCTGAAACAGCAGAGACAAGTGTGCTCATACTTGGAGAACCAAAGCTGAGAGCGTTGGGGGTGCTCAGACTTCGGCCCCCAACTCTGGCAGTGAAGGGCATGTCTTCGTCCTGGGCCCGGAGATCCTCCTCATTCGGGGGCACCATCAGGCACACGTAGGTGTGGAGCTGGATCAGGAGCCTGTGCTGCAGCATCCATATCACCATCTGAATGAGCTGGGTCTGCAGAGGGAGGAACAGGGGATTAAACACCCAGGAAATGAAATATGGGGCAAAACAACACACAAAGGTCGGACTTTGTGACTAACCGGTCGATGAGAAAGGCTCTTCACCCCACAGGAGAGTTTATCTCTTTTCCAATCATGAAAAGGTGGCCAGGCACAAACATTCCTCACACCCAGAGCCTCTGTGGGTGCTCAGGCTGTAATGGAGCCTTTAATGTTCAACATGTCTTTGTGCAACACTGCCCAGCACAGCCAGTGGCCTCCAAGGAACCAGCCCTGCCCCGGTTTGCTGGTTTCTACACAAGGGCCACTAAAATAAATCACCAAAGGGTCAGTCCCAGACAGGCAGACTGAAGGGCAAGCTCCCCTAGAGAGCTGGGAGAGGGCAGGGGGATGGGGCAGAGCTGAAGAAACCAGGAGAGGTGCCCAGGAATAGGAGCCACTTGCTGTGAGATGGGAAACTGCTGAGTAGCCACGGGAGAGGCTCTGGAGATGAGAGCCTGCCAGGGCTGGGAGGTACAGAAACAGCACCACCAGCAGCAGCAGAAGCCTTGGCAAGGGCCAGCAGGCTGTGCTGCCAGGGAGTCCCCTCTCAATGCAGAGGGTCAGTATCCCTCACTTGCTGCTGTAATAACACAGGCCAAGCTTACAAAGGCACCTGGGGTTTCAGGGTGCAGGCAGGCAAGAGGTTCACAAGCACTGAGAGACGTCTCTCGTATCAAACACATCCAACACCTGTGTCAGAGCAGCTGCCCCACGTCCCCCAAGCACTGCTCTGCAGTGGGCAGAGCCAGGGGCAAGTGTCTGTAGGATCATGGCATGGCCTGTTTCCAGGAGCTTGGGAGGAGCATTCAAAATGCATCATTGTGTCTGATTTCTGCATGAAAAGCCTTTTCATATCACTGCAGGCAACCCTCCCCGTAGCTGAGGGCTCTGAGAACACTGATCCACTGACAAAGCTGTTTGGGGATTTCATAGCAACCAACAGTGTTTTGGTGAGAGAAACACATGCAGCATGAGCTCAGGCTCTGAGAAGGAAGCTCACTCTGCTGCATTAATCATCAGGGTAACAGGCCAAATCTCAATAAAAGCCCCAAACCCAAGTTCATCAGCCCACATAATTTTCCTTTTTCCATAAATCTTATAATTCTCAGTTCCTCCTCTGCTATCAAATCACAAAAGAAGCCTCTTTTGTTTGCAGACAGACCCACACCCTGTCTTTTCAGGGATTACCACTTTTGGGGGCTCAATGGATTTTAACCTTAAAAAGTATTATTTGGGATCGCCTTCAAACACGTATTTTTTGGAAAGGCCATAATTCATTTTACATGTTTAATGAAAACTCTACAGAAGAGGAAGGTTGGCAAAAGACACTGAAGACATAGTGCTTTGCTAACATCTGAAGTCAGCCTGGAACAGTGAGGAGGTTTATCCAGTGATTATGCTGCTGTAAACCTTCCTTCCAGATGCAGGCCTGGATGGAAAGATGTCTCATTTATTTTGCTTAAATTTCCAACCTGCTGGCACACAGCGATGTCTGATCAGCAAATGAAAGAGGTCTGCACGTTTCACAGCACAAAACAACCCTGGAAAAATCCAAGGCAGCTCAAGGAGACAGTAAGACAGGCTCTACCAGACCTGCAGAAGCCTGACCCAGACCCACCTCCACTGGTCACTTCGGTGGTTTCATGAGTTACAGAAAGAGCCAGTTTCTTTAGTTACAGCTCCAAGGCATGGAAAGTCTTATCCAACACTCTCTAATCCTGCACCTTCACGTCTCTGCTCTTGTGGAAATATCTAGACAGCCACCTGGAAATGGGCTGTGACCAACTTCAGAACTAGAGGAAACTTCTTCCATACTGAAGTGAGCCTGAAAAATGCTCCCTAGACCAGAGAGGCTGATGAGCAATGATGGTCACCTGCACTTAGCCAAACTTCAGCAGGAGTTTGGTACCTCTTAAAATCCAGTCCTAGAAAAAGCCCAAGTGCTGCAAGGTCCTGCAGATGGGCCCTGCCCAAATGTGCTCTGTGCCACCACTGCAGATGTGCCTCACACCACTCCCACTTCTTCTGGGTTTAAGCCCATTTCTCACCAGCAGGAGTGTTTTCACAGATAAGGTCCAGCAGAGGCTTTGCTAACACCTTCTGCTGCATGGCCTTCTGGACACCAACACTGAATTTCCATCCACTCTCCATCTGCTCCCCCTGGGCTCTGATGGAGTTTACAGACAGGTCTGCAGGAGCAGAGGCTTCCCCGAGCCATCTGTGCTGTGCTGGCTGTTGGAAATGCTCCTCCTCCCCTAGAAGTACAGGGTTATCTCTCTGTCTGGTCTCAGCCTACTTGATCAGAGCTGGGCTCCTTGCTGAAGCCAAAAGGGCTGGGAGGAGCTTCCCAGGCAGGGTATACTTCAATCCCAGGACTGCCTGTGCTCCCTCAGCTATCCTCTGGCACAGCAGGAATCCACAGCCGGCCTTCTCTGGCTGAAACACCAGGACCGTGAGGGAAATATAAAGCAAAACATTCTCTGTTGCTTAATTTAACTACCAACCCACTCCAAATTTCATCCATGTTCCCTTTTCATCCTTCCCATCTGCCCATGCTGCCTCTTCCCAGCTCTGAGGGGTCCTGTCTGCCACAGCATCTGGTCTGTTCCTGCTGGCACAGATCAGCCCAGCTGATCCCATCCCCTGCATCTCCCCTCCCAGGGCACAGCAGGGCCCAGGCACAGGGAGAGCCCGTGCAAGGCAGCACGGAAGGCACTGGGACAATGCCCTGCTTTGTGCTGACTGACACAGGCAGAGATGCTGCACTGGCTCCCAAAAACATGGGCACTGCGTGTCAGCCCAGCTGGGCGGGTTGGGATGGCCAGAGGAAAGCTCAGCCCCAACTGCTGGAGGGACAAGATCCAGCATTCCTTATTCTCCACTCTGTGGAACCAAGGGGAGCACTTGTGAAACTCTTGAGAAATGTGTTAAATAAAACACATTTCCTGCAAGGAGTCTTCAAGGCTGTTTTCTTTCCCTGGGCTAAAAAGCTAAGGATAACTGGGAGCAGCAACAGGTTCAGGAAAGGGAAGGGAAAAGAGCAACCCAGGAGCATTCAATCCTAGCTTGTTTCTTACTACATGAGGAGACACTTTCAGTTAAAACACAGCTTGCTTTGCCTACTGAAGCACACAAGCCCCTTTCTCCAGCCTGGATCACCCAGTTATTTCACATATGCACTTTTCAAGGTCCAACTTGAGAACTAAGGGCTGCTTTGTAGGATGGCACCTTCCAAGTCAAGAGGGTGCAGGGATGTTTGCTGAAATATATTATGTTTCTTCAGCATTCAAACCACGCTGTTTTATGGAAGGCAGATCAGCTATTAGAGCTTCTCCCTATTTTACTGAAAACAGACTCTGAAAACTCCTACTAATGTAATATGAAACATTTACTGTCTAATCCTTAGGTAACAGCTCTAAATTCTCAGCTTAAACATTCCCTCCATTTAGGCCCAGCATGAACATATTTTTTTAACTTACTGTGCTAAAGCCCCTGACTTTATACCCGGTCCAACTGAATATAAATGGATCTTAATACCACTTCTCTACCTCTCCCAGAAAAAGCTCCCGTGACTCCTAATGCCTTCCAGATGCCCAGCAGAGCAGTCCCACGTGCAGTGTGGCTCTCTGAAGACACAGCTGCCTATTCAGTGTGTGCAGGCAGCTCCCCTCCCACTCCATCCCCCCACACTCAGGCTCATTTTCCACTGAGCCCCACACAAAGCACGGCACGTTTTCCGGATGCAGAAGGCAGAGGCCTCATCCCCCAGTGCCTGACTCCCTGCAGGATGGCCAGACTTACTAAAACAACAGGGAAAAGTTAAACAGATTTAGTTCAGCAGCAGCTGTCATGCTTCCCCATCTGTTTTTTCCTGCAGTTAACCACGTCCCATCGAGGGAGAATTAGAGAACTACAACAATAACAAACGTGCATTAGGGATGCAGGGAGGAAATGAGATGTCTGGTTCACCCAGGAACACTCCTTGGACCTTGTGGTGGAAGGATCCCTCCTGCTGGTCCACCTTTGTTGAAGGCAGGGTAGGGAGATGTTACAGCTTCTCCTGAAGCAGATACTTTAGTTGAGGTTACTGCACAGATGAGGGGAAGCCACAAGCACCATTCCCTGCTCTTGGTCTGCAAAGAAACTTAGTGCAGAGCAGCTGAGTGTAAATCTTTGACGTTGTGCAAAGAATGCATTGCACTGCAAAGCAGGTTAAACAAAGCCTTCCCATGCACCAGTGGCAGTGCCTGGCACAGATCCTGTCCAGGCCATGGGTCACCGAGAGCTCCTGTGCTTTCCTAGGAGGTTTTGAAGGGATGTGCAGCCCTCTGAACCCCCCCAGAGCTCCACTCCAGTGTGCTCTGTGCTCACATCAAGGCTGTGCCACAGGGACAGGAACCAGCAGTCACAGGCAGCACAACAGGGACAGTTTCTTTGGGTCAGGGTAGAGGAGATGTAAACAGCTGCTTTTCCAGTAAAAACACTAAAAGGGAACATGAGTTCCCTTTTTATCAGCTCCCAGGATCCCCCCACCCGATGGCTGCACCCTGCTGAGATCCAGGACAGTCCCAGGCTGCACTGGATTGCTGAGTCCTGGTGACACTACACAGCCTGGTGGAGCCAAGAGACAACTCCCTGTGAGAAGGGGAGAACAGCTTCTGCTCTCCTCACCCCCCCAGCTGCACAAGGTCTGCAGAAATCACCCCCTCGCTCTGCGCCAGCCCTGGAGCTCGATGGACCTCCCCTGAGCGAATTCCACCTGCTAACCTGGCAGAAAACTAGTGCAGCTGAAACAAGTGAAAGGAATGGAGTCAAGCTGGACAGGAGCCAGAGCTGAAGCAAAGGGAAGAGGGAAGGGAGGAAGGTGTGTGTGTGCACACACCTGGGAGTGGGAAGGGAAAACAGGGCCTGGGCTCAGCAGCACCCAGATACCATCAGATCAGCAGAGCTGTAGGTGTGGGCTCAACCTCACACTGCTGCAGCACAGCCAGCATGGCAGGGAACACAGAGAGAGGGCAGCAGGCAGAGAGCACTGCAGGAATACCAATATCTTCTCAGCTGAGAGATACACAATGACCAGAGTTCAACTGTAATACACTGCTCAGCATCACAGGCAAGAAAAGAGACCAAGATGGCATGATCAAGGATTCCTGTCTCTGGCACAGGGCACAGCTGAGAGCACTGGCAGGGCTGGCAGACACCACTCCCTGGAGATCTCCCACCTACTTGACTGGCAGACACCAAAAGCAGATTGTAGACACGCACTCCACCTTTCAAGGCAGTCCTGTCCTTGCAGGTTGTTCGTACCTCCAACCAGCCAAAAAACACCACAGCACCCCAAGTAGAAAAATGAGCGTCACATTTTTTTCATCCACCCAAAGGAATGGAGAAATTCCACCCATGTAACAGTAACCCAACAAAAATAACTTCGTCCCCTTTCAGATACTTTTGTATAAAAACAGGAGGAAGGGCTCTGAGAGCTCTCCTTTTTTTAAGGAGGGCTCTATTAATGCCTTCTGTATTCTCTACCCACCCATAGGCAGATGCCAAAAGGAGGGAACAAATCCCAGGCTTAAGACAAGAATCAAATGGGATGGATGCCATGAAACCAATAACAGTGTCTGCAGAAGATATACCCCCTCCCACAGTACTGACCTTCCAGCACAAATGACCTTCAGAAGCACAGGCAGTGCCCTCAGCCTGATGGAAACCATGAGATAACAGGCAACTGCTGAAAATCTTCAAAGCTAAAAAACCTCACATCCCCTCCTGTGCACACAAAGAATAAAACTACAGGCAAAGGTCCCAACTTCGTCAATTTTTTTCAAAGGCAAAGCAAATTTGACAATATTTACAGTTCAGAGTGTAGCATTTTTCATCACTGCACAGTGGAACAAAAACCCATTCACATCTCATTAGATTAATTGTATTGACTGGATGTCTGTTAATTACAATTGGAGCCTGATCACTTCAGGACAGGGATTGGAGTCACCTCTCAAAAGGCTAGCACCTAACAAAAAATAATACAGAGTCCTGCATGGGTAAATCAAAGTAGAAGAAAATGTACTGATATGAATACCTGTAGAAACTCTCTCCAATCTAAGCTGCCCCAAGAGCTGTCACACTTTGCTTCACCAAAAAGCCACTTGCCATGGCTCTGAACACCCCACTGGTGCATGGTGGGCTCCATCTCCAAACACACACCCCTTCCCAATGTGGCCCCAAGTCTCCTGCAACCATAGTTCTCAAGTCTCCTTTTCAGCCTGTAGCTTTTCACAGCATCATCCTTCATCCTTCCACACAGGCTGCTGAAAAAGGATGCTGAAATCCAGCCATGCTGCTGACCTGTAGGACCCCACCACGGACAGGTGAACAGCTAAAAAGCCACATTAGCACTCCATCACCTCTGGCAAGCATTTATCACACTGTTGTTTCCAGGCAGAACTGCAGCAGTAAGTGGCAGACCTTTATTTGTGTATTTTAAACAAAAGTAGGACGCCTGAAAACAGCCAGAAGTATCGAAGGAGAAGTATCAGGGCAAGCAATTAATTTTAAAAGGAGTACTGAAAATGTCTCCTGCAGCTAGAATAAAATTAATGCTATGATTTCAGCTTCAATTTTCAGGACACTGATTTGTCTGTACCTACTGTGAAGTCCTGCTCTTCCCCTGCCTCCCAAGGTGGCAGCTGACCAGCACATACTATTGGGATTAGACCTACATCATGACTTATCTTTATCTCTGATCATCATCTCTGCCAACCTGTAATTACAACAAATTCTTCCCTCCCAGTTGGGCCCGAGTGCACAAGTGATGTTAATCTTCCCTGTCTCTGAGCAGTGGCTGAATTCATGCAGCCAGCAGGTCATCCAAGCCTGAAGGCCAGAAACAACACCAAGAGCCATCAGCCAAAGAACTCTGCCTGTGCTTCCTCTGCTACACTGAGCTGTGCTCAGAGGTCTGAGCCTCTTCATCTGGGAACAGAACAGTGTCAGCCAGGAGACTTCACATTATTGAGCTCTTTCTTGCACTTCACCAGTTCCCAGAAGTGGCACAAGCCATGACTGATGTGTGAGCAAAACAGCTCACAAATCCCAAATCCACACATTATTAACCCAAATCTGAACACTAAAAACCTAATGCTGTAACACATGGACTCCTGCTGACTCCACGCTGAGTCTACTTCCTCCAACAGCCTTTCAGCAATCCCAGTTTCACAGCAAAACTAAGTGAACAGACAGTTTGCTTTCAAAACCAGATTGTGACCTTGGAGCAGATGGAATATAATAGAATTAAATTTGATTGTGAGGAACCCACAAACTTGCACTCAAGCCCTACTAATTTATGATAGTTCTCAACAGACCAAATGGAGTTTCAGTTTTCCCTACTACATCACTCCAGGAAAACAAAGATTCTCATATTTTTTTAGGGCCGTGCTTTGGTTTTGTTCACCTTGAACATCCCCATCGCTTTTTGGCACGGGGACGTGAAACAACAAACCATAAGTTGGAACTGGAAACTTCTAAACCTGCCACAGGAGGTTCCTGACCAAGCACTCCAGAAGCAGCACCATTCCTTGTTCTCACGAGCAGGAGGACAAGGAGCTGTTGTGCCCTGCCCCACTCACCTCCTGCACGGGCGGCGCCAGCGGGTTCTTGAACTCCGAGAGGGACACGGGGAGGGAGAACTTGGAGAGCATGGATGGCAGGTTGTGGCCACGGAACTGGCAGGAAAATGCCTCTGCCAACGGAGAGTAACTGCAGGAGAGAGGGAAAGGCAGAGATCAGTCCTGCAGTGCTGGTCAGGGTGACATTTATCCATTCACGCGTTACAGAAGTGCCAACTGCCAAATGAAATATCCTCTGTGATCTAGGAAAACCCTAAGGATACTCATGGCATGTTGCATCCTGCAGAAGTAACTAGAAGCTTTTGCACTTACATTCAGCTCCAGGACATTATTCAAGGTGTGGAGGGAATCCAGAGGAGGAAAATATAAGTGATAAAAAGTCCAGAGCTGTGCAGTCTCTGGTCAAAGGGACAGGGACTGGGCAGTCCAGAGAAAGCAGGGATGGGCAGGATATACACACAATCTCTGGATGTGCAGACTGCAGCTGCAAATGTGGCTTTCCCCCTGCCTTTGCTGACAGGACAAGCAATATGACTGATTAGAAGTGAAGGAGAGTCAAGTTAAATATTAGGAAAACTGTTTTAAGATTTCCATCTCCAAAGGTCTTCAAGAACAGCACTGCCATATATGACACAGGCACAGTTGTTCCTGAATGACCTCAAGGTCCCTTCCAGCCCTATTTTTATACTTCCATCAGAGAAGTTTTGATTTAAAACTACTTTCCTATAACCGAGTTCCAACACAGAGTCTAAAAACATCTCAAAATCCAGCACAGGAAGGGTTGCCAATCTTCAGCACAGCAAAAATACCCACCACTGCCTCCACATCTTGCTTTCTGTGCCTCTGCCTGCTCTCCAAATGGCCACGTTGCCTTCTGTCTGTGAGAAGGCACACAGTGTAAACTGCCAACACATGACACAGAACAGCAGTGATGGCAACACTGACTTGATCTGATTCCATCCAGGTGATGCTGTGTGCCAGACACACAGACAGTCCTATAAAACACCCATTTAACTTCATCATGGAGCATTTTGTTTTGTAAATGCTTCCCTCTTGCTCCAGGTCCATACAGCCTTCCTGATATGGACATTCAGTGAGCAAGAGTACTAAAAATACCAACAGCAGCTTCACAGGGTAAATAATGCTCCCAGGGCCCACAGCACCACAGGAGCATATTGATCTGCTCTGCTGCTCCTGCCTGCCCACACTGGCTGTGCAAGTTCAGGCACAAGTAATGGTTTGTGTGTTGCAGAGTCTCAGCAAATTCATACATGAAGAAAGATCCCACTCTGTGTCCAGTCAGAGGAGGAAGGTGCCTCTGCACTCCTCCCCACCGTGCTGCCACAGACACTCATCTACTTACAGACAGACACTGGCATTTGGAGAGAGCATGTAGACATTGTTTTCACAAAGAGGATAAATAATAATTGCTTTTCCCCAGTAAACGAGATGTGCAGCAAGCTGGAAAACCTGCATTGAGAAAACAGGGAAAAATAAGGGGAGCAAAAAGCACAATTCAAACTCTCAGCAAACGTTCCACACAATGACAGAAAAACCTTGTCTGAACTGAAATGAAAGAAAACTGTTCCATCCTTTCACCCTGCCTTCAGAATAAATCTGTGGTTTAACATAACATGTGGCACATCAAAAAGCATTTGACAGGGTTATGAAGCTCCAGATATTCACTTCATATTTCTGAGCAACTTAGTATTTCCTGCCTCGAAGGAATTTCTTCAAACTGTATCAATAGAAGTTTAGTTACTTTTCATGCCCCAAAAAACTATTTTTCTTTATGCACAAAATGCATTAAGTGTTATACATGAAAAATGAAACAAAAGAATCAGCCTCTACTACGACACAAACATGAAGGAAACCAACACTAACTTCTTACTGCACTGAGGTATTTCAATAATGAACTACACAAAGTATTTTAATGTGTTAAACAAGTCAGTGGTTGCTAATGGCTCTGGAAAAGCCACATAAATAGTGTCTACGAGACACAAAATCCAGCCTGTATCATTAGATGCATTTAACTGTGCTTTTTTGTGGAGAACAAAACTACAGAAACAGAAGGGAATTTCCAGAGTTCATTCACCCCACAGCTAAATAACGCCAAGTAACACCACAGACCACTGTAGGCAGAGCTGGAATATTATTACAAAGCACGACCTTTCCCTTGGTGCAGATCAGGAGCACGTGTGATGAGGAGCTGTGTTCTTCTCCCTGTCACACAGATTGTGTCCCTGGGTCTGAACTGACTCGTAGCATGGAGTGGCTCTTCTGTTTTATGGAACATCTCATTCCCAATGACCACAGTCATCCATAGGGGTCTCTCAGCAGTCTCATGTTTCATGTGAGTGCCAGAGTCTCATTCCCTCCACTGGCACAACCTTGCCTTCCCAAGGGCTCATCACATCACCTCCAGCAATTCAGATTTGAGATCTGGTTGTCAGTACTGGAAAGGCATTTGGAAAGAGCTGCTGGCTTGGAAAAACTGGTTCAAAATTTTTGCCCAAGCCTAATCTAGAGCTTCCGACAGGGACTCCACAAAGGGTGTGCACCCATGGACTGAGGGAAACTGATATGTAGGTTTGCACAAGCCTTCAGAAATCTTTGGTAGAAAAGATCTTGGCAGATCCTGGAGAAGCAACCTACTTGGCCATGGCAGCTGTAAATTTTCACTTGCAGTTTGGGTGCCTCCATTTGCACGTCGACATCAACGTGGCAAAACCCAGACAAACCACAGTGGTGTAAGTCAGGAGTATTATCTGTTCTGGTTTGGGGAACGTGGGAAGGCACAGAGAAGTCAGAGCAAGTCTCCTCAGAGGGGCACAGGGATGGGACTGGAGGCAACACACACATGGTGGACAGTAGGAAATTCCCATTAGACACAAGGAAAGTTGCTGGTCAAGCGCTGGACCAGAGAGGCTGTGGGAGGTAGCCCTGGACATACTCACAATTTGAACGGACAAGTTTCTGATCAGCCTGTTTTAAGGGACTTGCTCTGAGCACTGGTGGGGTACTGGAGGCCCCCAGGCACTGCTGGCACCCCGATGTGGCTGCAGGGCTGTGCCCTTTGCTAATCCAGCCTGTCCCCAGGCTCCAAGGCTGGTGCACTCTGCTCACACCGAGGGAGCCGACGTGCTCGTGCCCCACACAGACCCACTGGCACACACAAGAACACACCTCGTGAGTTAAAGGCATTTCACAGCTCTGACAGCTCCCTGTACCTGCAGCAATGCCAAGTCAGCATCTTGAGCCAGTTGCTGCAAATTCTTCACAGCAGAGGTAGTTTTAATTACTCTCACCAGGGCAGGAGAGCAGTCCAACGGGAGCTCATTAAGCAACGACTTCTCATCATTTAAAAGTAATAAGGCATGGTAAGGCCTGCAGAAAAATAGAATACATTTGCACAGTAAACTGCAGCTTGTCCTGAAGGCTTAGTTATTCCCACACCATGATACCTGGGGTCAGTCTAATGGTAAAAAAAGAACTTCTAGTATCATCTTTTTGCTCTAACTGGGTTCAAAATGACCTTATTTTTATGTCATGGGGTAAGATGCTCCCTATAAAAAGGGGATATAGGATTGTATGGTAACTGGGTACCCCAGTGACAAGGAAAAAAAGACTGCACTGTGCTGGCAGGATATGAAGAACTAAGCTGAAAACCACTCATCTGCATTACTGAAATACAGAATGGAGTAGAAGAAAGGAAAAAAGCAAGATTTAGTTACTTTTGCAGGATAAAGAGCTGCAAACACGGAATGAAGGAAATAAGGTATGACAGGGCCTGGGCTCTCTTTCTTCTAAAAGCAGAGTTACTTCTGGGCCAAAGATTAAAATGAACACACAGATCCTCTGACTGCCAACAGTGCAGGCCTCTGTTGCAGCATCACCTCGGCACAAGCAGCTGATGTGAACACAGAGGCTGTGGCTTCACAGCACCACGGATCCAGCAGCTGCAGGGAATCCTGTTCCCAGGACTCAGCCCAGGGCCCCTCACCAGTACAGCCCAGTCACACCATCCCCCAGCTGTGCCAGCACAGATGTTTGCAGCACCACCCTCAGAACCGAGGGAGGACTGGCCACACCCTGAAGGGCAGAGCTTGCTCTCACCTGATGGATTTCAGACTCCTCTCGATTGCTTCTGGGGGTATGAAGTTGGTGGCAACATAGTGGATTTTGTGAGGGAGGCAGAAACTCACCTCCAGCCAGTTGTTGATGTGCAAACGAACCACCCCTGTCGTGCAGAGACTAAAACAGCAACAAAATAAATGCATTTACCATGTATCACAAATGAAAGCAGTGGTCCAGATTCACCCCTGCACAGGAATTGGATCAGGACAGGCAAAGACTGAACGCTCCCTGTCTGTCCCCAGGCTGGCTGAGGACCAGCTGATTCCCAACTGCAAGGGCTTCCTTAACTTGTACTTTCAGAGCAGCATCCCCTACAGCATTTTTGGGGAGATCTGAAAGACTTCACCACTGAGATTCTGCTCCCTCTGCTCTTAACACTGCAGCAGTACCTCAAGTTAAAAGAGTTTCTTGAAGATCTACTCCAAGGCAAAGGAAAACTCCCTAGGCCAGAGCTGCAAAGGGCAAAGATAAATTGGGCACATTGTTTTCACCTCTAATTTCCATCCTCCTCTCCAAGGGAAAAGAAAAGGAGATGTCTGTACTGGGCAAGGGCTGTTACAAGCAGCACATTTCCACAATAACAGCCTCCTTCAGTTCTGCTCAGGTTGTTTGTTTCCTACTAACCTGTTCCTGCTTGTCACACGGAATCACAAACGTGCTTGCTAAATGCTTTCTTCATTCTAGGAAACCACAGGGACTAAGCTAAGCCCTTAAGCTGAATTCAGACAACAGGATTGGAGTGGAAATGATGGACATCTCGGGAATGACAATAAAGTCTGACCCTCGTGTTCAGCCTGAAAGCAAAGATAAGCCTCTTTTACTGAAAAAAACCCAGAAAGCTGAAGATTAGAGCCGTGAACGTCATTCAGGTGGTTTTACAGGAGTCTGTAAATCTGGACAAGAGGTGGAATATACCTCTGTAGGGAACTATATTTACTGAAAATGGGCAGTGTACCACAAGGAGCTAAGCCAGTACCACCTTGCAAACCCTCACAACACTGCCCAGCCCACTGACAGGGAATGCTGGCCTGGGAACAGCTGTGCCAGAGGCAGTGGGAATGTGCAGGGAGGAAGCAGCAATCTTTTCACGTCTATTGAGTTAGAAACACATACAAACAAATAAAATACAAATAATACAAAAATCAATCTTAGGCAACAGCTAATCTTGCCTGCACCAGAGAGCTGAATCTCTGAGGATGTCCTTTGGTTTTAAACCTTCTTCCAAAAGAACAGGTTTTTTTGGCCTAAAATGACATTTCAAAGCTTGCACCCTGAAAATTCCAGCCCGAATTTTCAATTCAAGTGTGTTGAGACTCGCAATATATGTCTTTTGTGTCAATAACTCCCATGAATTTCCCCTCTACACAAAACAGTTTAAAAAACATGCCAGGAGCAAATACACGTCTTAGAAACTCTTCATGTGGTGATTCAGCCATTTATAACTAACATTCAATTGCAGGCCACAAACTAACATGCTCTTTTTCAAGTTCATCTGGCTTTAGAGAGGGTTTAGAGAGACCTGAAAATTCAGCTTTAAACAAAAACACTGGGTAGCTCTGGCTGCTGCTGTAACTACTCACCAAACCACAACAGAGTGGTGAGGGAGCAAACACCATCCCCTCCTGCCTCGTGCATGATCAGACTCATTGGGGAAAAATCTCACTGCACACACTGCTTTTGAAAAGCTGAGGCCATGGGTTTGTTCTCACTGAACTCCAAAAAAACACTGATTTTTCCAGCTGCAAATGGAGCAGACAGTGTATGTGTTTTCCTTTTTTAAAAAGGAACTGAAAGGATGAACCCACTGTCCCTCTGGCCCCACCACCTCTCACCTGCTCAGAGGCTCCAGACCCTGCAGGAACATGCAAAGCACAAACACCTCCGTTTTTCTTCATTAAAAGCTGCAGCTCCAGCACCACTGCTCATCCCTCCAGACACACCCAACCGACAGACAAACCTGGATTCCCTCAAAATTCATCAAGGAAAAGGCACACTGGAGCTGTGGTTATCCACACCTCCTCCCAGGCCAAATCCTCACAGGAGAAAACATGACAGTAAATGACCAGGACAAGTGACTTTAAAGGCCACCTGAGAGCAACTGGGGTGTTCAACTGGGTTACCCAAGAGCAGCAGAAATACATGAGAACATGAGATGCTTGCAGGGATATTTTCCCTGCATAGTTTAATATTCATGAAACAGAAAAAAAAATCCAGTTGGTTCCTTTCATTCTTCAGTCCAAGTGCACCAAGGCAGAAGCTTTAATTATGTAATTACCCTCTCGACAATTTTGTCTACAGTGCACTATATAACAAGAGTCTAGAATTAAAGACAACAAGAAAACCAGATTTTCAGTTCTGATCTGGATCTTAATTTCATTCTTCTGCATTTGCATTCAACTGTACAATTTCCAGCCTTCATTATGGCTTTATGCACATGATTTCTCCTTCATCTGCCCCTCCTTGGATGGAAGATAATTTAAGTGTCTAATAATTTGACAAAGAATAAGCTACACCCTCCAGCAGCAACACATGTGACTGCCCTTGGCCAGACAGCAGTTAAATAATGTCACCAACAGAGACACAAAGATTTATGCAAAAGGCTGGATAGACAATCAAGTCCTGAAAAGTGAAGTTCTGACCCATATTTGCCTTCACTTCTACACCTTATTTTTAGGGGCAGAGGGAGAACAGCAAAAAGCAGCAACAGAATACCAATAAACAAGTTTCCAGAATCACAGTTCTCCAGTTCTCCTTTATTCTCCTTAACCAACTCAAACTGGGGAGCAAAGAGTGCAGGACGATGCAGGACTTTGGGAAGGTGAGAACACTGCACACCCTGAACCTCAGGGACACAGTTCAAGTAGCTCCTGACAGGAAACCCAGAATCCCACCCAGATTCCAAGGTGCAGGAGGAATCACATCAGGAATTTACAGATGCCTCTCCTTTGTTCCTTGATTCTTTCCTACAGAGTCTTCACATTGTGTGGGGATTTTTTGCAGTGTTACTGCACCCTGAGCTTTTCCACTGAGTTGACAGTTCACTGAATTATCAGCTGTTAATTCCCAAAGCTCTTTTCAGAGCATTATGTTTGGCCTGACAGGCAATATTTTACAGTCTATCTATACTGATTTTTTCCTGCTGTTCTACCAGTTAACTGGTATCCAGAGACTCCTGCAACTTTTCCTTTTTCCCTATAGACTTTAAAAGTAACTGGGCAGAAACAGCTTAATTCCCCATACTCTAACTGGCTGTTAAACCCTCAAAGACATTCCATTTTATTCCATGAAAACTTAGTTTCAACAGTTTTTTTTAATATCTGGTTAGATAACACCCAATGAGCAATACTGAGGGATACATGGATCAGGATACTGAGGGGGATATCAGAGCCTAAAACTGAGACAGGGAGAAGCAAATAGGAAAAGGCTGTTTAATGTCTCTCCATCATAAGACCCAGGAGACATCTCACAACACACACAAGGAGCAAAGTTCAGAAGAAACAGAAAGAAACACAGAAACTAGTTAAGCCAGGCACCTCCTTATCAGGGGATGCTGTGGTTGTTCAATATTTGCTCTGGCTCACAGGATTGTGGGCTGATTCCGGGAAGTGAGATCAGCTGAAAGCTGTTCAATACACAGAAATCCCCTCCAGAGCTGCAGCACCCTGGGGAATATTTTGGGGGAATATCACTGCTCTTTTGCTCTACTCTGCTGTGCCCTGAACAGCAACTGTGAGCCACTGCAACTGTGAGCCACTGCCCCAAAATGGGAACCCAAAAGTTGAGCATTATCTCAGAGAATTGCAGCTTTTTTCATAACTATTGGCAACACAAAGTAATATCACTTTAAATTTATAGAGGAGTTATGAATTTCTGCATACACACCCCTCATTTTATGTCTGTTCTATTTACATCAGAAATTAAGAGTATGTTTTCTAGTTTGGTGGAGCTTGTAGCTTTGGAGTTTGGTTTTCCTAGAGGTTGTAACTACTTAGAGTTTTGAAATTATTTCACATTTCCTTATAAAGGACACCTGGACTGTGCTTTGATGAAATAACTGTAGCTGGATGCTATTTTACAGTACAGCTACATCTAATAATTCATTAAATCTCCTATAATTATTCCACTTCTCACTGAGCTGCTGAGGTAGGCTAGATCTACCAGTCAGTTCATATCCCACCAGACTAAAAATGTATAAATGCTCTCTGTGTATTAAAAAGAAGTAAACAATTCAATCCTCCCCCAAAAAATTCTCCAAACTTTCACTTTTATTCCCATCCAAAGCTAAGAGAAGTTTGCTAAAACCAGACAGGCAGTTAGCTATTATCAAGCTCACACATTACCTGCAGTTGCAGACAAAACTTAGTGAAAGTTGTCTTGATTCCCTGAATTGAACAGTGGCTTAAAAGAGACACACTGGTAAATTTGTCAGTGCTGGAAGTGTTGGTAACTGGAGTTTCTTGTTCCTAAAACCACTGCTTTTGTTTCTCCACACCAATGTTGGAGTTTGGGGACAAGATGAACAAAGACTTTCCATTTTCTGATCAAAAAGAAACATTCTGGTTCTCTCCATTAGAGTCCAAAAAGGTCCCAGGAACTAGATGCTGATTTACCTCTAAGCTGTGAGTTTAATAACCCTCCATTTCTAGAGCAGCAACAGCGTTACAGTCAAGATGTCCTGGCTGCTGATCCTGCTTTGTATAACACAGGCATTTCATTCAAAACACAGGGAGCATCCTGAACCATGAAAAGATTCACACACTTGTGGTTTTGCACAAACCAAGTTGCTCAGGGACGTGTTGGGTCTTGCCTGAAATACCTCAGCACCACCTACAGGAAACCACGGGCTCGGCAGCTCCTCTGGAGCAGCCCTGGAAACGGGGCTGGAATTGCAGAACAATTGCAGAACGTAGCAAGAACTAGGAAATGCTGGTTTGAGCAAATCTCCAATGGAAAGCTGGGCTCCATTTGCAATTCAAAGTGCTCTCTCCACCTCACTCCCTGTTCTCCTACAGCCAAAGGCTATGCCAGAAGTCTCTGTCAATTAAACCAGCACATTGTCACTGCATGCATTTGAAGGTTTACCCTTCCCAGCCGTCCTTCCTCCTCTAAAATCAACAGACCAAATCTTTCTGTCTCTCCTCTGAGGTCATTCTCACTCCTCCACACTCTCTAGGTGGCCCAAATCTCTCTTGAAATGTGGTCTCCAAAACTGGATACACTATTCGTTAAGCAGGGGCTTTACAATCCCCAGTGGGGTTGGTTCCTATCTTACAGACAAGACTTTTATTTTGTGCATTCTTGTCTATCTGCTTTTTCTGTAACCCCATGTCACTTATGACTAACCCTCATTTCACAGAAGACCACACAGACTTCACTCCAAAGCTGCTGCCACACAGGAATAATTAATTCAGCCTGGACTTGCAGAAAAAAAATCCTGTTTCTAGACCACTTCTACCTTACCAAAAAAATATTTAATTCTATGCCTGCCTGGCGAGGTGCTTCAGTTCCTCTTAACTCATCTGATACAGGTGTAATAACCACACTTCTAATTCTCTCACAGGAAATATTAATGGAAAAACACTGCAGAACACCACCTGATCACCCAGGCAGACAATCACAGTGTTAGCTATTCTTCAAGTACAGCATTACAATAAAGCACACAGGTACTTCATATTTTTACCAACACAAAAGTGTCAAAATCTAACTTGCAGCACTTCTCCCCCACTCACAATGCCTAAATGAGGGAAAAACTGCCTTATTTTACACCTGGGGGACAGTATCAAAGTGTGCTTCTCCGTGGTCAGTCTGTTCCTCCTTATCTCATAGGTCATATCAGCACAGTCCAGGAGTTTGGGCTCTGTGTTGCTCCAGTCACAGCTAAATGCCACAAGATGTCACTGTGTCCCTAAAATTTGTCCCTACAATTTGCCCTGTCACAAATACACAGCCCTACAGGAACAGAAAAATGTAGGTTTAATATTAGAATCACAGGCTACACAAAAAGTGTTTTTAAACTTTTAGTACGTGTTTTGTGTGAGTTGTGTGGAACAATATACCACACTCCTTCAAACAAGCTGAAATTCATAGCTCTTAAACATAACAAAGAGCAGCTTATTTATTAGTTTTCTAATGTGCTTTGCAACCATTAAATTCTTTGGGTTCCCAGTGCCTTACCCTACCTGGCTTTGCAGTGATCCCCTCTGTACAAGGGGAGCCAAAAGCCAGGGAGGATAAAGGGGTTGTCTGATGTTATTCCATGTGCCCTAAAGGAGCTCCAGCCTAATTCTCTGAATCCCTGACAAACACCCCAACCAAGGGGCACAGCATCTTCCTGCCCACCCAAGCCTTCTGTGCCCCTTTGTCAAGGCCCTTCCCCAAGCACAAATCCTGGATGGAGCTGCCTCTCTTCCCGAGGAGCCACTCGGCTCCTGCTCAAGTTCAACACCAACTCCTTTGAAATCTTCGCCAGAACTTCTGATCCTATCAAGAAACAGCATGTTACACTTTCCATTCTGCTGAAAGTCTCAGCATCTGATCCAAATTCACTGTCCAGACATGTACAGAGTAACCAAATGAAGCCAGGGCAGTACCTGACTTGCCATCAGTGCTCGTGCAGCACTTTCCTCTCAGCTGCAGGTCTGGAGCACTTCTCCAGTGATATAATATCCATATTCTGACACTTTTCAATTCTACAGTTCACTTGTCATTATGTGCCTCCGTGCTAAGGAAGAAAATAATAATTCTTAAAGCTGTGACAGACATCACCAACTTTGAGGAACCACAAGATATCAAAGACAGACCAAGGTGATGATTAGGAGAGCAGTTCTGCAAACATTTCACCTGATTGCCAGGATTCACATTGCTCTGCCTGGTATGAATCCCAAATCCCAGTGAGTCAACAGCACGAGGAGGTGGATAATATCCTAAGGAACAAGGCCAGAAGGTTTCAGTGAGGAGCAGCATACTGTGAGCTAGGAATAAAATCCCACTTACCTGTCATATGTCTCTTTGAGATCTCTGGCCAGTTTGCACTTGGGTAGGATGTGATGAAAAGGTGACTGTGGCCCTTCTGTGGCTATAAAAAATTTCAAAACAAGAAAGCAAACAACTGATTTCAAAGCATTTTGACTGATTTCCTCTTCCCCCACCAGATATCAACCAGTATCTAAGGACAGAAATCGTCTCTTTTTAATCTACAGTTACCTCTCAAAGCTTTTAGAATAACTCAAGTTACATGTTAAAATAATAACAGTGAATTATTGCCAACTTCTGCTAAACCTCAACTCAGTTAAGCCCATGTAACTGCGAATTTGACAAATGATGATTTTAAATGCTTTGTTTTTATAGATGTTATTTTAATTTTTAATGCTTGCAGCAAGATGATGCATCACTGTCAGAGAGACATCACCTTAAGCAATGCACGTTATTATAGTGCATTTTCATGAAGTACAGTCTATTAAAAAAAAGTGTAACTATTTGCTAGCCACGGTAACAACATGTAACAGTGAAGCTTCCACACAAGAAGTCTGGTGACTCAGCACACAGCATGAAAGCATGGAAAACCTGCTCTAGGGTGGGTGAAGCAGGTTCCATGTGAGCTCGTCCATCTCAGCCTGACAGGCAGATCCAAAGGGAATGGCTCAGTGCACAGTCTCCAGGGATTGTGCTGAACTGAGCTATAAGGAAAGCAAAGAAGACACTTCACTTCTAAACTCACATCTCTGCATAAGGATAGCGATCCTGGATGAGGTAAAATGCAGTCAAAAGCTGTCAGTGCTGAAGAGCACCACAACTTGTCCGTGCTGATCCTGGCCACAAAAGTAAGGTGGCACAATCAACACTTCTCCGAAGAAGCGCTCCTGGACAAACACATTCCTGCCCAAAGCTCAGCACTCACTTTCTGACATGGCAGACACCTCATCCTGGATGGCCAGGATGAGCTTGGCCTCCCTGGTGAGGTACTGGCAGCGGCGCTCCTCGTGCTGCAGGACGATGGCGATCCTGCGGGACAGGTTGTGCAGGCAGTTTATCACCGACGGATCCGCGTTGGCCTGCGGGGAACACGGGACAAACACTGAGCCACAGCCACATCCCTGGCACTGCAGGGATGGAGAAGTACTTAAACAACGAGCTTCCACTGAGATCAAAAGTCAGCCTCTTTGGCTGCTGGCAAAAAGATAAATTTTCTCCAGCAGCAACCAAGCTGAAGCTCAGAGATGTCCGAACGTAACGGGAAGGCTCATGGATTTCTAAGCTTGTCTGTGTGCATCAAAGGAACACCACACCTGGAGCATGATACTCCTGTCTGGTTTATTTTTCCAGCTGTTAATGGGCCTTCTACTAGCAGAGAGCAAAGGACTCAGTTTCACACAGTGAGAAAAGGAAGTGTGTGCCATTTGAAAAGGCAGAATATCCAAATATCCAGGTTAAACTCACTGGGAGCACGAGGGCTGCAGTGCCGTAACACAGCCCACATGTTGCTACACTGATGTTTATCCTATCCTACTGACTGACAAGGCAGTAACTAAGTTAGAATTACCAGCACATGACCAACAATTTCATCCCAAATCCAAATGGAGTTGGATTTACACTCCCAAACATTTCACAAATATGGCTTGTTACTCCCACTGCATTCGTGCAAGTCCCTGGAAAAATCTATCACGTAAGTACAGCTGCCAAGGGGGATGAGGGGGGGTGAATGGTGGCTCCAGCATGAGTCAGCAGCTGCCTCATGTTTGTTAAGACATTTAAAGGAATTTAAACTTCTGGCAAATGATCCCCTGGCATGTAAACTAGCAAACCGTGACTCATCACTTTTTTGATTCCACTGTTCTTGCTGAGTCACGACACGCTGGTAACCCTGAAGCTCAAACACAGCAGGGTCAGTGCTGATTATAGCACTTGGGTCTTTGCCTGCTCTGTCTGCCCACTGCAGATGGACACTCATCTTTATCTCAGAGGGCCCCCACCCACCCTCTGGGCTGCACTGCTCCATCCTAGCAAAAAATCCCCCCTTGCTTCTTGCACAGCACTTTCCAGAAACTCGACTGCTCTCTGTGGACTAAGAGTGTCTCCTCTGGCAAATGGATTTAGTGCTGCATCACACACACAATGACATCAGTGTCATCTCACAGCTGAAGTGCAAAAAAAAAGCAAGTTTTCCTAGAACCACTAGAAATTAGATGCTGGAAAAACGTGAGCTAGATAAAGTCTTCACTGCACTTCACCCAGTTCTTGGGAATGAAAGAGCATTGGTTTCATCCTTTCTGCTGCCACGTGACTCAGTGTGCACGAATGTTTGTGTTTGCACGTGCACCTAAACACACTTCCCTACAGCCAAAGCAAGGGGCTTCATCCATACACCAAAACAACATCTCCTGCTGTGTGAAACGTAAAATCAGCTCCTGAACTGCAAATTCAGCATTTCCTGACCTAAGAGTGTCCCAAAGCACAAAACCACTGGATCCTCTGCAGAGCTCAGTGAATGATTTCCTGCTTGATTTAGACTGATTGCTGGGATAATTGCCTTCTGTGAAACCTGCTCCTCAGCTGAGGACAAGACATTGCATCGGGGCCACGTCCGTGTTATTCACCCCTGGAAAGCCAGTGGTAAAAAAGGTACTAGTGCTAAGAGGGAAAAAAAAAAAGGTCCTTTCACAAGAAAGGAGCTGGAGGCTTTTAAATCATGACATTATATCCAGCTGAGCAAAAATCAACCATTTCCACAAAGACACCTATTTCAGCTTCCTCTTTTATTTTTAAACAACCAGTGGGCTGGAAAGAGAAAGCCAGAGCTCAGAAATCAAATAACACTCGAACATAATGAAATTTCTAGGGCTTTATATCACCTAATAGCTGTGCCAGGATCCCTTAACACCAACAGAGTGGGCTTGAAAAAAATTCCAAGCAGAAACTACATATTTGTTCCAGGTTTCTGCAGAGCATCCAAACCTCTTTATTCCTCATTTGTACCTTCTTCTCATTTAGCTGCTCAGCTGCTGCTCCCTGGCACTCTCCCTTTACAGTGATCTCACTGCTAAGAGGAGGCAGCTTTCAAACACTGTCCATTAATTATAAAACAAGCCTGGAGGCACTGAGCAAAGGCACGTGTCTCTGTATCATACAGCATGAGTAAGGGCTCAAAACAGTGCTGCTGGGAGCCAGAGCAGGCTCCTGACTCTGCATGGAGCAAGCTGGGGTTGGCCAAGGCCATGGTGGGGGGCTGACTCTGGCCAGGCACGAGCCACTGCCCCTGGAGCAGAACCAACCCCCAGGTCTGAGCTGCACAGAGTCACAGGGCTCAGCATCCTGTTACTGCAGCTCTGGGGATGTGGTGCTGCCCTGGGCAGGAGCAGAGCCCTCAGAGAGCAGCCCCTGACACCCAGGTCAGGCCCAGGCTGTCCTCTTTTACAGCTTAGTGGGACAGGGCTCCCCTGCAGGGTCTACCAAAATCACAGCAGACTGCAGGTCACTCTCGACAGAAGACACGACACACACAGGACTGGCAGCTGGGTTCATATCTGCTCTGCAAACTGCTTTCCTGCCTTTACACTCTGGGTATTTGAAACCAAAATCTCTGGAAAATGTCCTGAAGCAAACAATCGAAATTGTTTTCCACTGGTCTGGAAAATTTCACAGTTCTTGGTGTCATATTCTACGTGTTTAGGTTTTGTTGTTTCAAATTAAAATATTCCAGTAAAATCAGGATGTTTTGCAAGAGATTACTGGAATGTGGGCCTATTGCACTCTCTCATATATCTGAAGCACATCACACTGTCAGATGGAGTGAAAACAGTCCTTACCCTCAGTGCAAACACCACGTTGAACAGAATCATAGTGGGCATCTCTCTCTTTGGTGAGGGATCAGTTTTGGATACCTGAAAAACATTTTTAAAAAAAATCCCACAGGTTAGTGTCAGCTGGAGGCAGTAACAAAGGGAAAGAAATGAAAAAAAGAAAGAAAAGCCTTAGTTATATAATAAGTTTGCTAAGAGAGCAGGCAAATCAAATTATATCATTGAATTTGACTTGTAAAAAATAAAACTATGATTTTTTTCTATTATTATTAAAATGTCACAGTTACTCTACAACACTGCCTTTTGCTGAGCAGCTGTGAAGACTTAAACCAAAGCATTTTGGTCATCACAATGGAGATTAGTAAGACAGCAGTCTTACTTGGTGTCTTTGCTATTGCATTTTAGCATCATAAGGGTCATCCTTAGCACAGCTGTCATATATGTATTGTTAACTAAAGAGAAGTCCACAGGATTTATCAACCCAGGCCACACCTATTCTTTCCTTTCCTAAAATCCCCATTCAAATTGCATCCTGTAACAAGCTGTTGTTTCTATCAGAAAAAAATATGCTCTAGAACACCAGTGCTAAAATACAAGGTTTGATTTTCCTTTCCTGCAGGATTTCAAACTCGTTCTCCAGCCATTCCCTTCTCTCTGCAGCAGAGAGCTCCATCCCTAAGGCAGGCTCAGACTTTCTGGGGAGGAGGAACGGTGGCAGCCAAGACAAGCAAGTGGAATTTGCACATCCAGAACCAAGGACTCTGAATCGAGCAAGTGTCGCCACAAGATGGAGCACAAAATGCAGAGGACATTCCTGCCTCCCCTGGAGCTCCCTGCTGAACCCAGTCCCGAGGGCAAACAGCTGGAACCTGCCAGGACAAATACCCAGCTAACCTAATGGTCAGTCCCAACCTATGTGTAGCACCTGAGATGGGGCAAAAGCAGAGCAGCTGGTGAAGGCACAGCTGCACCCACCCTTCCCAACAGCTCCCAAGCACCAGCAGTGAACTGCTCAGTTCATCTCTGAAGCCTCAAAAATAAGAAAAACTGAAAGAGGTGATAGATATTTTTGGGGTCTTTTTCTAAAGTGAAAATGTCATTCTATCAAAGATGGGTGGTAAAGTCACTTTACTGTGTTTTATTTGTTCTGGAGGATTTCTTGTGAGTTTCAGGAAACACAAAAAACATTTCCAAGTGTAAGGACTGATCCTATTCCTTCCTTAAAAATCAAAGAAACTACCAACACTAACAGCAACTGGGATGCAGGCTGGATTTCATATCACCTCCTGTCCAGGAAAAAAAAAAAAAAAAAAAAAAACAAAAAACAAAAGAAGAAAAGACTAAGCTGGAAAAGAAAATGCTGAAGGAATTTGAAGAATTCAAAACATTGCTACATAAAAGGCAGTCCTGCACACAGGAGGAGGTATTTGTGCTCTTGTAACTCCTGAATCTCATCTGAGTAAGAATTTGCTGAGCTGTCCCATGGATTATTTTACTGCAGAATGAACTCTGAGGAAACCCAAAGCAGAGGCTGCCAAGTTCCACCGGTTGCTGCCTGTGTTCCATGGGAAAGGAACTCCATCCAGCTTCCTCCTGACTGCAGGAGGGTCCCAGATTTAGACTGAGATGAACTAGCAGAGATGGCTGCCAGGTCTAGAGGATTCTGGACTCTAGAAAGTTCTGGGGTGCTCCAGGGCTGATAAGACACACCCAAAAAGAAGATCCTACAAGAAGTAACAAAAAAGTGTTTACAGCACTTCATAACTTTGTTTATTTACCCTAATTTAATTTACTTATATAAACTGAAATGAAGTGACATTTCATGCAACAAGGATTAAACTGACCAGAAAGTGGAGAGAATGTATAATATGTGGTGAAAAAATGCAAATATGAATTTTCAACCTCATTTACACCACATTTAGGAAGTTGGGCCTTTCAGATGAGATTAGTAAAATAAAGGAGACTCATCTGAGGGAGAACAGGCCACTGCTGTCAGGGCCTTGAGGGCACCAAAAGGTCTTCATGGCCTTGACCAGCCCCAGCTGGGTCCCCACACACACACCCTTAGGCCATGAACTGAGGGCCCCATTTAAGCTCAGCCCAGGGCCTAGAGGTGTGCCTGTCTCCAGGATGGAGCTTGGATCTCTTGTATGTGCCTGTCTCCTGATGTGCAGCCCTGTCCTCCAGCCAGATCTCTGCTCCTGTCTCCTTCTGCCCCTGGCTGGGGTCCCTGCACAGACCCTGGGCCTGGTTTATCACTTGCTTGTCTGATGGACTTGCACACCTTGAGCACACTTCAGTTCTCTCTTCCAAGACAGTTTAAACTTAGTCTTGATGATCCTCCATCACATTTCCTGTAGATTCACAATTGAGTTTCAAAGTGGAACACTTGCATCTTCTGAGGCTTGAGGCCAGCTCCTTGCTGGGATTAAAGCAGTCTGGTCCTCTAAATATCAAGAAGCAGTTACTAACAATCTGTTTCTACCTCTAATTATAGCTAGAATGCATAACAGAACTGGCAAGCAGATTTTTTTTTCCCTGAAAAAAAGAATGACACAGCAAATTTGATGGAAAATGAGACCAAAGCAGCTCAGTGACAGAGATCAGTGTTGAATTCAAAAATTACTAAAGCCTAATTCATTCTTACAGTTGATCAGGCAGAAGGAACAGGACAGGGGATATTTGGCACACAGAATCATGTCAATTCTTCCCTAGTCTATGCAGGACCTTTTTAATAGCCTAGGTGGCAAACTGCTTCCATTCCAAGCAGCTAAAACACAGGCCATGGAGCAAAGTCTCAATGCAAACAGCAGCCTGACCTGGTCCACAAGAAAATTTTAGACCTCTTTCAACATCCTACATATTCTGCCTGAGTCTTGTGGATCATCTTCAGGAAGAGTTAAAAGCCAAACAAGGTTGATGCAGCTTTTAGCATTTGTAAAGGTTTTGGGTGGTGGGGTTTTTTTAACTGCCATATTAATTAGAGGTGCTAAAAAGCTAACTTGCAGTAACTAAAATAGCTAGAAACAGCTTTTTGAGCTGGACTGCTTCGTATTACTGCTCTTTACCCACAGTGTTTCCCACAGCAAGCAGAAGAGGGTTTCTGTAACCACTGACACAGCTCCCTCAGTTTGCCACTCACCACATTCACCTGGGAGTAACCAAAAGACAGCTTGGAGCATCAGGAAGTGAAAACAGGATGAAAAGCGAAACAGGCACGTTCTGAGTTCCAAGTTTCCTCACTAAAGCCAGGCAGTTTGTGAGGAAGGAAGGTCCCCAGAGGGGAGCTCGGACCGTACCTGCCCGAGGGCGTGTTGGAGCAAGGTGGGATGGCCAACGAAGCGAACGTTGTCGATCTTCAGCTCAAACTTTTTGCCACACATATCTGACTTGGTAGCCAAAATCGTTGCCAGGATGACATCTGAAAACCTTGAGGAGCAGAAACAGAAGTTATTACAATTTTCAAAAAGCACACCCCCAGAACACTCCTCCAAACACTGATATATTTAACTCAGAAGTTTATAAGGCGTTGTAAATTGTAAGTAAATTGCTGTACCTGGAGTACCACCAATTAAGTAAAATTAAGGACCCCTAAATTACATCTCTCAGATCATCACAATTATAAAACAGGAAGCATTCACGACAAAGACTGCAGGGTCATGCTTATTTAATTACATGCTTGGCAAAATACATTGGAAAGATTAGAGGCAGTTTGCTTAAATATAAAAACAGCTGGAGTTAGCCATTGCCTGGATTTAGCTGCAGGTTAATGAACTTACTAAGCAACTACATATTGACACAGCCTGTCACTCAAGCACATCAGAGATCTTAAAAGCCACCCAGTATGGCAGAGGGGAAGGCAAGAAAGAGCTGATTCAATTAGAGGAAACATACAGCCAACGCTTGTCCTTCCTTTCCCAAAGTTCACCAGTGACATTCCAGGTTTCTCACTTAACAGGTGGCCTGTGGTGAGCAGACCTGGCCTGGCCTCACCTGGGCTTTCTCATGTGATAAATCAAATTCATGGCAGGGCAGGCCCTTCCCAACACCAACCACGGTGTTACCGGATCAGTGGTGGCAAGAAGGCAAGTACCTACAAGGAGTCTGCCCTGGAAAATACAGCTACTGCTGCAAAAATGGGTAAGAACCCAGTGTGACAAGGGAAGAACTCTGCAACTGCTCTTCCTGATGGCGTCACAACACTGGTCTGGTCTCTACACACACTTGTTTTCCTCAGGGTGTCCCTGAGACAGTGAAGCTCAAATCCACAGGGAAGAGAACTTCAGCTGGTGGAGTAAAATTGTTGCTCTGTATAACAGGAGCAGTGCATGGCTTGTTATTAACAAGTTCTTTCCTCATCTGGTTTTCCCAGAGGTTCCCATTTAACCAAATGAATTTCAAAGCAGTTTCTGATGAGAGTCAGTTTTTTAAGAATGAAAATGTTTATTTCATCTCCTTTATTTACATTCCGGGATGTGTGCCCCTGGCAGACCATCCCCCTCCAGCAGGCAGGTATCCCTGATAACCCAGTATCACTCAGAGAAGAGGGCAGGCGTGGGTGTGTGCTGCAATCACCTTATCTCTTGGCCACAAGTGAGCCCTCAATGCCCAGAGAAGGAATTAATGCACCATATTCTTGCTTCTCTCTGAGTTATGGACTACTACAGAAATTAAGACAAATGCACACAGCCAGGTCTTTAGTGGGATCCAGGGGAAATTTCTTTTATTAGACCTACAAGTACTGGAGATGAAGGACCACACAGGGACTTTATAAACTGTCAAAGCCTCTGGTGTTTGTACAAACAGCTCCCCCTGACCACAGCACGCTGCTGATGTTTGGTTTATGGAAGGAGCAGCTGTGTACTAACTTCCAAATCCCTGACAAATGCCCTGCTCCAAACTCCAACCTAAGGACAAGCAGCAACATGGGGAAACTAGTCAGAGACTCTACAGCCCACACTCCTCAGCCACTGCACTGGGCTGCACAGCTCAGGAAGTTTGGGAATAAAGGGCAAGACCTGGACTGGCAGTCCCTGGAGATCACACTCAAAATAGGAAAAAGTCCCCATGACAGTAATGAGCTTTTCCTCCTCTTTTTGCCCCGTTCAGCTGTTAAAATAGGCTTGTCATGGAGCCAGGAAGATGATAATAACATGGATCCAAGATCAGCATATGTTTGGGGGGGTGAAGGGAGGAGGGGGGCAAAATAGAAAATGTCGGGTTGCTGGTAAGAAATGAGTTCCCCTTCCCTCCTCCAGCCTTGGCAAAGGACACCTTGGGAGCTGGAAAACGGATCATTATGATGACTTTCACAAGGAATTACACCAGCAGATCTTTTAACAGATAAATGTGGTGCTGAAGGTAAGAGCTCAGCAGTTCCCCAGGAGAGCTCATGACACCAAAGCCCTGCCTGCCCTACCTTGTACAGGACTCTGAGGGGAGGAGGAGATTAAAAGGGTGATTTTGGCAAGTCTTCAGTATCTTCTCACTAGCAGGGACTTCTCTGTCTGGGAGAGTGCTGGAACTGCAGCCAGACGACACACTCAGGACAGATAACCCTGAGATAGGTGCTCCCTGATGGGTACAGACACCTGGGATCACCACTGGCTCTCCCCAGAGTCACCTGGACTCCAGCTCCATTCTCCTCCTCTGACAGCCTGGATTTATTGGTTTGGCTGGTTTGGGGTTTTTTTCCCCCAATGCTCTACATAACTTTGACATTTCTCAGGCCTCAGGACAATAGGGAGATTGAGGGACAGCAGATATGTTATTCCCATCATTTCAATTCATCATCTCGTCTTAGAAAATAACACTTTAAATATTTTAAGACTCATTTTCCAATCTCTCGAGTTTATTAAGAAGGCCTAAAAATACTGACTTATCAGAGCCCAGGAGCTTGTTAGAAGCAGATTAGGTTTTGCAATTGGGCAGTAACGGTCCCTTCTCCTTTTATGAGATTAGTCTGAGCATTGTGAATTCCAGAGGGAAGCAAAATTCTCCTGTACTAAGGAATTCAGCAGGCAGAAAGTAAATACAATAAACAAAAGCTTTGCTTTGCCCAAAATATCCTACCACTCCTATCACGAGCTCCACACAGCAACAGCACATGGAAAGGGGAGGGGGGAAACCTCAAACACAAATTCATTTTTGCCCCCAAGAACAGATAATAACTTTTTATGTGCCACAGGAATTCAAAGCAAGGTTTTTATAAAGAATTCTTCTTTGAAGGAGTTTAGAAGTGGATATGAGTATCCAGGTGAGGTTTATGTTAAGCAAGGACTAGAGATGCATTTTTGACTTCGGGGGCCCTGGGTAGTTGGGCACTTTTACCTCACATCCCATTTGGCTTAGTGGGGCACCAAGAGCAAGCAACCAGCACAGCTGCTCAAACCCAGGTCTCTGAAGAGCTCTCCATCATTACTCTGGGATTAAATCGTTTGCTCACTGATCTGTGCTTTTAAGTCATTGCTTATCAGAAAGCAATTTGGGTTAGGGCTCCTTGCTGGAATGACTACAATGCCAAGGCTTTATTTGTTGCATTCTCACAGCTTTTCCCAGTTCACAGAAGGGACAGTACCACACCCATCCTGGATTCCCTACAGGAAGCACAGAAATGTTAGTAGGACCTTTGTAATTATCTTGGCACAAACCTTCAGCAATACATTTCCTACAGACACTGTGATTTAGCATATAATTATCTCATCATTTGGTGTAAAACAGAAACCAGAAACAAAGCACAATTAAAAGGATGGTGAGAAAGGAAAGCCATTCTAGACAAAGGTGATTGTTTAGAACGTTTGGTCTTACCCCGAAACCAATTGCTCATCAGTTAGAGGACATTGGTCTCTGAAATGGGAACATGGCCATAAACACAAAACAAAACACAACAAAAGAAAATAAACGAGGCAAGTACACAAAATACAAAAGAAAAAAAAAAAGAGATAATATTAAAAACTAGGATGAACTATTAAAGGGTTAAACTCCTGTAAAGGAAATATAATTGTTGAGAAGAGTCAAAAGTTAATGGAAGGTGAATTCCAGGGATATATTGCAGGCTTAGATTGACAACACGGAGAAAACAGGCTAAGGCAATGCAGTCCTTGCAGTAAACACTGGCTGCTGCAACGTGTTTTCCAACAAAACACTGCATTTATGGAGCTGGATTTGCACCACCCTTTTTAATTCATGCTTACCTTAAGAGAAACAGGAGAGGTCGCAGTCTGATTTAGAGCAGATCCTAAACTTCAGTTTATTCCTGCCATTTTCACCAAAGACATCCCATGCAGCCCCAACCCATGCAGCCCCAAATGACCCACAGCTTTTCCCAACTCATTCTGGTGCTTCCATACCCACAAGACTTAGGGAACGAGGGTGCCCAGTGTTTATTGTTGCAGGGTTTTGTAAAGGCCCTGCCCACAGAACCACTGCTGCTCCCCCAGGGACCCACACAGCAGGTACAGGTCTGGCCAGACTTGGAGCACACGTGAAGTCAATCTGCCCCAGGCAATCAGTACAAACTTAGAGAGAAGAAGTTTTCAAGGCAAAGAATCCAAAACCCTTCCTTATAACAAGGTGCACAGAGCAGGGCTCTGTAAGCAGCTGTGCTCACTTTTATATCAGAAATACCTGTTCCCATTTTAGCAGTCAACTACTTTCTCCCTCCCCCCAGTTAACAAGATACAAAAGGACTTGCTTCCTGAAACAGATTTCCTAAATATACTGAAAAATTAATCAGATAAAAGCTTTATACTGTCCACATTAAAAAGGACAGATAAAATGAAAACCTCCAACATTTACCTAACACAAAACACAGCAGATTTCTGCTGGTCATGCCGAAAAGAGAACTCAGAGAACCTAAATGACAAACTCCCCAAAGGCAGTGACATTACAGGAAGGGTGTTTCAAGGGATGGGTGGATGAATGGAAAAGCACAGGCTTACAGAAAGGAAGCCTTTCAGAACAAACACAGGGGAGAACACTGGAGTCCAGTGAAAGAGGGACAGAGGAGACAGAAATGTTATCACAGGAGAACTACTGTTTGTTAGAAAGGGACAGTCAAATCCTTGTTTGTCACTAACTTGGGTTTTTTATAACAGAAGCCAATTAATGACATCAGTGCTGCCAAATCTGGTAAACGTCCTCCAGTTAGTCAGTTATGCCACTAGAAATGCAGAGTCTGGTGTAACATATGTTACTATATGTGCCTCTTCATTAGAATTTTTGCTTGCTGACTACACCACCTTCAGAAAAGCTCCAAAAACCATTTCAAACCAATTTAATAAAGCATTATCTTATGGCTTCAAGAGGAGTAATTGCCTCACGTTTTTTTTTCAGGGGGAAAAAAAAAAAAAAAGGCTGGCAGGCATCTCCATAAGCTATGGGGGGGGGGTGTATTCCTGGAAAAGCACTCAGAAAACTGAAGGATGTTTTTAAAAAGAGCAAATGATGAAAGGCTGAGAGGGAGCCAACAAAGAGAGACACTTGACAGGAAATTTGTTTTGACAGTAACAGTCTTCTGAATACCTTTTTGTTGCATGGCCACCATCCACACACCTCAGCCACTTTTGCTGCTCAACTTGCTTTTAACAGGAAGTAAAATCTATATTCTGAAGACCCAGTACAGCTCCATTGGCAGAATTTAATACAAACAAACACACATGAGTAATCTGGAGGGAGGATTATCATGAATAAGCTGCCATTGTCTATTAAAAAAAAAAAAAAAATCAAAAAGCATAACAATGACCAGGAAATTGAGAGTGGATGCTAAAAGAAATCCAATTATGTATACAAATATGTTATATGGCAATGGAGTTAAGGCACATAAACTGATCTAATTTTGTCCTGTCTGAGACCCTAAAGAAATATATACACCTCAACCCCTGAAGGAAAGGTCAGCTCAGAAGTAATTGATCTGGGTTCCAATAGCTTAGGCAAAAAGCAATAGCAAACCTCACCTAGAATACAGTCTGTGCTAGACTGCTAAAAAATTAAATACAGCCATTCAGTACAAAAAAGGATTAATCCAGACCTCATAAGAACTATTGCAGCTACAAGATAAATCTGAAATAACATTTGCTACTAAACATGAAAACATGAGAAAGACCCAACCCTACAACATTATCCATCTTGCCATACACCACCAACTCAACCTACCAGTCTGCCCACTCCACAGCCTCACTTTGTGCCACCAAAAACATCCACAGATGCCACTGACATGCACTGATTTAAAGGAACCTTTTTCCAACTCTTCCTTCCAAAAATAACACAAAACTCCTTTCCTTTCCTAGTTTACAAATCACATGCACCTCACTCTCCACAGGGGATCTGCACCTTTTGCCTCCACTGTGCCCTCAGAATCTCTTCCACCACAAGGCACCAACTTCTGTCACTCCTAAAATGGTCTGATACAAATCAAACTCTCAGCAATCTGTTGCACACAGTTTTGAAGACTTGTTTTTGTTTTCTGCCGGAAGAAGCATCTGTGTACCTAAAACTGGAATATTTTTTCCACCTGTATCAGTCAGTGAAAGATATTAAGTTTGCCAACAAACCTTCTCTTGTCTAATACAAATTAACAGCTTTTCAATAAACCAACTGGAAGCAAACAGGATTTTGCAAGAGACTTTGAATTTTGGAAAGCAGCACAAGTTGTGTGCTGCACCCCTCTAGCAGAACCAACATTTTCAGAGCAACAGAAAAGCTGCTCCTCTTCTATTTCCCCTTCATGTGCCTGGCAGATACAGACAGATCCAAATAAATTCTTTTAAACACTGAAAGTTTAGTAACAAATACCTGACCAGGAGATTAAGCACAAACTTTCAAGCCCTGGGTCCTGGACACCACTACAATGAAATAATCTAAGTATTTGTATAACATAGGTTATGTGCCAGCACATTCACTCTATTTAAAACCAGTTTCAGGCAAACAGTGGCAGTTTTCTCATCATCTGAAGGGATAAAAGCTTTTCCTACATCACTGCAGTAACCACATATGGTATCACACTAATTCAGCAACACAGGCAACATCCAACAAACAGCTACATATTAAGTGCTTGGTCCAACCTGCCAAAATGGCAGAGGCCACAAGAATCAGTATCAGACACAAGTTGGCATCAGTCCAACACCATCTCAATCTATTTTAGGGAAATACCAGAGCCAGGGGTTCAAATAGCAACCAACAAAATCCCTGGGCTAAGCAGTGCACTGAGCCTTCCTGCCACCCACAGCCCAGGGTGAAACACCATTCACCAGTTCCCAAATGTACTCCCACTGCAGTTGTGCCCTGTTTGTACTGCACTCACTGCACATGCACCAAAAGACTGTATTTGAAGGTTCCAAAGGCACCAGGAAAGGCAGGGGATACAAACGACCTCAAGCAAAATGTGTTTTCATAAGACCCCAGTCCTGGAAAACCAAATGAATTGATGATGATGCTTATTGTCATAGGTGATTTTCATTTCAGCTACACCATTCTCAGCCATAAAGTTAAGAACAAGCTTACCTTTCTTTCTGGGGAAAAGTGATTACTTCTTTTGTACTCTGAGTGAAGATCAACAACTGCCCCCTTTTATTAATCTTGCAGATTAAAACACGAATCACAAAAAAGATCTGCAACTGAACTATGGGCCAACAGACAAAAGAACCCTTTTTCTCTCCCAGATATCTAGTAGTAATAAATTTAGAACTATGCAGCAGATTTCAAATGTTCTACCAAAACTAATTAGAGGGTCCATCCATACGTACATACATGCTGAACAGCACACTGCCTGCTTTCAGTGCAAATGTTACCCAGTGATTTCCTGTAATTAAAAAACTATCTTTAAGTCTCAGTTTCCTTTTACTATGTCTCTGACACAACAGCAGCTATATCTGGAGGAACAAAATTAGTTATTCATTAGTGCACAGCAATTCCATACAACAATTACACAAGCTAGGGAAGAATTTGAGGCAACTGAATAATATGTCCAGTTAGAGGTAGGCAGGTAAAGAAAAGTGGAATTTTGCCAAAGGATTAATACTCCTAGTTTTGAAAGGATAGTACTGCCTTTCTAACAAGCACAAAACACCTGACCTATACCTTGTCCTGAAAACAATAGATTCAGTAGCATTCCCTCATGAGACTCATTACTAAGCACCAAGTTGCTCATAATTTGGTGTTAAAGCATTTTTAGGCAGGTTGTCTTCTGTACAGTCAGAGAGAATGTGCCTAGAAACTAGGAGGCAAGAGAGCAGGAGGCCACCTCTCCTCTGTTTCAAACTCTTAGGCAAGGAGAAATGTTTTCCCCCTACCTGGAGTCCCCATCTTGATCTTCTGTGGTGTCACCAGAGCCATTCACAGCGTATCGACTCCTTGGTTTGTCTGAAGCAGAGGATAAAGACAAGTTTATCAAGGAAATATCTCCTTAAAGAAGTGTGATTCTGCATTTTTCTATTCCCACTCGAAAACACATTAAAAAAATAGGAGAAACAGGTTTTTTACTCTTCAGGGGATGAAGAGAAGAAAGTAAAACATTTACAGAAATTGACACAAACCACTTGGAGAGAGCGGAAAGTGGAATTCTGACCACTGCATTTCCCTCATTATTGCCCAGGTTTTGGGACAATGGTAATGCTACAGAAGTGCAGTGAGAGGAAGGGAAATCCTTTACCAACAAAAAGCAGGAGTGGGGTGTGAGGGAAGCAGTCACTCAAAAAAAATCTTTTCAGATTTTTACCTATAAAAATGAAAAGGGATTTAAAGACGATTCTCTCCTGGTAAAAAGTGACTCACAACCCAAGCAGGGGTGCCAAACGTCTCACAACACACAGCAGTCAGCACAGGACCAAAGTCAAACAGCCTCATCACTCTACAGCACCTTTAGGCCCTGCACTGACACTGATCCAACTCCAGCCCCAGGCACTGTCCTGGATCAAGAGCCTTGGAGGAAGAGGTACAACCAGTGGTGGCATCCAAACAGTTCCATGGTCCTGTGCTTCTGGAGAAAATTAAACCTCCTCCAGTCCATTATTCAACACGAGGGACTGAAGTTAAATAGTTTCTACCCATTTTTGGTTAAAGCTCAAGGTGTCTTCTGAACCCTCTGTCCCTAATCAGTGCCTTCACTTCTCACCCTGCCTCCTCCTTCCCCTGCAGCTCCCAAAACCCATGGGATTCATCCACCTCAGGAACAGCAAGAAGGCCCAGGGTTGGTAATAAACACCTGGCACTAATTGGCTTAATAACCCAGGGTGTGAGGTGTGCCTGGGAACCTGGAGGTGTTTGAGGAGTACCAGACTCCCAGGAGGGGTTGTGAAGTGGGGGTGGTGTGAGGAGTGTCAGGGCATTCTTGGGGGCATAAGGGGTGTTTGAGGGGTGCCAGGACCCCGCGGAGGGTGGGTGAAGGATGCCAGGTTCTTCTCATGGAGAGTGTGAGGTGTTTGGGGGGGGGGGGGGGCATGTGCCAGGTACGCACAGACCCCCATGGAGGGTGGCTATGTGAGGGGTGCCATGTATCCACAGAAAATCTGAGGGATGCCAGGTCCCTGAAGACAGTGTGAGGGGGGTGGGGGGTGTCAGGTACACACAGACAGTGTGAGGTGTGAGGGGTGCCAGGTACACAGTGACAGTCTGAGGGGTTTGTGGTGGGGGTGCCAGGTATACACAGATCCCAATGGAGGGTGGGTATATGAGGGGTGCCAGGTCCCCATGCACGATGTGAGGGGTGCCAGGTACCCACAGACAGTGTGAGGGGGATGTGTGGGGGGATGCCAGGTCCCCACAGATAGTGTGAGGGGTGCCAGGTCCCCATGGCCAGTCTGACGGATGTGGTGGGGTGCCAGACCCCAAGAGGGCTGTGAGGGCTGCGTGTGGAGCACCAGCCCCCACGGGGAGGATGCCAAGCCCCCACGGGGAGGATGCCAAGCCCCCCGGCGGGGCAGCGGCCCCGGCGGAGGCTCCTGGGGCGCGGGGCAGGTGCAGCCGCACCCCCGGGCCGGTCCCCGCGGCATCGCGCACTTACTGTCCTGCGCGGCGGGGTGCTCGGCGCCGCGCTGGAACGGGAAGCGGAACAGCAGCTTGTTGCCGCGGCTGCCCGAGCTCACCAGGATCACGCTGATGGGGCTGGTGCTCTCGCCCATCCCGGCCCGGCCCGCAGGAAGGGCCCCGGCGCCGCCGCGCCTTCCGCTTCCGCCGCCGCACGGCCCGGCCGCCGGCGCCGGGGGGAGCGCAGGGCCGTGCGGGGCCGGACCCAGCGCCTCACGGCCCGGGGCAGCCCGAGCGCTTCGTACCCACAGGGCCGGCCCCGGCACAGCCCAGTGTCCCCGGCACAGCCCAGTGTCCCGGCACAGCCCAGTGTCCCCGGCACAGCCCAGTGTCCCGGCACAGCCCA
>NW_020884914.1:6086675-6105914 GCF_003945725.1 Corapipo altera
GCACAGCCCAGTGTCCCCGGCACAGCCCAGTGTCCCGGCACAGCCCAATGCCCCAGCACAGCCCAGTGTCCCCGGCAGAGACCAGCGCCCCCCGTTCAGACCAGTGCCACCAGTTTACACCCGCACCTCACACACAGCCCAGTGTCCCCGGCACAGCCCAGTGCCCTCAGTTCAGACCAGCACCCCCAGTTCGAACCTTCACCTCACACGCAGCCCCGTTCCCAGAACAGCCCAGTGCCACCAGTTCAGTCCAGTGCCACCAGTACAGCCCAGTTGCCCCCGGTTCAGCCCAGCACCTCACACACAGCCCCATCCCCAGTACAGTCCAGTGCTCCCAGTTCAGCCCAGCACCTCACACACAGCCCCATCCCCAGTACAGCCCAGTGCTCCCAGTTCAGACCATCACCCACAGTCCCATCCCCAGTATAGCCCAGTGCTCCCAGTTCAGACCAGCATCCCACACACACGCATTCCCTCAATCAGCCCAGTGTCCCATGACACCACTCCCTGTTCCACACACCCCCAGTTTATTCCAGTGCTTTACATGCCTGCAGCCAGCACCTTCCAGCTCATCCCAGTGCCCCCAGCATGGCCCAGCACCCCCAGTTCAGCCCCATACCCAGGCCATGGTGGCCCCCAGCCCTGATCCCTCCACAGGGGCTACCGGGTCCCGGACTGCCCAGTGTCGTTTCTCTTGGCCACTTTGGGTCATTGGTGGCTTTTCAGCCAGTTCAGTCATTAACATCTCCAGAGCTGGTGTCAAAGAGCAGCAAGTGCTCGTCACCCCCCATGGGTTGTCATCCTCATGGAAAGGGTGGCCAGGCACTGGAACTGCCCAGAGCAGTGGTGGAATCACCATCCCTGGAAGCGCTCAAAAACGAGTGTTTGTGAGGACATGGTTCAGTGGTGGGCTTGGCAGGGCTGGGTTAATGGTTGGGCTCAGAGGGCCTTTCTAGCCCAAATGATACCATGATACCAGGGTGCCTGCAGGAGGCTGGCTGGGGAAGCCAGTCCTCTGGGCTCCCGGTGCTCATGGAAAGGCTGGATCAAGCTTGTTGCTCATGTTCACAATCTCAGGAAGCCTCACAGCTCTGATACAACCTGCCTCATGGTTCCTATGCATTTCCTCCTGCCTCTGGATTAGGAAGGGTGACATTACTCGCCTGGCACTCTTTGGTATCTCCATCTTATTTTGTGTTTAACCGAGATCAGAAATTATCAGCAATTATATTAGAGGATGTCCTGGGGTTTTATCCAAATTCTTCTGTATTTGATTGCATTAATAAGATATTTGACCACCTTGAGATATTCCCACTGTGGATTTTGCTGTGCAGTCCCCCCAGGGACATGGTGCAGGGGTGGGTGGCTGCTGAGGGAGATGAGCAGCACAGTGTAATCTGCAGGGCCATTCTCCACAAGGCCAGAGATAACAATTGAGCGAGAGGAGGTGACGCTGAGGGGACAGAGTTGTCTAGGGGTGATTAAAGAGCAGTCCCATTATCGCAGCAGAGCACTCCTCATGCACCAGCACTGGGCAGCCACGTTAAAATTTCGCAGTATGTCTGCTTCAAAATATAATTTCACTTTCTTAAATAATAAATTACAGACATATCTGTCATTTCCATCTCTTGGAGGTTCAGTAGCAGTTAGTTAGTCTTCTAGTTCTATTAAAGCAAAGATTGCAAGTTCTTCAAGCACTGGTAGGAAATTAAAGAGTAAAGCCAGGATTTAGACTCCACTTTTAAGACTTCAAAAACTTAATATGCCTTGAATATTTCAGAGTTAGAGCAGATATACGTGCCACTTAATCCACAGCATTCTCCTTGAGGGGAAGACAGTTTCTGGAGATAATACAGGTGTATGGGGAAAGTTATCCCTGATCTCCCAGCAATGCCATTCAAGAGGTCACTGGATTTACAATCAGGGCTGACAGAAATTATAATCCCACTTTTATAATTAGCTAACAGGCCTGTTGCTCTCTTCTGCTGCTTAAAATGAGAAACTCAGACAGCTGGCTTTTAGGACAGGATTAAAACAAACCTACATTAATTTAAAAAAAAAAATCACTTTTGGTGATTTTACGACAAAGATCCATCATCTGCCCAAGAGTGGACATTCTGCTGTGAGTTTATGGATCATCACGAGAAGCAGCAGCAAGAGAGGAAGGCAGGTCTGGTGGACTTTCCCAGAGGACGTGATTTCAGTGTCAGCCCTGTGACAGAGGAACACCATCAGTCATGTTGTCCAGCTCCTTGTGTTGCTGTGGCCAGGACCCCCCTGTCTCACTGCCCTATGGGCAGCTGGAGCACTGGGATGAGGAACTTGGCTGAGAGGTCCATGCAAAGCCAGAGACAGTCACTTCCCACAGCGTGTTATATTCCACAGGTGAGGGTCATGCTTTTCCCTCCGAGCACATTCCTGAGGAGTTTCCACAACCATTCCCAGCACAGCCCTGATCCTCGGGGAGCAATGAGCTCCTTCTAGTGAACCACTGTCACCTTTTGGCTGCTCTGGCATTTGTGATAGTGCAAGAGTAACTCTCAGAAAAAGAATTCAAATTCCACAGCGTTTTCAGTGATGATGACTCCTCCTGTGCAGACATCACTTTAAGCATTGTGCCTACACAGACCTTAATCCTCCAGTCACAGAGGACCAATGTTCAGGTTACACAGTGGGCAGCAAAATAGGAAGGAATCCTCAGGGCCTGTGCCTTATCCCTGTGTATATCTGGGTCACAGCATTGATTGAGTAACCCCTGATTAAAAGCACTCTCACTGAGGAGAGCTTGGAGCACAGCCATGGACACACCGTGTGACAGGCAGCACTTTGGGGAGGAGACAAAAACATTATATAAATGGATACTTCACAACAGCATCTTTATTTTGCAAAGTAATCTTTCTATGGGAAAACTGCAAGTTCTGGAAATGTGTGTAGCAAGGGATGATGAAGGCCTCCTTTGGTAATGCCATCCATTTAAGATGTATAAACTGAATATTGTGTTGTCCTGTGCCCTGGCTGCTGCCCATGCTGCACTTTGAATTGGAGACTGCACTGCTCTGCATCTGTGTAGCCAGAGTTAGCTCCAGGTTTTCAGGGGACATGTATGGCATTATCAAAGGGAAGATATACAAAGAGCTCTCTGATAATATTTCCTATAGTAATGTGATTGTTCTCCCTTGGTCTCAGGTGAGCCCCCTCTTGTATCCCCTCTCAAAGTCAATTATCCAGCCCGTGGAAAGGAGGGCTGAGGAGGAGCTGTGGCACTGAACACAATCTGAAATTAAATCCCAGATGATGTGTTGGCCTCCACAGAGGGGGTGATAATACAAGATCACCGAACCCAACCAGGCTTGCAGATCAAGAGGCACCAAGTGCTTTGTGCCTGCCCTTTGGGGAAGCCCAGGGTTTCTCCTGATTCATGTGACAGGTGGCATGCAGAGAGGCTTAAATTCAGGGCCCAGCACAGAGTACAAGGGGTGGGTAAGAGTCCTTCTGGAAGTGCCACTTGCCCCAGGACACAGGGGACACCAGAGCATACAGAAGTTGCTGTCTGACCCCATCCCTACTGCTTTTCTGGTACCACTGGTTCATTCCCAGCCGATTCCAGGACGCAGCGGAAGAGCCACACTCCCAGGAAAAGTGGGGTTTGTAGTGTATGGATCAACTCCTCCAGGCTATGGAGTCTGCCCAGAGAAGAGAGACCTGTCACCATGTGGCAGCAAAGAAGAAACTCCTGCCACACACACAGCACACATGGCTCCCACCCCAAACCCAGCCCCTGCCTGGCAGCACAGCACAGCCTCACCCTGGCTCCCAAGAGAGGCTCCAAGGCTGGTGCACACTCCAGGTGTGACACCCATACTTTGGTACAGGCTGGACATACTCCAATCCACACGTGACCCAAGGACCAATAGATCCCTAGAAAGGCTTTCCCCTGGCTGGGGATCACCCTCTGTAGCAGTGCGGTACCATTGCTGTGAAACGCAGACACATCTTGGTGAGGAATCTGGCTGAGACACACCAACCTTCTCTGCTCAAGTGTGTGGGACTGTTTGGGCAGAGAACATTGTCTGACCCCTCTGACTGCACCAGCCAGCTTTCCATGCAGGGCTGCCAGTGCTCAGTGGTGATGTGTGAGGCTGCTGCAGCTTATCAGCATGGCAGAGAGATTTACCTCTGCTTCATGTGTTGGCAGGATATTCATGCCCAGAGGTTCAGCAGCAACCATTTCCAGTAGGGTATTTCTTTGACACTTTGCCCACTTATCTGTGATTACAGACTTGTGCTGGTCTTCGTTTTGCTTGTTTGGTCCTTCACCCATCCAATGTGCCTGTGTTCTGATGCTACCAACCATTTATTATGGGATCAGGCATTCCTGTGCATGTCCAGCACTGGCTGTGGTGCTGAGGGCTATTTTTCAGTACCAAGGGTAATGAATATCAGGATCACACAGTTAGAAATTAAAGACATGCAATAGGAGGCATTTAGTGATGAAAACAAAAAGTCTGACTGATCTTTCTCAACACACACTTTTTTTTAGGACCATACTCAATTTCACAAACTCTCTTAACCATAGGAAACATTACTACCACTGCTGTTATAATCCATATCAATTGCAGAGTAGGTCCCTAATTCTCTAAGAGTCTGGCAAAGTGAAGTCCTGGTAGTGATGAATAAAGTGGCAAAATCTCTACTTATTCTCACAAAATCAGTGTTTCACTGACCCTCTGAACTATACCACACATCTCCCAGCCTGCCTCTACCACCACCTAGGAATCATTTCATGTGAAAAATTGTGGCACAGGGCAGCCACATATACTGGAATTGTATTATATGGCCCAGAAAGGCCCAGAGTCTTGTGTTCACATTTGTGAACCAAGGGAGGAAATGCAGATTCCTCTCCAAGCTCCTTGGTATGCTTGAAGTCCGTATGCTCCTCAGCTTAAAGATGCGTCCTAACCCTTCATCAATGGAATTTCCCAGCATTATCTCTCTGTTCATGTATCAATATGTGTCCAGACAATTTCTTTGGGCCACGCAGCTGTTTTGTTATGAAGCAAGAAGCTGATAAGGCCAGTGGGAGAGGAGGGCAGTGCACTGACCCAGGCCGAAATAGCCATTGCTCCTCGGGGAGATAAGTGTCTCCCGCTCCATGGGAGGGCCTCTGGAGTGACCAATGAGTGTGGACAGGCACCAAGGTCCGCTCTCCCCTTCCCCTTTATAACCAGGGCTGCCGAGGTGGGGAGTCCAAACCTGCTCCGAGCGGTCACTGCAAGGGACAGAGCCAGCACCTCCTGCACGATGACGCTGACCCAAGCCGAGAAAGCCGCCGTGGTCACCATCTGGGCCAAGGTGGCCACCCAAGCCGATGCCATCGGGGCAGAATCACTGGAGAGGTAAGGCCCCAGCACTCCCCCAGGGAGGGTCCCTCACAGGGCATCGCTGTTGGGATGCATCCCAGGTCGAACCTGGGTGAGCGAGAGCAGGCTGGGACCGCTGAGAGTTGATGGGGAGTTGTGTTGTTTGCAATGTAATCATCAGGAATTATATCTGGGCTACTAAATGCTTCAAAATCTCATGGCAAGCCACTACTTTCTAAACAATTCAATAGGCTTTTTTTTCTCTTTATAGCAATTCAGAAGAATTCATAGCCAGGAGCACTGGGAAGGAATTCAAAGTCATTTATACTCAGTGTCCTGAAACAGCATTATCCCTGTTAGGGGATGAACTTGAAGTGGTTTATTGTACAAATGATGCACTTTCTCTTACCATTTCTAAAATAATAGCTATCCACTAAATTCACTGAATACTCAGATCTCATTGTTCCAGTTGATAAGTAACAAACCCTTAGGAAAAAAAGACAACTGGATGCCCTGCATGCAGCACCACACAGTAATCCAAGATTCATACCAATTAAGCAAGCTGGCAAAAAAGAGATAATAGTCTGGAAATTGTTCAGAAATTCTTATCTTTTTCCACGTTATTTAAATTTTATTTACAGCTCACTATAAAGTATTGTGATTCTCCTTCCAGGACTCTGAGTACCACTCACATTGATTCTGGTTTGTTCGGCTCATTTTAGTTTGAAGGTCCTGGAAACTGGGTTACAGTGTACAAGAGGAAATTTGGTACAATTTGGGGCTATCTTTTATTAAAAACAAACAAAAGCATAAATACATTAGGTTTTAAATTATTTAATTCTTCTCAAGTACGCACAGATTAGCCTGCTGTCCAATCTGCACGTGCTGCAGGAGAGCTTTAAGAGCAGAAAGACCTTCCCAATGCAAACTTCAAGCCCCCAAAGCTCTGTTACACCACTGAAGGAGCTGAAGGTTTGCACTACACTTGCTCAGGGTTTTTACCACCACATGGATGCCATTTCCACTGCTGACCCTCATTCTCGTGTTCTCCTCCAGGCTTTTCTCCAGCTACCCCCAGACGAAAACCTACTTCCCTCACTTCGATCTCAGCCAAGGCTCGGCTCAGCTTCGTGGTCACGGCTCCAAGGTCATGAATGCCATCGGGGAAGCCGTGAAGCACATTGATGACATTCGAGGAGCTTTGGCCAAGCTCAGCGAGCTGCACGCTTACATCCTCCGCGTGGACCCCGTGAACTTCAAGGTGAGTGAGCACGGACACTTCCACGGGGGGAAACTGCCATCACAGAATTAGAGACCACAGGTCACTTGGGCTAATGGCACCTTGATCCCTGACTGCACTGCACGGCGTGTTGGCCACCTGATTTTTAACCTGAGATTGGATCTTTTAGTGAAAGATCTGGCCTAGTGCAGGCAAAGAACTGGTCAGGGGGCTCCTATGGTTTGTGTTAGACAGACTCGAGTCTCTACTGCCTTTGCTGTAATTCATGAATCCCCCTCACACATCAGTCTACATCACCTTGAACAAAGTCTTAATAAATTCTAAACATTTCCACTTTGTTGCATTTCCCTTTGGTGAGGAAGGAAGGGACAATTGGAAGAGGGAGTGGGAGCAAGCAGTGCCTTTTACCCTTTTGGTTGAGACATGTAGTTATCATCCCAGAGCATGCTGGGCCCAAGCTCCATTGCAAACCCCTAGACTAACATCTGATACTAATCATGGTGGATTTAACCCTGTTTTTCCCTACAGCTGCTTTCCCACTGTATCCTGTGCTCCGTGGCTGCCCGCTATCCCAGTGACTTCACCCCAGAAGTTCATGCTGCATGGGACAAGTTCCTGTCCAGTGTCTCCTCTGTCCTGACTGAGAAGTACAGATAAATGGCCTCCACAGAGGGTGAGGGAGGCACATCTCAGGCTCTGGGGAATCACCCCTTCCTAGGCAGCGCTCTCAAATCCCCACTGCAGGGGTTTGGTCATCTGCAAAACCCAATAAATAATTCAAATGTGAGCAATGGTCTCTGCGCTTTTATCTCCATGTGTGCCACCTGCACCTGACTGTGCAGGCAGGGGTGTTCTGAAATGGAGGGGGAAAGAGCAAGCTTTGTAAATTCTTGTACTAATTCACATACTCATGAATTAGTATACCAGTTCATGTGCTAAGATGTACAAATTCAGTGGGAATAATGTAATATTCAGCGGGAACAACACACCACTGAGCAGGTGCCCAGAACAGGCTACAGCCCTGTGGCTGCTGCTGCTCACCAAGGTATGTCCACCACAGACTGTTTACAGGCTGACCAGGAAAGAGTCTTTTGCCCTGCTAGGATGTGGAACAGGCCCAGGCTTTTTGTTAGGCCTATCCAAAACCCATCCCAGCCTGTTGGGAACAAAACCTATGTTGCCATGTGTTGTGATGCTGGGCATTGTCTTTTCATGCCTCTGTCCATGGGGTATGGACATGGTATCTAATGTGCTTCATGAACACCTGCTAGACAGGTTTGCTAAAGGGACCATCCCCTCAGCTTGACATTTCTGATTTTAATGTGGGGAATTTTACATGGATTTGAAATTTGGGAAGGTGAGGGATTCTCCATCTATACCTGTTGTGGGTTAACCCCAGCAGGCAGCTAAGCACTACACAGTCACTCACTCACTCACTGCCCCCCTTCAACTGGATGAGGAGAAGAAGAAAGGAAGAATAAAAGCAAGAAAAATTGGGGGTCAAGATCAAACAAACAGAAATTATTGTTTAATAAGTGAAGAATAAGTGGAAGAAGAGGGAAGAAAACAAAACAAAACAGTTGACACAAAGGCAATCACTGCATTTCATGGGTAAACTGATGTCCAACCAGTTCCTGAGCAAAAAAGAAGCTTAACCCCCCCGCCTAAAACTCCCTTAAACCCTCTCTTTTCCATTTTATTGCTGAGCATGGAGTTATATGGTATGAAATACCTTTTTGGTTAATTAGGCTCATCTGGTTGTCTTCCCTCTCACTACCCTAAAATCAATTATTCCCTGGGTGGGGGGAGAGTGAAAAGCAGAGACAGCCTTGATTCTGTGCAAATGCTGCTCAGAAAAATCTGGAACATCAGCCTGTTACCAGGGCCGGTTTGGCCAAAAATCTAAAGCACAGCACCACCTGAGCTCCCATCTCAGAGGACTTCTGACATGAAAAGGTGGGTGCAAAGCCTTAAGCCTGCTCTGATAGACAGCCTGAGCTGGCACTGCAAGCAGTGATTCTTGTCTCATTCATGGAATTTAGGGACTGGGTTTGGGCAAGGGGGAAAAAGGTGGTGCAGAAGCTCTCAGGCCACCAAATGGCTCTAAACCTGTCACTCAGTGTGCCACAGCAGCTTTTAAAACATTCTGAATCTGTGGGTCTTGGCTAATCTGCAGGTTTAAATCCATGACTTAGGTGGTCAGCATCTGGTATGTCCCAGAGGCTGAGAGAAGGATGTGGCAGTCAGAGGAGCTGGCCTCAAGTTGCACTAGGGGAGGTTTAGGTTGGATATTAGGAAAAATTGCTTTGTGGAAAGGGTTGCCAAGCCCTGGAACAGGCTGCCCAAGGCAGTAGTGAAGCCACCATTCCTGGAGGGATTTAGAAGGTGTGTAGGTGTGGCACCTGGGGACACGGTTTAGTGTTGGCCTTGGCAGTGCTGGGTTAATGGTTGGACTTAATAGAGGGCTTTTCCAACCTGAATGATTCTATTATTCCATAATTCTATGGTTGTATGTCCAACCACCATGTACCCTTACTGGATGTCCCAGTGTTTATGGGGAGAGGCAGGAGCACATGCCATGGTGGGAAGAAGGGCAGGAGCCCAGGCCTGACAAGCATCTCAGGACAGACTGGGTCACAGCGCTTACCCTCCATCCTCAGGCACATCCCCTTCCCTGCCCAGGTGTCTCCAGGCTGCTGGAGGGATGGTGTTTGTCATGGCAGACCCCCAGCGTGACCCGTGGCTCATACTCAGAGGCCATGGGGTCCCTTGGGGCAGAGAGGGGCTGGATGTGCCAGAGCCTGGAGGACATGAGGACCAGGGACACTTGTGGGACTCACCCCAACACCCACAGAGCCAGGCAGGGCCCTGGCCCATCCAGGGGGACTGGTGGGTCACAACAAGAGGCTTGAGGACATTCTGGCCAGGGCAGACAAGGCTGTGACACCCACGGGACATCCCCAAGGGGCAGCCTGGCAAGGTGCTGCCCCCAGCCCCCAGCCTGGTGTGGGGCTGGTGCAGTGGGGCAGGGCAGGGTAGCCGGGCCCCCCGGGGGCCTCCTTAGGGCTGGGCCCCCCAAGGCAGCCGGGGCCCCCGAGGCAGAGCCACAGCCACTCCCTGGGCCGGCTGTGCCCCCGCCCCTCGGTGTGATAAGATAAGGCCAGGCAGGGCTGCTGGCAGCTATAAGAGGGCGTCCCCAGGGGTGCTGCTGCCACCAATCCCTGCCTACTCCAACCGCCGCCATGCTGACCGCCGAGGACAAGAAGCTGGTCCAGCAGGTCTGGGATAAGGTGTCCGGCTGCCAGGAGGATGTTGGAGCTGAGACCCTGGAGAGGTGCAGGCTTGGGGACCCCCTGGGCAAAGGGGATGAGTGGGTGGGAGCCCCACGGAGGGGCCGGTGTGGTGGGTCCGGCTGGGCGAGCACCTCTGACTGTCCCGCTCCCCCAGGATGTTCGCCGCCTACCCCTCGACCAAGACCTACTTCCCCCACTTCGACCTGCACCATGGCTCTGACCAGATCCGTGGCCATGGCAAGAAGGTGGTGGCTGCCCTGGGCACTGCCGTCAAGAACCTGGACAACCTGAGCCAGGCTCTGTCTGAGCTCAGCAACCTGCACGCCTACAACCTGCGTGTGGACCCCGTCAACTTCAAGGCAGGCGGGGGACAGGGGGCAGGGGATGGGGGACAGGGATGGGGGATGAGGATGGGGATGGAGAATGGAGGACAGGGGATGGAGGATTGGGATCAGGATGGGGGACAGGGGATGAGGGACGGGGGACGGGGGATAGAGGATGGGGGAGAAGAGGTGGCTGATGGGGATCAGGATGGGGGATGGGGATGGGAAACAGAGGATGAGGGACAGTGGACAGGGTTTGAGATGGGGGACAGGGGATGGGGGATGGAGACTGGGGGACAGGGGATGGGGGACAGGGATCAGGATGGGGGACAGGGGACAAGGGACAGGGATCAGGATGGGGAGCAGGGGATGGGGGATGGAGACTGGGGGAGAGGGGACAAGAGGCAGGGACTGGGAAGGGGCCCCGGGGCTGTAGCAGCGGTGCTTAGCCCCGTTTTTCCTCGCAGCTGCTGGCGCAGTGCCTCCAGGTGGTGCTGGCCGTGCACCTGGGGAAGGACTACACCCCCCAGATCCACTCTGCCGTCGACAAGTTCATGTCGGCCGTGGCCTCCGTGCTGGCTGAGAAGTACAGATGAGCTGCCACCTGTGCCCGTGTGCCGCCAATAAAGACTCTTTTGCCGCAGCGCTGAGTCCGTCTGTGCCGGGGCCGAGGGCTGGGGTGGGCTGGAGAGTGGCAGTGCTCCTGCCGGGGGGAAGGGGCTACCAGTGAGACCAGCTTTGGTACAGGAAGGGTAGCACTGGCCATGGGCTCCGTGGGTGTCTACCGGGGTCCTACCTGCTTCCACCCCTCCCCAGCATGGGATGCAGCCGACAGCAGGACCCCTGGAATGTAGTTCAGCCTGGCACTGGCTGTGCCTGCACCCCTCCAGGGAGCAGGGGAAAGGCTGTGCCAAGACAAATTTGGCCCTTGCGTCCCTTTGAAGGATTCTCGGGGTGGGTGGGTGGGGGAGGATTAATCCTGCCTTTCTCCATCTATCAAGATGGCTGTTTGGGACTTTGTTAGGGATGCTGTGGGAGCTAAGTTGCTTGCATGGGCTCCAAAAGCAATCAGAGAATTCATGGGAGTGAAAAAAATCCACCACAGATCATTAAGCACAAAGCCCCTGAGCCACAAATCCCAGCTGGCTGGCAGGGAAGAGCCCCTGCACCCATCCCAGGTGTCTGCACCTCCCCTGGGACATGGGCAGGCTCGGAGTGGGGTGGGCAGAGCTGCAGTCCAGCACAGGGACGCTGGTTTCAAGGCTTTGGAACCTGAATTTAAAAAAATCCCTGGTCACAGTTGATGGGCTGTGAGACACTAAACTAGCCCTGGTTTTGCTCTGTGCTGTGACACCGGAGGAAGGAGATGAGGTCCTGCAGGAGAGGGGTGCCTGGGGTGTCCAAGTGCAGGCAGAAGGCAGGTATGGGGTGTGCAGGGACCCTGCCTGCACACAAACACGGCTGACAGTCCTTGGCCATGCCGGCCCCTGCTCCTGCAGGTGAACCCACAGCGCTTATCCTCCATCCTCAGACACATCCCAGTCTACATCCCAGTGTGCTCATGTGCATTTACACCCATTTATTCTTGTGCCACCGGTCTGAAGTGTTCTGCTGCCTTGGCACCTTCCCCCCAATGCACACAGGCTGTCCTGCCGCTGCTTCCCAGAAGATCAGCCCCCCCCTGTCCCTCCCCACTCTGAATTGGTGCCAGACCGAGCTAATCTCCCCCAAACACAAACGATAAGAACCGTCGGCAATGGAGGAAACACGGGTGTGAACTGTCCCCTGCTGGACTGTGCCAGCTCCCAAACCTACTGGAAGCTCCACAAGCCCCTTCACCCTCCTCATCTTCTTCACCATCCTCATCTACCTTGCCCTTGTCACCCTCCTCATCTTCATCATTTGAGGCACATGGGTCTGGCCATAAACCACCGTGGCCCAGAGTGTGTTCCTTCCCACAGCACTGGCAGCAGTGCCGATCCCCGTGGGCTCTGCCAGGTGTCCCCCCTTCCCAGGAGTCCCCCAGTCCCCACAGCACTGGCACCAGCACAGGCTGTGAGCAGGAGAGAGGGCTGGGGCAGGGGAGCTCCGGGGTCTGTGTGCAGAGGGATGGGACGGTGGTTCGAGGAGCAGGGGCTGAAGAGGGCACACGCTGTGGGGTACAGGGGTTCAGGGGCACTGAGGGAACGAGAGCAGGGGGTGCAGCAGGGCAGCTGCGTGCTCAGGGGCTGTGTTGGATGGTGGGGGACGTGTCTAGTGTATAGTGTACGGTGTATATACACAGGTGTGTGCAAGGATGTGCAGGGGCCGTGTCAGACGGCAGTGTGTGTAGGGGCAGTGCATGTACCGCGGCAGCTCACGCGTGTGTGGGAGCTCTGCTGGATGGCCCGGTCTGTACGTGCAGGGGCCCACGGGCTGTGAGTGGGAGTCGAGGGTGTTGGGCTCAGCCTGTGGGGCACAGACTCCCCCACGCTCCTGTCCCCACCGCCTGGCCAGAACCCATCCAGGCTATGCCCGGGGCTCCTCAGCCCGTGTCCCACTCCGCGCTGGGAGGGGACACACGGCAGCTCCTCCGCCGGTGCCAGTGCAGACCCGACCTCAACCCAAGCCAGCCCGAACCCTATACCTGAACCTAAATCTCATCCTAACCCTAAGCCTAACCCTACTGTCAGCTTGTGCCAGAGGGGCAAACCACCGCCTGCGCTGAAACAAGCCCCGACCCCCCCCGGCCCGACCCGGGGGTGCCGGGGCACAGCCCCCCCGCCGGTGCCGGGGTCGGGAGGAGCGGGGCGGGGGGGTCGGGCGGCGGCCGCTCCTGGCCGGGGTCCAGCGCCCCGGGACGGGGCCAGAGCGGGGCGGGACAAGGGGGCGGGCGGGGCCCCAGCACAGCATATAAGGGCGGCGGCCGCCAGCGGGGACACCCGTGCTGGGGGCTGCCAGGGCGAAGGTGACATCATGGTGCTGTCCAGTGCCGACAAGAGCAACGTCAAGACCGTCTTCTCCAAAATCGGCGGCCAAGCCGAAGAGTTTGGCGCCGAGACCCTGGAGAGGTACGTGTCCGTTCCTGGCGGGACCTTCTCTCCTCTCGTCTCCATCCCCGAGTCCCTCCCATCTGCTCCCATTCTCTCCCCATCCGCAGCTGTCTCTGCCCTATGTCTCTGTCCCTGTCTCACCTGTCCCTGAACCCGTCTGTTCCGCAGGATGTTCGCCACCTACCCCCAGACCAAGACCTACTTCCCCCACTTCGACCTGGGAAAGGGCTCTGCTCAGGTCAAGGGTCATGGCAAGAAGGTGGCGGCTGCCCTGGTCGAAGCTGCCAACCACGTCGATGACATCGCCGGTGCCCTCTCCAAGCTCAGTGACCTCCATGCCCAAAAACTCCGCGTGGACCCTGTCAACTTCAAAGTGAGCACCTGGGAAGGGGCGACCAGCCCTGCTCCCCTCCTGCACCCCTTGGCCACCCCCTCGCCTCACCCCCTTGCTCATCATCTCCTTTTGCCTTCCAGCTGCTGGGCCAGTGCTTCCTGGTGGTGGTGGCCAGCCACAACCCCGCTCTCCTGACCCCGGAGGTCCACGCTTCCCTGGACAAGTTCCTGTGCGCCGTGGGAACTGTCCTGACTGCCAAGTACCGTTAAGACGTGTACCGTGGCTGGAGCTGGACCCAAGGGGCACCACCAGCCCTCCAACAGCGAGCAGTCAAATGTTCTGAAATAAAATCTCTTGCATTTGTGCTCCAGCTCTGGTGTCCTGCTCTGTTTGCTGCCTGCAGGGAGGGAGCAGGAGGGATCTGCTTCGGGGGTCTGGACTGGGGGGTCCCCCTGCCAGGTGGGCACATGGAGGAAATGGGCACTGGTTTAGCAGTGTTTGGGGGGTGGTTACCCAACAGGCAGACACTGCTCTGCCAGCCATGGGGCTCTGGGAGCAAGCAGAGCATTTCCAGACACCAGCAGAGGGAAAAGACTCACAGAGGATCAGGGGCTTCCTGCAGCCCCAACCTGTCCAGGCTGTCCCACCAGGGCTCCACGCTGGGATCCCCCCTTGCACCACCAGCCACATGCACCCCTTGTTCAGGACGAATTGTCGTAGGGCAGCTCCTTCTGGAAATGCTCGTGGGAGATGGTGGGGTACAGGGGCTCCCTGCACCTCTGCCCCTCTGCGTGGTGGCACAGTGAGGGCACCCCAGGACATCTCTCTGTGCACCCCCAGCACACAGAGCTGTGTAGTAGTGTAGGACTTCTTCTGTCTCCACCTAATGCTGCATTGCTGGGGTATCGCTTTGGGGGGTGCAGGAGAACCACAGGGGGAGCAGATGGGGCCCAGCTCCAGATCCAGCAGTGTTGGGGGGTGTCAGGGCAGGGAAAGGAGCCCAGGCAGCAGAGGGGTGCGGGGTGTTGTGGTGCTGGTGTCTGCACAACCCCCAGCCCTTATCACAGCCCACAGCAGGGCAGCCGTGGGGGGCTGATAAAGGAGAACGTGGGCTCTCCTCCAGCTGTGGGTGTGGTGGGAGATGGGGCAGCAGATAGTCTGGGGGAGCTACAACCTGCCAGGTGCTGAGTAAGGCTGCCCTGTCCCTGACAAGGCTGGGAGGTGCTTGGTGAAGGGGGGAAGGTTCAAGAAAGCCCCAGGGTTCACAGGTTCATGTTGCTACGGGCCCCTTTGATCCCTGGCACTTGCAAGGGATCAGCCCCAGCCCCATGGCCTCTAGTCACTGTCAGTGAATGCACAGAGATAGGAGAGACTCCAAGGACTCCAAGGAGAGAGAAAGGCCCTCCAGCCCCTGGGGTTTCACCTGCAGAGCACCACAGACATCACAACTCCACGTGCCCACCGCCCCTGGGCACGGTGAGGAAGGAGGAGAGAACTGGTCAGGGCATTGCTGGCCAACCTGATCCACCTTTGCACGGAGCAGGTGTTGGAGCAGGTTCCACCCTTCCAGCCAGTGTTACCCAGACAGAGCTGTGGGCACAACTGTGCTCCACAGAGAGCCTCTGCTCCCTGGGGATCCTGGAGAGAGTGGGGGTGTGGTGGGGACTCAGGGCACAGAGGTGTGCGAGGCACTGTGGGCTGGTGTGTAAAGCACTGGGAAGAGCCAGCACCAAATCCAGCTCAGACTCAGGCACCTCCAAACCCTCATGGTCCTGAGTGTGGTGGGTGCCAGAGGCAAGGTGTAAGAGCAACATGGGGGCGGTGTGTATGTGGAGGGTGACACTTTGTCCCCAAATTGGGTTTCACTTCCAAGTGCTCCCAAGCTGTGCTGTGCCCTCAGGCAGGACACATGGGGTGGCAGTGGGCAGTGCCCTGGCTCTGCAGCACTTTCCCAGAGTTCTGGTTTTGGCCAAAGAACCTCTGATCTCACGATGTCCCAGCCATTTGTCCCTGCTGCCACAAGATGGGGACCTCCAGCCGTGGTGCTTTATCGGGGCCAGGCAGAGGGTGCGAGGGCCAAGCTTTGGTCCTGCCTGCAGGGGTGGAGCAGGGAGAAGCAGCTCTGACGGGATGAGCTTCCAGCCAGCCCAGGGTCCTGAGTGCACTGGGGACTCTGGTGCCAGCTTGGAGGGGTGCAGGACCTTCCCCAGCAGCCCATGTCCAGTGCTGAGTGCCCCTCCTGGCTCAGGGCACAGGGACTCCCTTCCCTGGGCATCCCTTGATGGCCGTGGCGTTGTGTGCCCCAGGACACAGCCCACCCCCCGGGACAGGCACTCTGGCAGCAGCTGGGCTCTCCCTGAGCTGGTATCCCTGCCCAGCTGCCTCAGGACCGGCTGGCACCTCAGCAGCTGTGCTCTGGAGCAGGGCAGGTCCAATATTCACCCTAGTGCTGGCCCAGGGTGGTTTTGCAGCTGGCATTGATGTAGCTCTGGTGCTGATGGGAGATGTGGAGGCAACCTCTGCATTGCCACAGCAGCAGCAGCCCAAAACACCCCCAGGTGACACTGATGAGGTGGAATTTGGGGACAAAGCCCCCTGATCCAGGCCATGGCAGCACTCAGGAGGCAGAGTCACACCAGGCAGCTTCAGGGCAAGATGGGAGATGGACATCTCCAGGTGAGAGAAAAGCCTGTTTTGATGCCTCCACTCTCTGGAGGCCTTTCTTGGCTCTCATTAACATTTATTTTGGATGGACAAAGCACCTGTGGTGCAAAGATACCCCCAGAACAGCACAGTGTTTTGTTATACGACGTCACCAAGGCAAGTGGCATCTCAGAAACCCCATTTTTATTAAAATGAGGAGCTAAAATGACATCAGGAAATGAGTTTGATGCTTATGACTCACCTGATCAAAACACCTCCACCAGTCTCTTGAGGGGCTGCAAACAGCATTGATCACACGGGTTGGATCCTGCTCTTGTTAGCACTGGATGAACAGTCATGGCCCTAGAGAGAATGTTCTAGAAAGGGACACAGAAGCACATACTTCTGGAGGATGTCGTGCATCCTAGGGGAGTTCACCAGGAATTATCTATGATTTACAGAAAATGCTAGATCAAAATTTAGCAAAGAAGCAGCGGGAACATAGAGAATTAATTCCTTACTGGAAGCTGATCTTAGGAGACTGGTTGAGAGGTCCTCTTGCTGGAACGAGGAGGGAAAACATCACGTGTTTTACAAACTGTTCTTGTTTGTACATCCCCTATTGGAATTCAATATGGCAATAGAATAACTCACAAGTGGTGCAGCCAATAGATCTTCTGCTTGTTTGCTGTGTGTTTGGGCTGTCATTCCTTCCTAAATGTCAGAATTTCCCTACTGAACTGATCTCTCTGATTTGCCTGGATCAATTTGAATTTTAAGCCAGTGCTTTGGGCTGCTTTCAGCCCCTCCAGCTCAGGAACATCTGAGAATTTAATAAGCACATTCTCCACTACAAGTTATTGATGAAAGAACAGTGAATGATAATGTTAAACCAAGGACTGGAGTCTGCCACAGAAGGAAAACACACTCATCTGAAATGATTCATTCTTGGAGATGGCCATGGTTATTACTCATTTCTTTCTTTGATGAAATGTCCCACTGGTTTTTTGTGACTTGAAGTTGACTGGTTTATAGTTCCTTGGCTTCCTGTTTCTACCCTAATAAGAGACCCCATGGTCTAATTTTCCATGGCCCCCTCCACCTTTTCCCACAGATACTGGCTGTTTGGAGGTGGCATCAATCAGTTTTTGAGGTGAAGGGGATTTTTTTAGGCAAGCAGTCTAAAAACAAGGAATGATTGAAATATACTTTAATTCAAACTTTCCAGGATCCTCCCACCTCCTCCACCAGCTGTTTTGCCAGTGGGAGAAGGAAGAGCAGTAGGAGACAGAAAATAAGCATTGATTAGATTTTCACTACAAAGATGGAAATTGAATAGAAATGCAAAACTTCTCTTCCTGCTGGTTGCCCTATCTTCCTACCACACAGCAACCACCTGGGAAGATCTGAATTTGCTTAGGGATGGAACTGAGATCACAGGCAATGGTAACACCCATGATTCCTCTCTCCTAGTGTTGTTTTTCTGTTGTTTTCAGCTACAGGAGATGCCATCTGGGGAGGGCACAGGCCCCTAGCCGGCTTTGGTTGTGCTCCTCAAGCTCCCACAGCAGCAGTAACAGCAATTCCAGCCAACATTCCTGCCTGTTGCCTTCAGCATCTGTCAGTTGACCTGCAGCTGCTCATGAATTTGCTATACCTTTTATAAACCTGCTGATCCTATTTGTTTCCACAGCCTCCTGTGGCAGCGAGTTCCAGAAGTTCATTCTCCCACCTGGCCCATATAAAGTCCTTTTTTATCCATTTTGAACCAACCTGCCAGGCTGATCAATGGCCTCCATCTAGTCATGCAGCACCTGATGTGCACCAGGTCCACGTTCATTTTATGACTGTGTAGAGCTGGCCCTTTTTGTCCCCCCTTCCCCAGGGAAAAATCCCAGCCTCCTCAGGACCCCCTCACACTGTGCTGCCCCATCCCCTGGATCATCTCAGTTGCTCTGCTCAGAGCTCTAAGTCCACCATGCTCCTACAACCTGTTGTGGTAGGGCAAAGGGTAATGGGTTTGAAATAAAAGAGGTTTGATTTGGATTAGATTTAAGGAAGAAGGCTTTTACAATGAGGGTGGTAAAACACTGGCACAGGTTGCTCAGAGAGTTGTGGCTGCCCCATCCCTGGAAACATTCAGTACTGGGCTGGATGGGGCTCTGAGCAACCTGGTCTAGTGGAAGGTGTCCCTGCCCATGGCAGAGGGGGTGGACTGGATGACCTTTAGGGGTCCTTTCCAGCCCAAACTATTCTATGAGTCTATGATCAGAGGCCAGAACTGCACAGATGTGGGTGCACCAAGCTGTAACACAGCATGCAAGAGATGCCCTCCTTCTTGTCCTGTGAGCCCAAGCCCTTCCTGATGACATCACCACATTTTGTTGGCTTTATTTTTGCTGCACATCAAGGCTAAAATTTTAGTGAACCATCAGCGAGGACTCCAGCATCTTTTTCCTGAGCTGTAATAGCCAGTTTAAGTTCAGCCTCCTCTGTTTTAGATCATATTTCCCTATCTGTGTGACCTTCTTTATCCACACTGAAAGGATTGACCTTCTATTTTTCCATTTGTGAGTAACACTGAGAGCTGCACATAGCAAAGCTCCATGGACTACATCAAATATATCCTTTCACCAGTCTCCTGCAGTGATGGAGCATCATATGACTTTTCTGTCAAAATCCAAAGCATGCAACTCCAACAGATCTTTGGTTCATATTCCTGGGACACAGTTTTTCATTATGCTCTTCCTTCCCAGATCCCCTGTCATGGTGACTTCAAGTCAGAAACGAGCTGCTGGGTAGACACAACTCAATGAGGATCTATCTGGAGATAGCTAAAACATAAGGTTTTCAGCCAGCACCACATTTTCACTCCTTGTATTGGGACCAAACAGAGACAGGGGAGCAGACTGTGCCAGCTCTGTGCTCTCCAGAGACCTTTGTACATGGCCAGGAGGATCCCAGCTATGGATTTATGGAAAGTAATACAGCAAAATGTGCATTGCAGCTGCTCA